>NC_086323.1:202225617-202583848 GCF_036172605.1 Pelobates fuscus
AAAATCTGAGAGGGAACCCTGAATCATCCAAAGGGAGGCACCCTGAAACAATTTCCAAGACTCCATCTATTGAGAGCAATTGAGTTTAGTTCACAGCAACTTATTTTAGCTGTATTACACTATTATATTGTTTTACCTTTCTGTAGGTTATCAGCTGTATCCTCTGTATTCTGTTCGGCGATATTTTATGTACAAGATACGGTTAGAATATTCTGAAAGGAAGTTTTTTTTCCATTTATATTAGAAAAGTAATTTCTTGGACTTACCCATTATTCTATATTGGTGTAGGTGTACCTTTGCTATACACACCTTGAATATGCAGTGCAATATTGGAAACCTGTTCGAAAAAAAAGGATATTATGGCACAAGAAAAAGTTCAGAGGACATTTTTCTAAACTAAAGACGTTTAAATTTATTAAAAACTTTCTTATTAGCTAAAATGTTCCATTACTTTTAATAATTTTGTAGCCCGCCAGCATATTCAAGATGTGGTCTTACCAGAGATTTATAAAGAAGCAACATTATATTCTCATCCCTTGAATTAATGCCCTGCTTTGTGCATGACAATACCTTACTGGCCTTAGACACTGCACATTATAGCCTAGTTTGTTGGCTATAGCAATTACCGTATTTTTCGCTCCATAAGACGCACTTTTTTTCCCCTCAAAAGTGAGGGGAAATGTCTGTGCGTCTTATGGAGCGAATATGAAGCTTTACTTACCTGTCTTGCAGCGTTGGCCGGCAGCACAGGGCGCACCGCGGTACTGGAACTTGAATTTCATGTCTATGGGGAGGGGGATGAAGTCTATGGGGAGGGGGTGGATGAAGTCTATGGGGAGGGGGTGGATGAAGTCTATGGGGAGGGGGTGGATGAAGACTATGGGGAGGGGTTGGATGAAGACTATGGGGAGGGGTGGATGAAGTCTATGGGGAGGGGGTGGGTGAAGACTATGGGGAGGGGGTGGATGAAGACTATGGGGAGGGGGTGGATGAAGACTATGGGGAGGGGGTGGATGAAGACTATGGGGAGGGGGTGGATGAAGACTATGGGGAGGGGGTGGATGAAGACTATGGGGAGGGGGTGGGTGAAGACTATGGGGAGGGGGTGGGTGAAGACTATGGGGAGGGGGTGGGTGAAGACTATGGGAGAGAGGAGAAGACTATGGGAGGGGGGGACACTATGGGACAGGGGAGAAAAAAAATATTCTGTACAAACTGTCCCATAGTAAGAAACACTATGGGACAGTTTGTTCAGAATATTTTTTTTCTGGGTTTCTTCCTCTAAAAACTAGGTGCGTCTTATGGTGAGGTGCGTCTTATGGAGCGAAAAATACGGTACATAGTTACATAGCTGAAAAGAGACTTGCGTCCATCAAGTTCAGCCTTCCTCACATATGTTTTTGCTGTTCATCCAAAAGAAGGCAAAAAACCCAGTCTGAAGCGCTTCCAATTTTGCAACAAACTAGGAAAAAATTCCTTCTTAACCTAAAATAGCAGGCAGATGTCTCCTATGTGACGTGCCCACAAGGTGGAACTCCACCTTGCAAATGCTGTAGAGACTGCGAGCAGCAGCAGCAGACGATAGTGGAGTTTCAGCTGCAGCACGCACAGGTCAGTCGCTCTGTACCAGAATTGCCCTCCAATTGATCAGAGTTAAAGGATTTCAAGTGGACTCATTACAATTACAGTGCCTCTAAAGAGTCCTGTATTGTTATTTGACGTCACTATCTTCCCGCGTAGGGAGTGGGTCATTTGCGCGCCTGCTGCCTTCCTTGCATGTGGTAGCCGTTTCTCAGATTCCCTCTCCGTAATCCAACCAATTCCCCGTTACCCGTGGTCACCATGGTAGGCGCAGAAACTGGCATCGAAAGTTGATATGGATGACATACGAATGCAAAGTCGCCGTCACAGGGACGTGCGATTGGCCCGAGGTTCTCTAGAAGCAACAAAGTGCCTGCACAATTATAATGTCAACAGCTACTCTGCCGAACGGATCTTCACTAATAGGTAGGGGATGGAGAGGGGCCCTGTGCCAGTCCCTTCTCTTCCCCACTCTCTGAAGACATCTGGCAGTACTGCCTCAGATCCTGAGAGATGCGTGGCCAGAAGAAGCTGTGGGTGAGCCGAGACACTGTCCGGCTCCTGCCCAAATGCCCTGTCAAGGGGATATCGTGAGCTAGCTTCAGCAGCTCTTACCAATACTTCTTGGGTCTGTAAAATCACATAAAAGGCAGTGTGCCACCATTTAACTTCAGTTTTTCTCCCAAAACTGAGTGTCGTCCAGTTACTGGGGAGGTGTTGGGAGAATCTTGTCTTGCTGTATCTAGCTGTTCCTGTGAAGCATCTTCTTTGTTCCTGAGTTCATCTTGGAGAAACCAGCGGAGAAAAGTCCCTGCTAAGTCTAGCGCTCCGCTACAGGGGGTATGGTTAGTAAAGAATTTTAAAAATTGAAATATATAGAAAGCTATTTTGATATTAAGGAAATTTGAAGATCATACAACATCACATGACACAAAAGCAATGCATACTAGATGGTATATCTCATTAGAAGAAATGAGAATGTTTTGGAGTCCATGTAATTCAATAAACTGTTTAACTGTATAATACTAATGAGATATAAACACAGTAAGCAAAACTTGTTGATAAAATAAGGATCATGGTTACTTAATACTACAAAGATTGAGTTCATTAGTATTTCATAGATTCACTAGAATACATATTTTGTTAATATCGAGGTGAAGTAAAGCAAACAATGGTAACTAAAGGAAGAAAACTAAGGAAGGATAATTTATATTGATTAAAGGACCACTATAGGCACCCAGACCACTTCACCTTAATGAAGTGGTCTGAGTGCCAGGTCTATCAAGGGTTAACCCTCCCTGCTGTAAACATAGCAGTTTCAGAGAGACATATGGGTTAATCCAGCCTCTAGTGGCTGTCTCATTGACAGCCGCTAGAGGCGCTTACGCGCTCCTCACTGTGAAAATCGCAGTGAGAAGATGCCAGTGTCCATAGGGAAGCATTGAGCAATGCTTTCCTATGGACTGACTGAATGTGCGCGTGGCTCTTGCCGTGCATGTGCATTCAGCCGATGATGTCGGAAGAAGGAGGAGAGTCCCCAGCGCCGAAGGAGCCCGGGGCTGGAGAAACGTAAGATTTTAACCCCTTCCTCCCCCTAGAGCCCAGCAGGAGTGGGACCCAGAGGGTGGGGGGGGGGACCTATTAACACTATAGTGCCAGGAAAACGAGTTTGTTTTCCTGGCACTACAGTGGTCCTTTAATATTAAGTCATTATATTGTAACGGACCGTTTCGCTCACCAGAGGTTAAAAACCATTTAGGCGATAATCCCCTTCCAGATAGACAAGCAGCTACTGCAATCACCAATCTCCCGAACAGCGAACTACACGAATTCACCAACTCCCGAACAGGAAACACACGAACCCTGGAAACAGCCGAACAGGAACAGCCCTACAAACAGATTACACTCCTGGCAATCGGCATACAGTCAAATTCCCCCCAAGAATGAGACGCCACTTCACTTTCAGGGCTAAGCAGCAACACATGTTTATTAACACAACTGGCTTATAAAGGATTCTCCCATGCAAGGGAGGGATTTACAGTCATTACCCGATGCACCAATCACACATGAATTACCTCCCACACATCTCCTCCCCTCAGCATGACACATAATCCCCTTAATCATGTACATTATTTCCCTACTTTCTGGATGTACCCCAAATACCTAGAGTACACTTCTAAATAGGGGATCCCCTGATAGCCCTAATCTGGGTGAGCAACATACTCAAAAATTACCCAGATCAGACTAGTGGCTCGGGAGCTTTGGTGGTTTAAATTTTTGGCCGACCGCACAGGCAAAGTGACCGAAAATAGTTCCATGAGGTGTGGCCTTGCGGTCGGTCTCTGTTAACGTATTAAAAAGTCCCGAACGGCTTGCCATCCGTGGGTTTCCTTGTGTTCATTAGACTCCCCATGTGAACATTAGTCTTGATAATAAACATGTGGCTCTGTATAATAATACGGAGTTTCTATACGCTGATAATAAACATGTCGCTCTGTATAATAATACTGAGTATCTATACACTGATAATAAACATGTGGCTCTGTATAATAATACGGAGTTTCTATACGCTGATAATAAACATGTCGCTCTGTATAATAATACTGAGTATCTATACGCTGATAATAAACATGTCAATCTGTATAATAATACTGAGTATCTATACGCTGATAATAAACATGTCGCTCTGTATAATAATACAGAGTATCTATACAATGATAATAAACATGTCGCTCTGTATAATAATACGGAGTTTCTATACGCTGATAATAAACATGTCGCTCTGTATAATGATCGGAGTAACTATACGCTGATAATAAACATGTCGCTCTGTATAATAATCGCGAGTATCTATACGCTGATAATAAACATGTCGCTCTGTATAATAATACTGAGTATCTATACACTAATAATATTATTATACAGAGCGACATGTTTATTAAGTATCTAGACGCTGATAATAAACATGTTGCTCTGTATAATAATTCCGAGTATCTAGACGCTGATAATAAACATGTCGCTCTGTATAATAATACTGATAATCTATACACCGATAATAAACATGTCGCTCTGTATAATAATACTGAGTATCTATACGCTGATAATAAACACGTCGCTCTGTATAATGATTCCGAGTATCTATACGCTGATAATAAACATGTCGCTCTGTATAAAAAAACTGAGTATCTATACGATGATAATAAACATGTTGCTCTGTATAATAATACTGAGTATCTATACACTGATAATAAACATGTTGCTCTGTATAATAGTACTGAGCATCTATACGCTGATAATAAACATGTCGTTCTGTATAATAATACTAAGTATCTATACGCTGATAATAAACATGTCGCTCTGTATAATAATACTGAGTATCTATACACTGATAATAAACATGTCGCTCTGTATAATGATACCGAGTACCTGTTATGTTTGATGATAGCGGACTTACAATAACATACCGTCTATTAACCCCTTAAGACCGGCGGACGTATATTTACGTCCTTTTAAAAGCGGCTCTAAACGCCGCAGGACGTAAATATACGCCCGCCGTTTTTTTTTAACTTACCCGGTCGCCGGTGGGCCCACGCCGGCGATCGCGGTTGGGGGGACTCCCAGGGAGCCCCCCCGCGGCAGATCTTCCTCCTCCGGTCCCTCCCGGTCATGTGAGAGTGAGGTCCTTGCGAGGACCTCACAATCACATGGCCGGTATAGCTGGCTCAGGCATTGCCAGCAGGGGGACCAACTGTAATGACAGTTGGTCCCCCTGCTGGCTGAAAATCAAATTAAAAGTAATTAAATAAGTGTAAAAATAAAAAATATATACTTAGATCATATATATATGTTATATATATATATGATCTAAGTATATATATACACATATACACCGTCTAGGTGTATTTTAATATTAATATATATATAATTATATATATATATATATATATATATATATATATATTAATATCAAATTACACGTAGACTGATACTGATTAAATATATATATAATTATTGTTATATATATATTCATAAATAATATAAAAAAAATATGTAAATACGTAAAAAATTTAATAAAAAAAATAATTAAAAATAAAATATTAAAAAATATATAGATGTGTTTTATTTCGTTCTAACTGTATTGTGATATTAATATATATATTTATATCAAAATACACGTAGAACGAAATAATATATATATCTATATACATAAATATATACGTATATATCACTATATATATACCGTATATACTCGAGTATAAGCCGACCCGAATATAAGCCGAGGCCCCTAATTTTACCCCAAAAAACTGGGAAAACTTATTGACTCGAGTATAAGACTAGGGTGGGAAATGCAGCAGTTACTGGTAAATTTCTAAATAAAATTAGATCCTAAAAAAAAATATATTAATTGAATATTTATTTACAGTGTGTGTATAATGAATGCAGTGTGTATGAGTGCAGCGTGTGTGTATGAGTGCAGCATGTGTGTATGTGTGCAGCGTGTGTGTATGTGTGCAGCGTGTGTGTATGTGTGCAGCGTGTGTGTATGTGTGCAGCGTGTGTGTATGTGTGCAGCGTGTGTGTATGTGTGCAGCGTGTGTATGTATGAATGCAGCGTGTGTGTGTATGAGTGCAGTGTGTGTGTGTATGAGTGCAGTGTGTGTGTGTATGAGTGCAGTGTGTGTATGAGTGCAGTGTGTGTATGAGTGCAGTGTGTGTATGAGTGCAGTGTGTGTGTATGTGTGCAGTGTGTGTATGTGTGTGTGTGCGTGTGCGTGTATGTGTGCAGTGTGTGTGTGTGTTGCAGTGGTGGGGGGGTGGGCAATTTTATTATTTTATTTATTATTATTTTTTATTATTTTAATATATTTTTTTCAAATGTAACACGCTATATTTGACCCTGTAACTTCCCAAAACACCATAAAACCTGTACGTAGGGGGTACTGTTTTACACGTGAGACTTTGCTGAATACAAATATGTGTATTTTATTGCAGTAAAAGCAAACAGTATTATGACATTGACAGTTAAAATGTCATGTAGAACAAAAAAAAAAAAAAAATCTTATTTTCTCCCATGTTTTTCATATTAAATTATGTTTCACAGCTAAATATTTTATATTAAATGAAAGCCCTGTTTCCCCTGAATAAAATGATATATAATAAGGGGGGGTGCATTTAATATGAAAGAGGTGAATTACGGTTTGACAGACATATAGCGCAAATGCGAGGTTTTGTTTACATTTTGTTTCGTTCACAACTTGTACATTTGGCTGCGGTGTTAAGGGGCTAATCAGCCAGGATTTATTGATCACAAGTCACATATTATGTTCGATCCCTTTGTTGATATACACATTCCTGCTGTAACATACACCCAACATGGCCGAACTCCATGCACACACTGGGAAGAGAGAGCAAATCTAGGGGGTGTATCCATCCCAGCATGCCTTGCACACTTACTACAGGAGCTGGTTAGTGACAAACTGTGAATTGTGCAAAGCTCCCCTAGAGGAGACTGCTGGTATACAACAAAGTATCCACATAATAATGTAGTCATTAGTCTGTATAATAATACTGAGTATCTATACGCTGATAATAAACATGTCCCTCTGTATAATAATACTGAGTATCTATACGCTGATAATAAACATGTCGTTCTGTATAATAATACTAAGTATCTATACGCTGATAATAAACATGTCGCTCTGTATAATAATACTGAGTATCTATACACTGATAATAAACATGTGGCTCTGTATAATAATACTGAGTATCTATACACTGATAATAAACATGTGGCTCTGTATAATAATACTGAGTATCTATACGCTGATAATAAACATGCTGCTCTGTATAATAATACGGAGTGTCTATACGCTGATAATAAACATGTTGTTCTGTATAATAATACTGAGTATCTATACACTGATAATAAACATGTCACTCTGTATAATAATACCGAGTATCTATACGCTGATAATAAACATGTCGCTCTGTATAATGATCCTGAGTATCTATACGCTGATAATAAACATGTCGCTCTGTATAATAATACTGAGTATCTATACGCTGATAATAAACATGTCGCTCTGTATAATAATACCGAGTATCTATACACTGATAATAAACATGTCGCTCTGTATAATAATACTGAGTATCTATACGCTGATAATAAACATGTCGCTCTGTATAATAATACTGAGTATCTATACGCTGATAATAAACATGTCGCTCTGTATAATAATACTGAGTATCTATACGCTGATAATAAACATGTCGCTCTGTATAATAATACTGAGTATCTATACGCTGATAATAAACATGTCGCTCTGTATAATAATACCGAGTATCTATACACTGATAATAAACATGTCGCTCTGTATAATAATACTGAGTATCTATACGCTGATAATAAACATGTCGCTCTGTATAATAATACTGAGTATCTATACACTGATAATAAACATGTCGCTCTGTATAATGATACCGAGTACCTGTTATGTTTGATGATAGCGGACTTACAATAACATACCGTCTATTAACCCCTTAAGACCGGCGGACGTATATTTACGTCCTTTTAAAAGCGGCTCTAAACGCCGCAGGACGTAAATATACGCCCGCCGTTTTTTTTTAACTTACCCGGTCGCCGGTGGGCCCACGCCGGCGATCGCGGTTGGGGGGACTCCCAGGGAGCCCCCCCGCGGCAGATCTTCCTCCTCCGGTCCCTCCCGGTCATGTGAGAGTGAGGTCCTTGCGAGGTCCTCACAATCACATGGCCGGTATAGCTGGCTCAGGCATTGCCAGCAGGGGGACCAACTGTAATGACAGTTGGTCCCCCTGCTGGCTGAAAATCAAATTAAAAGTAATTAAATAAGTGTAAAAATAAAAAATATATACTTAGATCATATATATATGTTATATATATATATATGATCTAAGTATATATATACACATATACACACACACACATACACCGTCTAGGTGTATTTTAATATTAATATATATATAATTATATATATATATATATATATATTAATATCAAATTACACGTAGACTGATACTGATTAAATATATATATAATTATTGTTATATATATATTTATAAATAATATAAAAAAAAATATGTAAATACGTAAAAAATTAAATAAAAAAAATTAAAAATAAAATATTAAAAAATATATAGATGTGTTTTATTTCGTTCTAACTGTATTGTGATATTAACCCCTTCAGGACCGCTGACGGTTCAGGACCGTCAGCGGTAAAACGTGCGTTTGGACCGCTGACGGTCCTGAACCGTCATAACGGTCTGGGGCTACTTACCTGATCGCCGTCGGTCCCACGGCGGCGATCAGTGCTCCACCCGGTCCAGGGGGACTGCCTGTCTGCCCGGGCAGTCCCCCCTCGGCAGATCAGGACCCCACGGCCATGTGATCACTCGATCACATGACCGCAATAGGGGTCTTTGTATCTGCCTGCAGGGGGACTGTCTGTGCTGACAGGCAGTCTCCCTGCAAGTAAAAAATCCAAAAAATAAAGTAAAAAAAAAACCAGTGTAAAATCAGTGTAAAAATAAATAAATAATATGTGTATATATATATATGATATATATACATGTATTATATCTATATATAATATATGTATATGTATCATATATATATATAATGTCATATTAAGTGTATTTTTATATTTATATATACGTATATTAATATAAAAATACACTTATATTTAAATTACACACGAATATATACAATATATATATAATTGCTATATATATGGTATATATATATTATTATAAAATACAAATAATATGTTAATAAAAATAAATAACAAAAAATAAAAATAATTTTTAATAATTATAAAAAAATATTTATATATGCAATTTTATTCTAACAGTATTTTGATATATATATATATATATTTATATCAAAATATACTTAGAATGTAATGATATATATATCTATGTATAAATAAATAAATAAAAACAATACGAAATATACATATGTCCATATATATAATTACATAAATAATTTCATAAATATACACGTAGACGTCAAATATATAAATATGTATATATATTAAAATTCTACATGTGTATTTATGTAATATTTTTACCTAATTAAGTAATTTTAATGATTGCAATTTGAGGGACCTGCCTGCCAACCCAGGCCGAAAGTCCAGATAATTTAATTTGCTAGCACTGTGTTTAACCTTGTAACTTTCTATGACACCCTAAAACCTGTACATGGGGGTACTGTTTTACTCGGGAGACTTCGCTGAACACAAATATTAGTGTTTCAAAACAGTAAAACATATCACAGCGATGATATTGTCAGTGAAAGTGAATTTTTTTGCATTTTTCACACACAAACAGCACTTTCACTGAGGATATTATTGCTGTGATACATTTTACTGTTCTGATACACTAATATTTGTGTTCAGCGAAGTCTCCTGAGTATAACAGTACCCCACATGTAGAGGTTTTATAGTGTTTGTGAAAGTTACAGGGTCAAATATAAGGCTTGATTTTACTTTTTTTTTTTATTGAAATTTGTCGGATTGGTTAGGTTGCCTTTGAGAGCGTATGGTAGCCAAGGAATGAGAATTAGCCCCATGATGGCATACCATTTGCAAAAGAAGACAACCCAAGGTATTGCAAATGGGGTATGTTCAGCCTTTTTTAGTAGCCACTTAGTCACAAACACCGGCCAAAGTTAGCGTTTCTTGCATTTTTAACACACAAACAAATATAAATGCTAACTTTGGCCAGTGTTTGTGACTAAGTGGCTACTAAAAAAAACTGGACATACCCAATTTTGAATACCCTGGGTTGTCTACTTTAAAAAAAATATGTACATGTTAGGTGTGTTTCGGGGATTTATGACAGATAACGGTGTTACAAGGTCACTATTGATACATTTAAAATATATATATATATTGAAACAGCAATTTCCTACTTGTATTTATAGGCCTATAACTTGCAAAAAAAAGCAATAAAGCATGTAAACACTGGGTGTTTTTAAACTCGGGACAAAATTTTGAATCTATTTAGCTGTTTTTTTCATTAGCTTTTGTAGATAAGTAAAAGATTTTTCAAGTAAAAGTCCAAAAACATGTTTTTTTTTTAAATTTTTCACCATATTTTATTATTTTTTTTAAATACAATATTGGACATAATACAAATAATGGTATGTAAAGAAAGCCCCTTTTGTCCTGAAAAAAACAATATATAACTTGTATGGGAACCGTAAATGAGAGAGCGGAAAATTACAGCTAAACACAAACACCACAAAAGTGTTAAAACTGCTCTGGTCCTTAACGTACAAACATCGCAAAAACAGGCCGGTCCTGAAGGGGTTAATATATATATTTATATCAAAATACACGTAGAACGAAAACAGAAATTTTTACTTACCGTAAATTCTTTTTTTCTTAATATGGTGGCAGTACCAGTGGGTTTTGCTCCTTCCTGTGGACAAGCATCTAACAAGCTTAATTAAATCAACAAAACCCCTCCCCCTTGCCCTATAAGAAGGGCTATCCGGCAAAACCAACCTCAGTAAGTAGCAAGAAAAATCCCAAATAGAACTCATACTGAATCAAGATAATGTAAAATAGAGGGAGGGAAGCTGTACTGACACCATATTAAGAAAAAAAAAATTTACGGTAAGTAAAAATTTCTGTTTTTTCTGTCATATGGTGGCAGTACCAGTGGGATATAGCAAGATCCTTAACTAGGGCGGGTTCAATGTCACCGTAGGTCGCAACTTATACGCCTAAAAAGCAGTTTCAGAGGATGAGAACATCTCTAACCTGTAGAGCTTTATGAAAATGTGGAATGGAAGCCCAAGATGGTGCCTAACAGAAGGCCACTAGAAAAAACAAGTGTTCTTACTGGCCCAGAGGCAGCCAATACTCCAAGCGTCCTGAGAGAAGCCGGAACTTGAAGACCACCGGGAGAAAATGGCCAACCAACATACTCGCCTGAGTCAAATGAAACAAAAGAGTTGCAGGAATCACTGTATCCTTACACCTTTTATGGGAGGCTAACAAACAGAGGACCAGAATAACTGAGCTCTTCAGTCCTAGGAAAAGAGACATTACAAAGCTCCTTCAAGCTACACTTAGTACCAACCTGTAGGGAAAAAAAATGTTTAGCGTGAAGAACCACCGTGTCCATGAGCAATACTGAAAAATCATCTGGGGATGAAAAACGACTGAAGCTCTCTGAACCTATTAGCCGATAAGATGGCCCCCAAGAAGGTGTCCTGGAGAAACAAAACTTGTAAGGGAAACCCTTTAACAGGATCGAACGGGTGTTACCTAAAAAAAATTTAAAAAGATATATCAAAATTCAAGGACAAAAATACCAGGAAGGGAAAACAGAACTCTAGGAGGATGTCTGGACCTGGCAGATTACAAAAAAACTCAAGCTTAAAATCTGGATGTAAACTCTAAGAACAGCAGGATTCTCAGGCTTGAAGGCCTGGACCTCAAAGCAGAAAACGCCGAAGCCTGCCGAACAAAAAACCAGAAGACATTAAAGCAAGGGTTTTTAGACGAATGAAACACACCAGCAGGGGTGTTCCCAAAATCCCCCCAAAAAATTTCTAACCCTTATCAGAAAGTAGACCTTTAAACAGGATATATAGTTGCCAAGCAACATAGCCAAACAAATCTTCCCGCAGACCTAGATGATGAAGAAGAACCCTAGCCGTAGTCAGGCTATCAACCTGAAACTCTACAGAACCACTAGGGTAGATCCCTATACATCATGAGACCGATAGAGCTTTGAACGTTTGGGAATCAGAATCTTTATGCTCAGCATGGAATAAGAACCAGGATAAGGCTCCGATAGACCTAATTTTCTAAGACAGCTAGAAAAAACATAAGCGGAAGTAAGACACATTACAAAGAGAGTAATCCATCACCGAGGGACCTGTACTGAAACAGGAAGTGACTTGGTCGTTGAAAAGTTTGTCAACAGAGCCCTGGCTGGAACAACAATTTTCCACTCCAGAGAGTAAAATTACACGGACATAAGGACCAAACTTCCTAATTCCAAATACCCTCTCTGAGCTAGATGGCTATGTCAATCCCTCTGAAAGGAACTACCGAAATATCTACTAGATGAATTTGCACCTCAGCAAGATAACCGCATGCAGGAGAGAGAGAGAGCGCCTACACCGGTTCCTCCCTGCCGGTTGATGTACCAACCCTGCAGAAGAGTGCGCATGAAAATTTACAGCCTTCTGCCATATCTACGGAATGAAGAGATGAAGGGTGGCAATACACCTTAAAACCCCTGGAATCTGCGGATTTTCCCTTAATCATTACCACGAAACATGAAGGGGATTAAAAAAGAGCATCTGTAGCGATCCCCAACCAGAAAACATTAGACGGAAGACAGACTTCCTGAAATGAACTCTATCTAATTTGAAAATTGGATCCGCTACTACCAACACCCCTTCTTCTATGATCGGGGAGAGAAAACAGTGGGATTTCTTTTTTAACATGTTACGAGATCTAGGGACTCTTATGAATAGGCAATAGAATATATGGATTGCTGGGGAAACGTCGGTCTCAGAAATTTTTCCCTCTGTACGCTCAGTCTGATCTCCAAAAATTAAAATAATCGCCTTAATATACACAACAGTACTTCTTTAGACAGTACCGAGGTTACACGCTAATCACCTGCTACAAGTAACGGAATTTATTAGACCACTGCAATTTCTGAAACGACTGGGGCAGAGGTTAATCCTGTTCTGCAGTGTGTTGATGAAAAAACACCTACATTGTGTGTGTTCGTTAACCGTCCAAATTGCCAGAGATATCAGTAACCTATACTGAATCTTGTATGAACAGAAAGCATACCTACACAACCTATGCCATATACCAGGGTTACGCAACTCCTGTGGAGATGATATAGATACAGATATAGATATATGAGCTACTGTGAAGATGCCATCTCTATACCGTCTAATGAGCATACATCTCCTGGTAACTCATCCATAGAGAAACTAGTGAAGACATATACTGAGGCCCTGTCTTCCCAGTACCTCATACATAAGGCATATAGAGTATACCTATATCCCATAAACTAGTGAGGTTTTTTTTTTTTTTTTAATAGAGTATATAAAAGGAAAAGAACCCCCCTAAAACAGCCTATAGTGGTTACTAAAGTTGAGACCACCCATCAACTCGACAGAGTATATAGTAGATGCATATACTAAGGCTGAGTCCTCAAGTAACTCCTAACAGAGCATGCACGGAGGTTGAGTTCTCATTCTTAACGAATACAGTGCATACAACTAATGAAGCGGAGGCCACACTTCAAACTCGGCATAGAGCATATAGTGGGTGCATCTACTAAGGTCGAGTGGATAACAAAACAATGCAACATAGAGCATCTAGTGGATACATCTAAAGAGGTTCTTGTCCTTATACAAGGACTTTATAGTGTGTACCCTACTGAGGCCGAGTCATCTTAGACACTCACACACAGAGCATATAGTGGGTACATATACTGTGCACAGCAACTCGTCATAGTGCCTATAGTGAGTGCATACACTGCTCACAGAACTTGTCATAGAACATATAGTGGTAACCTATACTGTTCACAGCAACACAACAGTGCATATAGAGAGAATATATACTGCTCATAGTAACTCGTCATAGAACATATAGTGATTACATAGACTGTTCACAGCAACACGTCAGTGCATATAGTGAGAATATATACTGCACATAGTAACACGTCATAGTGCATATAGTGAGAATATATACTGCTCATAGTAACTCGTCATAGAACATATAGTGATTACATATACTGTTCACAGCAACACGTCGTAGTGCATATAGTGAGTATATATATACTGCTCATAGTAACTCGTCATAGAACATATAGTGATTACATATACTGTTCACAGCAACACGTCGTAGTGCATATATTGCATACATCTTCTGCACACAGCAAGTCGTCATGGTGCATATAGTGAGTACATATACTACTCACAGCAATTCGTCATAGTGCATATAGCGAGTACATATACTGCTCACAGCAATTCATCATAGTGCATATAGTGAGTATATATACTGCTCATAGTAACTCGTCATAGAACATATAGTGATTACATATACTGTTCACAGCAACACATCGTAGTGCATATATTGCATACATCTTCTGCACACAGCACTTCGTCATAGTGCATATAGTGAGTACATATACTGCTCACAGCAATTCGTCATAGTGCATATAGCGAGTACATATACTGCTCACAGCAATTCGTCATAGAGCATATAGAGAGTACCTATACTGCTCACAGCAATTCATCATAGTGCATAAAGTGGGTACATATACCGTCATCTTCGTCCTCTTCTTACCACGTGGCTTCACACTTTGCAAATGAAGTGTCTAAACTTTTACAGAGATCATTTTGAAGGAAAGATTAATTCACCTCACCTCAAAATGCCTCTGAACCGTGTGGGGGGTTGGTGACACGGCGTACCACTTCTGGCAAGCATCCATGCTGTCAGTGGGTACTGCACAGCTTCATCTATGCCGAGCATCAAACTTCGCGCTTTTTTTTTTTTTATAAAGTTTCGGCATGCGCATGCGCACCACCGGAAACTTTTGGTGGAACGCATCACCTCCCGGGCGTGCGTTCCACCGCTGTGCGCAGGTCATCAAGACCGCCTCCAGAAAGTATTCGCCGGAACCTTCTCGGCATAAGAGGCAATGTATCCATTTGCTCCGTAACCATAACGGAGGTAGCATGGTCTCTCAGCTAACCGCCTGGGCAGCTCTCGGACCGGAATCCCCCAGACCAGCAGCCTGTGTGTCTCACCCTCCAGATGCTGTGTCCTTCCCTCTCGGGACAAGAAAGGAAACTGGGGTTGGTTTTGCCGGATAGCCCTTCTTATAGGGCAAGGGGGAGGGGTTTTGTTGATTTAATTAAGCTTGTTAGATGCTTATCCACAGGAAGGAGCAAAACCCACTGGTACTGCCACCATATGACAGAAAAATAATATATATATATCTATATACATAAATATATACGTATATATCACTATATATATACACCGTATATACTCGAGTATAAGCCGACCCGAATATAAGCCGAGGCCCCTAATTTTACCCCAAAAAACTGGGAAAACTTATTGACTCGAGTATAAGACTAGGGTGGGAAATGCAGCAGCTACTGGTAAATTTCTAAATAAAATTAGATCCTAAAAAAAAATATATTAATTGAATATTTATTTACAGTGTGTGTATAATGAATGCAGTGTGTGTATAATGAATGCAGTGTGTATGTGTGCAGCGTGTGTGTATGTGTGCAGCGTGTGTGTATGTGTGCAGCGTGTGTGTATGTGTGCAACGTGTGTGTATGTGTGCAGCGTGTGTGTATGAGTGCAGTGTGTGTGTGTATGAATGCAGTGTGTGTATGAGTGCAGTGTGTGTGTATGTGTGCAGTGTGTGTGCAGTGTGTGTGCAGTGTGTGTGTGTATGTGTGCAGTGTGTGTGTATGTGTGCAGTGTGTGTGTATGTGTGCAGTGTGTGTGTATGTGTGCAGTGTGTGTGTGTATGTGTGCAGTGTGTGTGTATGTGTGCAGTGTGTGTGTATGTGTGCAGTGTGTGTGTATGTGTGCAGTGTGTGTGTATGTGTGCAGTGTGTGTGTGTGTGTGTGCATGTGTGCAGTGTGTGTGTGTATGTGTGCAGTGTGTGTGTGTGTTGCAGTGGTGGGGGGGTGGGCAATTTTATTATTTTATTTATTATTATTTTTTATTATTTTAATATATTTTTTTCCATTATTATTTCTTCTTATTACCGGTATTTATTTAATTATTATTTTTATTTTCGTCCCCCCTCCCTGCTTGATACATGGCAGGGAGGGGGGCTCCTTCCCTGGTGGTCCAGCATTGGCAGTTCAGTGGGGGGGAGAGGGGGCTGGCAGAGATCTTACTTACCCGTCCTGCAGCTCCTGTCAGCTCCCTCCTCCTCTGCGCCGTCCGTTCAGCTCTTCTGTCAGCTCCCAGTGTAAATCTCGCGAGACTTACACTGGGAGCTGACCGAGGTGCTGAACGGACGGCGCAGAGGAGGAGGGAGCTGACAGGAGCTGCAGGACGGGTAAGTAAGATCTCTGCCAGCCCCCTCTCCCTCAGTCTGTATTATGGCAATGCAAATTGCCATAATACAGACTATTGACTCGAGTATAAGCCGAGTTCCGGTTTTTCAGCACAAAAAATGTGCTGAAAAACTCGGCTTATACTCGAGTATATACGGTACCTATATATAAATAAAAATATTTAAAAAAAAAATATATATATATATATATACGTATATATACACATATGTATATATATATACACATATATTAATTCTACACATATATTTATGTAATAATTTTACATAATTAGGTATCCTAATTAATTACAATTAGCGGGACCTGCCTGACAACCCATGCCGAAAGTATAAGGAATTTAATTTGCTAGCACTATATTTAACCCTATAACTTTCCAAGACACCATAAAACCTGTACATGGGGGGTACTGTTTTACTCGGGAGACTTCGCTGAACACAAATATTAGTGTTTCAAAACAGTAAAATGTATTACAACGATGATATCGCCAGTAAAAGTGACGTTTTTTGCATTTTTCACGCACAAACAGCACTTACACGGACGATATTACTGCTGCAATACTTTTTACTGTTTTGAAACACAAATATTTGTGTTCAGCGAAGTCTCCCGAGTACAACAGTACCCATCATGTACAGGTTTTATGGCGTTTTAAAAAATTACAGCGTCAAATATAAGGCTTGTGTTTCATTTTTTTCACATTAAAATTCGCCAGATTGCTTACGTTGCCTTTATGACCCTATGGTAGCCCAAGAATGAAAATTACCCCTATGATGGCATACTATTTGCAATAGTAGACAACCCAAGGTATTGCAAATGGGGTATGTCCAGTCTTTTTTAGTAGCCACTTAGTCACAAACACTGGCCAAAATTGGCGTTTTTTGCATTTTTCACACACAAACAAATACTAACGCTAACTTTGGCCAGTGTTTGTGACCAAATGGCTACTAAAAAAGACTGGACATACCCCATTTGCAATACCTTGGGTCGTCTACTATTGCAAATGGTATGCCATTATGGGTGTAAATTTATTTCCTGGGCTACTATACAGTCTCAAAGGCAACGTAACCAATCTGACGAATTTCAATTTCAAATGTAACACGCTATATTTGACCCTGTAACTTCCCAAAACACCATAAAACCTGTACGTAGGGGGTACTGTTTTACACGTGAGACTTTGCTGAATACAAATATGTGTATTTTATTGCAGTAAAAGCAAACAGTATTATGACATTGACAGTTAAAATGTCATGTAGAACTAAAAAAATTAAAAAAAAAATCTTATTTTCTCCCATGTTTTTCATATTAAATTATGTTTCACAGCTAAATATTTTATATTAAATGAAAGCACTGTTTCCCCTGAATAAAATGATATATAATAAGGGGGGGTGCATTTAATATGAAAGAGGTGAATTACGGTTTGACAGACATATAGCGCAAATGCCAGGTTTTGTTTACATTTTGTTTCGTTCACAACTTGTACATTTGGCTGCGGTGTTAAGGGGCTAATCAGCCAGGATTTATTGATGACAAGTCACATATTATGTTCGATCCCTTTGTTGATATACACATTCCTGCTGTAACATACACCCAACATGGCCGAACTCCATACACACACTGGGAAGAGAGAGCAAATCTAGGGGGTGTATCCATCCCAGCATGCCTTGCACACTTACTACAGGAGCTGGTTAGTGACAAACTGTGAATTGTGCAAAGCTCCCCTAGAGAAGACTGCTGGTATACAACAAAATATCCACATAATAATGTAGTCATTAGTCTGTATAATAATACTGAGTATCTATATGCTGATAATAAACATGTCCCTCTGTATAATAATCTTGAGTATCTATACGCTGATAATAAACATGTCGTTCTGTATAATAATACTAAGTATCTATACGCTGATAATAAACATGTCGCTCTGTATAATAATACCGAGTATCTATACACTGATAATTAACATGTCGCTCTGTATAAAAAAACTGAGTATCTATACGATGATAATAAACATGTCGCTCTGTATAATAATACTGAGTATATATACGCTGATAATAAACATGTCGCTCTGTATAATAATACTGAGTATCTGTACACTGATAATAAACATGTCGCTCTGTATAATAATACTAAGTATCTATACGCTGATAATAAACATGTCGCTCTGTATAATAATACTGAGTATCTATACGCTGATAATAAACATGTCGCTCTGTATAATAATACTGAGCATCTATACGCTGATAATAATCATGTCGCTCTGTATAATAATTCTGAGTATCTATACGCTGATAATAAACATGTCGCTCTGTATAATAATACGGAGTATCTATACGCTGATAAAAACATGTCGCTCTGTATAATAATACGGAGTATCTATACGCTGATAATAAACATGTCGCTCTGTATAATAATACTGAGTATCTATACGCTGATAATTAACATGTCGCTCTGTATAATAATACTGAGTATCTATACGCTGATAATAAACATGTCGCTCTGTATAATAATACCGAGTATCTATACACTGATAATAAACATGTCTCTCTGTATAATAATACTAAGTATCTATACGCTGATAATAAACATGTCGCTCTGTATAATAATACTGAGTATCTATACGCTGATAATAAACATGTCGCTCTGTATAATAATACCGAGTATCTAGACGCTGATAATAAACATGTCGCTCTGTATAATAATACTAAGTATCTATACAGTGATAATAAACATGTCGCTCTGTATAATAATACTGATTATCTATACACTGATAATAAACATGTCACTCTGTATAATACTGAGTATCTATACACTGATAATAAACATATCGTTCTGTATAATAATACTGAGTATCTATACGCTGATAATAAACATGTCGCTCTGTATAATAATACTTAGTATCTATACAGTGATAATAAACATGTCGCTCTGTATAATAATACTGATTATCTATACGCTGATAATAAACATGTCACTCTGTATAATAATACTAAGTATCTATACGCTGATAATAAACATGTCGCTCTGTATAATAATACTGAGTATCTATACGCTGATAATAAACATGTCGCTCTGTATAATAATACCGAGTATCTATACACGGATAATAAACATGTCTCTCTGTATAATAATACTAAGTATCTATACGCTGATAATAAAAATGTCGCTCTGTATAATAATTCTGAGTATCTATACACTGATAATAAACATGTCGCTCTGTATAATAATACCGAGTATCTATACACTGATAATAAACATGTCGCTCTGTATAATAATACTGAGTATCTATACGCTGATAATAAACATGTCACTCTGTATAATAATACGGAGTATCTATACGCTGATAATAAACATGTCGCTCTGTATAATAATACTGAGTATCTATACACTGATAATAAACATGTCACTCTGTATAATAATACTGAGTATCTATACACTGATAATAAACATGTCGCTCTGTATAATAATATCGAGTATCTATACGCTGATAATAAACATGTCGCTCTGTATAATAATACTGAGTATCTATACGCTGATAATAAACATGTCGCTCTGTATAATAATACTGAGTATCTATACACTAATAATAAACATGTCACTCTGTATAATGATACCGAGTACCTGTTATGTTTGATGATAGCTGACTTACAATAACATACCGTCTATTAACCCCTTCAGGACGGAGTCAATAGTGCACGTTCTGATCAAAACAAAACGTAAACAAAAACTGGAATTTGCGCTATGTGTCTGTTCACCCGTAGTTCCCCTCTTTCAAATTATATGCACCCACACTTATTATATATCATTTTGTTCAGGAGAAACAGGGCTTTAATCTATCATTAACTATTCATATATGGAACATCATTTATTATGAATAAAAGTAAAAAAAATGTGAGAAAATAAGATTTTTTTTTAAATTTGCATTTCCGTCTGACATTTTAACTGTGAATGTCATAATACTGTTAGGTTTTACTGCAAAAAAAATGCACATATTTGTAATCAGCGATGTCTCACGAGTACAACAGTACCCCCCATTAACAGGTTTTATGTTGTTTTGGAAAGTTACAGGGTCAAATATAGAACATTACATTTTCAAATTGAAATTTGCCAGATTGGTAATGTTACCTTTGAGACGGTGTGGTAGCCCAGGAAAGAGAATTACCCCCATAATGGCATACCATTTGAAAAAGTAGACAAGCCAAGGTATTGAAAGTGGGGTATGTTTAGTCTTTTTTAGTAGCCACTTAGTCACAAACACTGGCCAAAGTTAGCGTTCATATTTGTTTTTGTGTGAAAAAAGCAAAAAACGAATATTTGGCCAGTGTTTGTGACTAAGTGGCTACTAAGAAAGACTGGACATACCCCACTTGCAATACCTCGGGTTGTCTACTTTTGCAAATGGTATCCCATCATGGGGGTAATTCTCATTCCTGGGCTACCATACGCTCTCAAAGGCAACATAACCAATCTGGCAAATTTCAATGTGAAAAAAATGAAATGCAAGCCTTATATGTGACTCTCTAACTTTCCAAAACACCATAAAACCTGTACATGGGGGGTACTGTTATTCTCGGGAGATATCACTAAACACAAATATTAGTGTTTTAAAACAGTAAAACATATTACAACAATAATATAGACCATAAAAGTGCAGTTCGCTTGTAAAAAATGCAAAAAACGTCACTTTTACTTAAAATATCATCGTTGTAATACAATTTACCAGTTTGAAACACGAATATTTGAGTTCAGCGAAGTCTCCCGGGTAAAACAGTACCCCCTATGTACAGGTTTTATGGTGTCTTGGAGAGTTACAGGGTCAAATATAGTGCTTGCAAATTAAATTCTCTGCACTTTCTCCCTGTGTTGTCATGCATGTCAATCAAATTTTAATTAATCAAATCACATAATTATGTTAAAAGATTATTTAAATATACATGTAGAATTTTAATATATATGCATTTATAGGTATTTAAATTCTACGTGTATACTGATGTAATCTTTTATGTAATTATATGTATTTATCTATATATATATATTTGCGGTTATTTGCATTTTATATATAGATAGATATATATAGAATGTCATTCTAAGTGTATTTTGTTACCGATATATATATATTAATAACAAAATACAGTTAGAATGAAATTACATATGCATATATAATTTATATTAAATTTTGTTTCAATATTTTATTTATTTATTTTATTATTTAATTTATTTATTATTTTAATTATACGTATTTATATATAATATATATATGTACATCTATTATATATATAATATATATACATATTATATATATGTAATGTCATTCTAAGTGTATTTTAATATTAATATATATACTTATATTAATATTAAAATACACTTTGTATGACGTTACATATATATAATATGTATATATATTATATATATAATATATATACATATTATATATATATAAAAATGCATTTATTTTATTTTTACACATGTCTAATTATTTTTTTTAATTCTTATTTCATATTTTGATATTTCAAACAGTCCCCCTGCTGGCATATCCACAGCCAGCTATAGGGGGCCATGTGATCGCTCTTTGAGAGCGATCACATGGCCCCCGGGGGCCTCATTTGCCGTGGGAGGGCTGCCTGGGCTGTGAGGCAGTCCTCCCGAAGCGGATCGCGGCGGAGGTAAGTATAACTTACCTCCTGGGGCTGCAAGCCGTTACGGCGTGCTATGCCGTCATAACGGCGTTAAAGCCCACTTAACCCGTGACGGCATAGCACGCCGTAACGGCGTTAAGGGGTTAATCAGCCAGGATTTATTGATCACAAGTCATATATTATGTTCGATCCCTTTGTTGATATACACATTCCTGCTGTAACATACACCCAACATGGCCGAACTCCATACACACACTGGGAAGAGAGAGCAAATCTAAGGGGTGTATCCATCCCAGCATGCCTTGCACACTTACTACAGGAGCAGGTTAGGGACAAACTGTGCATTGTGCAAAGTTTCCCTAGAGGGGACTGCTGGTATACACCACAGTATCCACATAATAATAAAAAGTATCTATACACTAATAATAAACATGTTGCTCTGTATAATAATAATGAGTATCTATACGCTGATAATAAACATGTCGCTCTGTATAATAACACTAAGTATCTATACGCTGATAATAAACATGTCGCTCTGTATAATAATACTGAGTATCTATACGCTGATGATAAACATGTCGCTCTGTATAATAATACTGAGTATGTATACGCTGATAATAAACATGTCGCTCTGTATAATAATACCGAGTATCTATACACTGATAATAAACATGTCGCTCTGTATAATAATACTATCTATACGCTGATAATAAACATGTGGCTCTGTATAATAATACTGAGTATCTATACGCTGATAATAAACATGTCGCTCTGTATAATAATACCGAGTATCTATACACTGATAATAAACATGTCTCTCTGTATAATAATACTAAGTATCTATACGCTGATAATAAACATGTCGCTCTGTATAATAATACTGAGTATCTATACGCTGATAATAAACATGTCGCTCTGTATAATAATACCGAGTATCTAGACGCTGATAATAAACATGTCGCTCTGTATAATAATACTGAGTATCTATACAGTGATAATAAACATGTCGCTCTGTATAATAATACTGATTATCTATACACTGATAATAAACATGTCACTCTGTATAATACTGAGTATCTATACACTGATAATAAACATATCGTTCTGTATAATAATACTAAGTATCTATACGCTGATAATAAACATGTCGCTCTGTATAATAATACTGAGTATCTATACAGTGATAATAAACATGTCGCTCTGTATAATAATACTGAGTATCTATACACTAATAATAAACATGTCACTCTGTATAATAATACTGAGTATCTATACGCTGATAATAAACATGTCACTCTGTATAATAATACGGAGTATCTATACGCTGATAATAAACATGTCGCTCTGTATAATAATACTGAGTATCTATACACTGATAATAAACATGTCACTCTGTATAATAATACTGAGTATCTATACGCTGATAATAAACATGTCGCTCTGTATAATAATAATGAGTATCTATACGCTGATAATAAACATGTCGCTCTGTATAATAATACTGAGTATCTATACGCTGCTAATAAACATGTCACTCTGTATAATAATACTGAGTATCTATACACTGATAATAAACATGTCGCTCTGTATAATAATACTGAGTATCTATACACTGATAATAAACATGTCGCTCTGTATAATAATACCGAGTATCTATACGCTGATAATAAACATGTCGCTCTGTATAATAATGCTGAGTATCTATACGCTGATAATAAACATGTCGCTCTGTATAATAATACTGAGTATCTATACACTGATAATAAACATGTCGCTCTGTATAATGATACCGAGTACCTGTTATGTTTGATGATAGCTGACTTACAATAACATACCGTCTATTAATCAGCCATCACTTTTCTGAATCACCTCAACTGTCTTCGACATATTAATAGCTTTCTTTCCTCCGGCTTTCATGCCAGCAATTATAGCGTCTCTGTAGCGAAAGCCACTTCGCCACTGTGGTTTGGAGGGGGCTGCTTGCCCGCCTCTTACCCTGTGACTACGGTCCCTGGGCGATTTGGCCCTTTATGCACGGTATTTGGGCATACTGTGGGTTATTGGGCTGCCCCAGGATTATGGGCCCTCTCATCAGCCCATACGAAACTTAAACCCCATGGCGTTTGAACTGTGTTCATATGTTGAGCGCTCAGATCCAAGCCATCTGGGGATGGGTTGAATGTGGGGGTTCTGTTTAGTATAACAGGAGTTATGTATTTTTATGTCTTTTGGTGGTTGCTGGTAACATGTGCTTAATGGAGGCTGTGTTTGTCCCTGGATATAATTAAATCAGCTTCTCCATTGTCTCCAGGATAGAGGATTCTGGGAACTAGTTTGAGCTTCTAAAAACCATGCTTCCAGAAGGTCAAATGCACATTTGTACTAACTTTTGAACCCCTGGTCATATTCGTATGATTTTTGAGTATGTTGTTCCCCCGAATGGATTGATTGTGTATATGTATTTTTATGCGAATGTGATGTATATTTTGGGAGTTATGAATGTTGTGTAAAAACTGTATTTTCCCTACCTAGGATAATTGTATTTTCCTGTGTGTACAGATAATTAGTTTGCAGGTAGAGGGGAGGGCTATGTGTGGGATGTAACTATTGTGTGATTGGTTAATGTACGTTACTGTGTGTGTCCCTCCCCTTCATGGGAGCACCTAATAAAAAGGGCTGCAAGCTAGCAGCCAGAGAGTTCCTGTTTTAACCTCAAAGTGATGTGTCGTCTCATTATTGGGGGAAGGATTTATTGTATGCTGTTCCAGTTGACTGCTAGGAGTACAAGCCTATTCGTATGGTTCCTATTCAATGGTCTACAGCATTCATATGCTTGGGAGAATTTAAAAGGTTTCTCGGATTCTGTGATTGTGGTGTCTGCCAGAGTGCTTGGAGTCCTCAGGAAGCACTAGGAGCATCCATTAACGGAGGTACCAGGTCGGGGTGCCAGGTGATCCGTTACAGTCTCTATAGGCTTTGAGTTGAACCATATCTGCGCCATTAACATTCCAATCGGGATCGGTATTAGGGTAATGTGTTGCGGCCCATGCTGCCGGATTGGCTTGATTTAAAGCACGGGATCTATCCTCTAGCGCTTTAATGGCCGCTTGGTTAATCCTTGTCCTTTCCTCATTATTAAACAATGTCATTAATAACTGCTGGCAATCAGCCCATGTCGGATTATGTGTCTGAACTATCGAGGTGAACAGATCGGTCATAGCTTGTGGTTTCTCAGTATACAAGGAATTGTGGGTCTTCCAATTCAAGAGATCGGTAGTCGTGAACGGGACATATACGAAGACTGGGTCAGCATGTGCCATTTGACCTGCGGCATCGAGATAGGCTGACCCGGGATCCAGACGAAGAGGCATCTGATAATGTCTAAGTTGTTGGGTACCGGTCAGTTGTCGGGTTAGTATAGGGCTACGTGGAGGGGCGTCAGTTATGGGTTCCAGTCGGGGGGAAATAGGGCATGAGGATGTGGGAGCTTGATTTTGGGAAAAGTTGGTAAATAGAATACTCCCAGCCGAGCTAGAAGAAGCTTGACCGGAAGTTTGAAGTGGCGCCAAATCAGGATATTTAGATCTAACGGGGGTTGGTTCTGGTTCCGGAAGGGGAGGTTTAATACGAGGGGGGGGTGGATTCTGTACTGGAGGAGGAAGCGGAAGTGGATGAGGGCAATGAGGGGAGGGGTATAGAACTTCCTGCACTCGCGTCACCTCTTCCTGTAGGGAAGTAAGGGGGCGGCAAAGGGATCTCGGACTCAGGGGGCGTGTCCAAAATGGGCCTAACCACAGTCCTAGTGGACAAACAAGTCCTGGCCACCATGAGGCGACATTGCTCCTCGTGGCATATCTGAATCCATTTCGGCGAGTCGTTTACGGCCTGTCTCCAACAATCAATATATGGAAACTGTCCGTAAAGTTCAGGCCTACCTGACACAGCCACGTGTACACGCTGTATCAGGGTTGGGTCCAAACTACCACGTGGCGGCCATGCCGCAACCAAAATAGGCCACTCCCTAGTGCACAAAGTGACCAAACGTACAGGAGACATTTTAACCCCAAAATAACATGTTTTAAATCCCTTTTTAAAATTCTTTACCATACAACCTAAGGGATCCGGAATCGTTGACTCCGACGCGCCCATACTTATCAATGGAACGTCGTTGACAACGAATACTATGCACGCGTTCTATTCAACAGTCACACCCGTTTCCTCTGGCAACAGCACCACGTGGTACGGTTACCAAGTGAAACGTACAAAATAACACAATAAACACTCAGGGAATTCCCGTACACACACAGCTGTTACACCAGTCACTAAATAATCAATATTATGCCCTTTGGCGAAACTATACAGTCACCCACGCTATAATTCTCTATATACGAATTACCCGTCTATAACACACCCCAGTAACATCGTCTTTTACAAATAGCGGTTACAATACGGTTAGCATAGGTCAAAGCACAATTTAAGGTCACAATACAATTATTGGTGGTTATGGTGTTAAACATGCAATGGACGACAATGATTAGTACTTATATACAGTGTCAGTAAATATACAGGGTTATGGTACCGTGCACTATGATACAGCAACACACTATTAACACTCTCGCTAGACGGCTGAGCTCGCGCTATCTAACAAGATATACACGCTACTAAACAATCTTTAAAACATTTACAATCCCAACTAAACTATTGGCCAGTACCTTGAATGGACTACCTAAAACTATATACACCCGTTTTGGTTAGCCACACTGCCCAAGCACCACATATAGCGAACTAGAGGACCGAATTTACACAGACGCCTCTTAGTCTATTACTCTATCAAAAATCTAGTGGGTTCCAAATTTACACGCCTTCCCACTTAGCCAAGATAGGTTGAGAGCTAGCGGACCGAATTTACACAGATGCCGCTTAGTCTCCCGGTCCCTCCGACCTAGCGAACGAAATATACACCCTAGAACGCTAGTCTAGACAAGACACCGGTGTCCGGCTAGGGCTATTTACACAAAACCCCGCCTGACTCCAAACCAAATCAAACGGTCTTACTAAAGAGCGTTCGATTGAGCGGTGCGCCTTCGCTCCTTCCCTCCGACAGAGGGGGCAGATTCCATACACAATTCAAACCCCTTATGGGCCTACCGCACAATCGGTATACCCCTAGTGGGTCTGCTGTTTAAAACAGCAGTTGTCTTACCTCCTCGTTCCTGAACCTGAGTTCACACTCATCGACGGGGACACCCCAGCACTTCTTACGTAGAGGCCGATGATCTCCTGGACAACAGACCAGTGGCGCCGAGACGAAGGGAAGTCCACGCAGAAGTTCAGGGGTGCAGCCGTAGAGAACGTGGGCAAAGATAGACCGTCTCACGCCTCTGCCTCTCAGCTACCGTTGAACGATGAGCTTCCCGGCCAATGCACCAAATGATACCGGAGAAACTGACGGAAGCCAAGCACAGAGAGATGGACACAGGTTTCTTCAGGAAGGAAGAGATTCTTTATTGGATCACCGATCGGGACTCAGAGGGACTAATGTCACCAAAATACAGCAAGTTCTGAGCCCCGGACAATAGTGCAGGCTCCTTATATAGGCACATAACTCCTCCCATATTAAGCTCCACCCGCACATTCTCTTGACCAATCAATACAAATAAGAATTAACTTCCTGCTTGACCGCATGGCCTGTCCAGCACAATGGAGGAGGGGAATACTACATCCTGTATTCTTGCACATGCTCCGTACACTACTGATCGTATCTTGCCTCGTGCAACCAACTGATCGATACGTCAGCATATGCACGTACACATGCCACGTGGTAATCTCGGCCTACTAAATTTATTTTTACCGAGATTCCACCACAATGGCAACGCTCCACGGGTCTCGCGAGAGTTATTGGAGGACAGAAGAGAAGAGGCTGTGTGCTGCCTGGGCCCCCTCTGTGGTAACAGGGAAGCCGGGGGGCCCCACCATGCCACCGGACCACCAGGGATGGAATCCCCCCTCCCTAGACACAGGTAAGCAGGGAGGGGGAGAAACAATTTAATTAAATTGTTTTTTTTTAATTATGTTAAACTGCCCCCCTCCCCCTCTTCCCCTCTCCCCAAATTGCACATTTACACACACACACACTACATACACTGACACAACACACACACACACACACTACATACACTGACACAACGCATACACTGACACAACACACACACACACACTATATACACTAACACAACACACACTACATACACTGACACAACACACACACACACTACATACACTGACACAACACACACACACACTACATACACTGACACAACACACACTCTACATACACTGACACAGCACACATACTGCATACACTGACACAACACACACACACACTACATACACTGACACAACACACACACTACATACACTGACACAATGCACACACTGACACAACACACACACACTACATACACTGACACAACACACACACACTACATACACTGACACAACACACACTGCACACACTGACACAGCACACACACACACACTACATACACTGACACAACACACACACTACATACACTGACACAATACATACACTGACAACACACACACACTATATACACTAACACACACACACACACACACACTATATACACTAACACAACACACACACACACACTACATACACTGACACAACACACACACTGCATACACTGACAACACACACACACACTATATACACTAACACAACACACACACACACACACACTACATACACTGACACAACACACACACACACTACATACACTGACACAACACACACACACTGCATACACTGACACAACACACACACTACATACACTGACACAACACACACACACTACATACACTGACACAACACACACACACTGCATACACTGACAAAACACACACTACATACACTGACAACACACACACACTGCATACACTGACACAACACACACACACACTACATACACTGACACAACACACACACACACGTTACATACACTGCCACAACACACACACGTTACATACACTGACACAACACACACACTGCATACACCAACACAACACACACACTGCATACACAAACACAACACACACTGCATACACCAACACAACACACACTGCATACACTAACACAACACATTCTGCATACACTGACACAACACTCTGCATACATTAACACAACACACACTCTGCATACATTAACACAACACACACTCTGCATACACCAACACAACACACACTGTGCATACACTGACACAACACACACTGCATACACTAACACAACACACACTGTGCATACACTGACACAACACACACACACACACTGCATACACTAACACAACACACACTCTGCATACACTGACACAACACACACTGCATACACTAATACACACACTGCATACACTAACACACACACTGCATACACTAACACAATACACTGCATACACTAATACAACACACACACTGCATACACTAACACACACAGTGCATACACTAATACATGAATGCAATACACACACTGCATTCACTAATACAACATGCACTCTGCATACACTACACACTAACACACTCACTGCATCCACTATACTGACACACACTCTGCATTCGCTACACATTAACACACTCTGCATTCACTACACTAACACACACTCTGCATCCGCTACACACTAACACACTCTCTGCATTCACTACACATTAACACTCTGCATTCACTACACTAACACACACTCTGCATCCGCTACACACTAACACACTCTCTGCATTCACTACACATTAACACACTCTCTGCATTCACTACACTAACACACTCTCTGCATTCACTACACTAACACACTCTCTGCATTCACTACACATTTACACACACACTACATTCATTACACTGACACACTCTGCATTCACTACACCCTAACACACACTCTGCATTTATTACACACTAACACACACTCTGCATTCACTAAACTATGCACACACTCTGGATTCACTATACCGACACACACTCTGCATTCACTATACCGACACACACTCTGCATTCACTACACTAACATACACTCTGCATCAACTGCACACACAGGATCCACTACACAAACATCCTGTATTCACAGTTCACACACTACATCCACCACAAATTGAAACACTCTGCATTCACTATACACAGATACTGTGTCTAATACACACACTACATCCACTACAGAGACTGCAACCACTAAACACATTTCATCTAGTACATACAAACACTACACCCACTACACAAACACACACTACATCACTGTACACACACTACATCCACTACTCAAACACTCTCTGCATTCACTACACATTAACACTCTGCATTCACTACACTAACACACACTCTGCATCCGCTACACACTAACACACTCTCTGCATTCACTACACATTAACACACTGCATTCACTACACTAACACACACTCTGCATCCGCTACACACTAACACACTCTCTGCATTCGCTACACACTAACACACTCTCTGCATTCACTACACATTAACACACACTCTGCATTCACTACACATTTACACACACCCTGCATTCACTGCACTAACACACACACACACACACTACATTCATTACACTGACACACTCTGCATTCACTACACACTAACACACTCTGCATTCATTACACAGTAACACACACTCTGCATTCACTAAACTATGCACACACTCTGCATTCACTATACTGACACACACTCTGCATTAACTGTACACACAGCATCCACTACACAAACATCCTGTATTCACAGTACACACACTACATCCACCACAAATTGAAACACTCTGCATTCACTATACACAGACACTGCGTCTAATACACACACTACATCCACTACAGACACTGCATCCAATAAACACATTTCATCTAGTACATACAAACACTACATCCACTACACAAACACACACTACATCACTGTACACACACTACATCCACTACTCAAACACACTCTGCGTTCACTATACACACTGCATCCGCTACACAAACACACACTCTGCATTCACTGCACAAAAAGTATCTAATACACACAAACACTACATCCATTACACACATTCTAATTCACTTCCACTATACACACCACATTCAGTCCCGCATCATTGTCAGCAGACTAGGTAGGGCGTGGGCGGGCCCGGGAGGGAGGGGGTGGGGGGGCCCAGGCCTTGTGCTTTGTCAGGGGCCCCAACATTTCTGATGGCAGCCCTGTGTGTGTATGGACTCAGCAGTCTGTATGTGTGTATGAACTCAGCAGACTGTATGTGTGTATGAACTCAGCAGACTGTATGTGTGTATGAACTCAGCAGTCTGTATGTGTGTATGGACTCAGCAGTGTGTATGGACTCAGCAGTCTGTATGTGTGTATGGACTCAGCAGTCTGTATGTGTGTATGGACTCGGCAGTCTGTGTGTGTGTATGGACTCGGCAGTCTGTGTGTGTGTATGGACTCGGCAGTCTGTGTGTGTGTATGGACTCAACAGTCTGTATGTGTGTATGGACTCAGCAGTGTGTATGGACTCAGCAGTCTGTGTGTGTATGGACTCAGCAGTCTGTGTGTGTATGGACTCAGCAGTGTGTGTGTGTGTGGACTCAGCAGTGTGTGTGTGTGTGTGGACTCAGCAGACTGTATGTGTGTATGAACTCAGCAGTCTGTATGCGTGTATGGACTCAGCAGTGTGCATGGACTCAGCAGTGTGTATGGACTCGACAGTCTGTGTGGTGTGTGTGTATGGACTTGGCAGTCTTTGTGTGTGTATGGACTCGGCAGTCTGTGTGTGTGTATGGACTCGGCAGTCTGTATGGACTCAGCAATCTGTGTGTGTGTGTATGTATAGACTCGCCAGTCTGTGTGTGAGTATGGTCAGCAGTCTGTCTCTCTGTGTGTGTATGGACTCAGCAGTCTGTATGTGTGTATGAACTCAGCAGACTGTATGTGTGTATGAACTCAGCAGACTGTATGTGTGTATGAACTCAGCAGACTGTATGTGTGTATGAACTCAGCAGTCTGTATGTGTGTATGGACTCAGCAGTGTGTATGGACTCTGGACTCAGCAGTCTGTATGTGTGTATGGACTTGGCAGTCTTTGTGTGTGTATGGACTTGGCAGTCTTTGTGTGTGTATGGACTCGGCAGTCTGTGTGTGTGTATGGACTCGGCAGTCTGTATGGACTCAGCAATCTGTGTGTGTGTGTATAGACTCGCCAGTCTGTGTGTGAGTATGGTCAGCAGTCTGTCTCTCTGTGTGTGTATGGACTCAGCAGTCTGTATGTGTGTATGAACTCAGCAGACTGTATGTGTGTATGAACTCAGCAGACTGTATGTGTGTATGAACTCAGCAGTCTGTATGTGTGTATGGACTCAGCAGTCTGTATGTGTGTATGGACTCAGCAATCTGTATGTGTGTATGGACTTGGCAGTCTGTATGTGTGTATGGACTCGGCAGTCTGTGTGTGTGTATGGACTCGGCAGTCTGTGTGTGTGTATGGACTCGGCAGTCTGTGTGTGTGTATGGACTCAACAGTCTGTATGTGTGTATGGACTCAGCAGTGTGTATGGACTCAGCAGTCTGTGTGTATGGACTCAGCAGTGTGTGTGTGTGTGGAGTCAGCAGTGTGTGTGTGTGTGTGTGTGGACTCAGCAGACTGTATGTGTGTATGAACTCAGCAGTCTGTATGCGTGTATGGACTCAGCAGTGTGTATGGACTCAGCAGTGTGTATGGACTCGACAGTCTGTGTGGTGTGTGTGTATGGACTTGGCAGTCTGTGTGTGTGTATGGACTCGGCAGTGTGTATGGACTCAGCAATCTGTGTGTGTGTGTATAGACTCGGCAGTCTGTGTGTGAGTATGGTCAGCAGTCTGTCTCTCTGTGTGTGTAAGGACTCAGCAGTCTGTGTGTGTGTATGGACTGTATCAAGGGAAATGTGTTTGGTTTTTAATAATCCTTGGTGGAAAATAATGAATTCTCCACCAGGGATTATCTAAAAAAAACAACAACACATTGTGTCGGGGGTGGGGCTTAACATGCGGCAGGGGCGGGGTCAAACTGCAGTGAGGGCGGGGTTAAATGTGCCCCCCCTACTTTTGTCCCTGGCCCACCATGTGCCCCCCCTAAAAATGAATCCTAGAGACGCCACTGCCTCTCAGGCTAAGGGGAGGAGATATGTGGGTTGTAACCATTGTTTGATTGGCTAATGTACAATTGTCTGTGGGCATCTCCCTTGCATGGGAGAATTGCATAAAAGCAGAGTGTGTGTCAATAAACCAGAGTGTGTATGGACTCAGCAGTCTGTATGTGTGTATGGACTCGGCAGTCTGTGTGTGTGTATGGACTCGGCAGTCTGTGTGTGTGTATGGACTCGGCAGTCTGTGTGTGTGTATGGACTCAACAGTCTGTATGTGTGTATGGACTCAGCAGTGTGTATGGACTCAGCAGTCTGTGTGTGTATGGACTCAGCAGTCTGTGTGTGTATGGACTCAGCAGTGTGTGTGTGTGTGGACTCAGCAGTGTGTGTGTGTGTGTGGACTCAGCAGACTGTATGTGTGTATGAACTCAGCAGTCTGTATGCGTGTATGGACTCAGCAGTGTGCATGGACTCAGCAGTGTGTATGGACTCGACAGTCTGTGTGGTGTGTGTGTATGGACTTGGCAGTCTTTGTGTGTGTATGGACTCGGCAGTCTGTGTGTGTGTATGGACTCGGCAGTCTGTATGGACTCAGCAATCTGTGTGTGTGTGTATGTATAGACTCGCCAGTCTGTGTGTGAGTATGGTCAGCAGTCTGTCTCTCTGTGTGTGTATGGACTCAGCAGTCTGTATGTGTGTATGAACTCAGCAGACTGTATGTGTGTATGAACTCAGCAGACTGTATGTGTGTATGAACTCAGCAGTCTGTATGTGTGTATGGACTCAGCAGTGTGTATGGACTCTGGACTCAGCAGTCTGTATGTGTGTATGGACTTGGCAGTCTTTGTGTGTGTATGGACTTGGCAGTCTTTGTGTGTGTATGGACTCGGCAGTCTGTGTGTGTGTATGGACTCGGCAGTCTGTATGGACTCAGCAATCTGTGGGTGTGTGTATAGACTCGCCAGTCTGTGTGTGAGTATGGTCAGCAGTCTGTCTCTCTGTGTGTGTATGGACTCAGCAGTCTGTATGTGTGTATGAACTCAGCAGACTGTATGTGTGTATGAACTCAGCAGACTGTATGTGTGTATGAACTCAGCAGTCTGTATGTGTGTATGGACTCAGCAGTCTGTATGTGTGTATGGACTCAGCAATCTGTATGTGTGTATGGACTTGGCAGTCTGTATGTGTGTATGGACTCGGCAGTCTGTGTGTGTGTATGGACTCGGCAGTCTGTGTGTGTGTATGGACTCGGCAGTCTGTGTGTGTGTATGGACTCAACAGTCTGTATGTGTGTATGGACTCAGCAGTGTGTATGGACTCAGCAGTCTGTGTGTATGGACTCAGCAGTGTGTGTGTGTGTGTGGAGTCAGCAGTGTGTGTGTGTGTGTGTGTGTGTGTGGACTCAGCAGACTGTATGTGTGTATGAACTCAGCAGTCTGTATGCGTGTATGGACTCAGCAGTGTGTATGGACTCAGCAGTGTGTATTGACTCGACAGTCTGTGTGGTGTGTGTGTATGGACTTGGCAGTCTGTGTGTGTGTATGGACTCGGCAGTGTGTATGGACTCAGCAATCTGTGTGTGTGTGTATAGACTCGGCAGTCTGTGTGTGAGTATGGTCAGCAGTCTGTCTCTCTGTGTGTGTAAGGACTCAGCAGTCTGTGTGTGTGTATGGACTGTATCAAGGGAAATGTGTTTGGTTTTTAATAATCCTTGGTGGAAAATAATGAATTCTCCACCAGGGATTATCTAAAAAAAACAACAACACATTGTGTCGGGGGTGGGGCTTAACATGCGGCAGGGGCGGGGTCAAACTGCAGTGAGGGCGGGGTTAAATGTGCCCCCCCTACTTTTGTCCCTGGCCCACCATGTGCCCCCCCTAAAAATGAATCCTAGAGACGCCACTGCCTCTCAGGCTAAGGGGAGGAGATATGTGGGTTGTAACCATTGTTTGATTGGCTAATGTACAATTGTCTGTGGGCATCTCCCTTGCATGGGAGAATTGCATAAAAGCAGAGTGTGTGTCAATAAACCAGAGTTCTTCTTCACCCTCAATCTAGAGTCCTGTCTCTTATTGGGGGAATTGCAATGCATGCTCCCTTGGATAATCTCAATTGGATAATCACTTCTAAGCTCTTTTAAGAACTTGTCCCTGTCTTGCTCTTGGAAGGAGTCTACGGTGATTATGGTGTCAGCTGGAGTTCTTGGAGCCCTCAGGAAGCGCTAGGAGCATCCAATAACGGAGGTAACCAGTCGGAGTGCCAGGTGATCCGTTACAGGGATGACCCGGGTAGTGCTTGTTCGGGATCTTGTGTTGACCATAAAACTGGATATGGCAAGCATTTTAGTTTTCTTCCCAGATGTCTGCCTGGTCTGGGCCAAGGTTATTTCCCGTTATTTCTGGCAGCGCGCTCAGCAATCTGAGTGCCCTGGTCCGCTGCTGTCGAAAATTGAACAAGACGGTTTCTAGGTTTGTCTTGGGGGTTTGGGGGATTCTAGTTTGCCATAGGGTTATGAGCGGGATGCAGCCAAGCTATTTCGAGGGGATGGGGTGCACTTGATAGAGGTCGGACTCCACCTCTTTTAATCTCGCTCTGCAGGAATCGGTGGAACAGGCCATGGGTGGTTTTGATGGGGTCCCCTGCTAATTTTAGGTGTTAAACAGCAGGGTTGTGGCCGGGGGTATGTCCTTGCCAATTAAGTTTGAGGTGGTTAATTTAATTATGTGGAATGACATGAACAAGTTTTCAGGTCTCAACCTCCCCTGCTCCAAAGGGTTAACCTTAGGTTACCTGTTAAGTTGTGCCCACCGAGCATGGAAAAGGTCGACTGGTGGTAAGCATTGGAAGGAAAAGGAGCTTGTGCCAAGGGGGAGGTGAGAGTAAGTGGTACATAGGCGCATATGCTGATTCAGATCAGCATGCCCCTCTCCCAACTAGGTAACAACAGGAAAGGAGGAATGAATATTTGTTTTTTAATCATTATTCATTTAATAAATCCCCTATACAATCACTACACTCCTATAAACACACACACTATACAGGAATGACATGGGTGGGGGAGGGGAGCGCTGTTTCACACCGGGCACCTAAAGGCCTAAGCCTGGCCCTGCTTTTGTGTACATAGAAAAAGTCTTAGATCTTTGAGTTCAGCTCACGAAAAATGGGGGCAAAAACAAAAGTGCTGTGTTTATAATTTTGTTAATTGGATATATTATAGTGGATGTGTTGGTTCATAATTGCTACCTATACAAAGAGTGTTTCATGTCTTATGAATGGATCCGAGCAGAGAAAATATTTACAATTTGTATCCAAAATTCTAAAACCTTTAGGGTGCAGGGTCTTTGATTTGTGAATTCACATATTTTAAATTGCATTCACACATCGGGAGTTATACAATCCTTGCCGTGCTACAGTTAAAAAAAGGATGCAATTTTGAAATCTCCTGCATCTGAAGGTGTCAATTAGGGAATTTCTCAACCAAGTCCCCTCGTAGATTGTCTGGGACAGAAGTGACTTGGGACCAGGACGTTTCGAAGATTTTTATGCCTTTGTGCCGTCACCCATACACTTGTGCCAAGGACCTCCTTTAAACCCTTAAGACCGCAGGACGTACTATGCCGTCCTTATTTTGGTGGCTCTAAACGCCGCAGGACGGCATAGTACGTCCTGGGCGGTCTTCAGCCCCACGTGGCCGGCAGAACATGGCCGCTGCAGATCGCGGTCGGGGGGCATGCCTGGCCCCCCAGGCAGCCCCCCTGTGCCTGGGGACCGCGGTCTGCAGCTTCCGATCGCAGTGACAGGCTGTCACTGCGATCGGTATTTACCATGTGTCAGCCGATTTGAAATCGGCTGACACATGGAGCCGGCCGCATTCTTCTGCAGCAGATCGCGGTCGGGGGACATGCCTGGCCCCCCAGGCAGCCCCCCTGGGGTCAGTGACCGCGATCTGAACTGTCAGGCTGCAGTCTGATCACACTGACAGGCTGCCATAGCCTGTCAGTGCGATCAGTGTTACTATGTGTCAGCCCATTGGCTGACACATGTAACTGCAGCCATTAGCCCCCTACAGATCGCGGTGGGGGCATGCCTGTACCTCCCAGGCATCCCCCTGTGGCCAATTACCGCGATCTGTAGGAGGTGATCACAGTGACAGCCAGTCACTGTGATCACTGTTAGTATGTGTCAGCCAATGATCTCAGATCACTGGCTGACACATTGTCTCTGCCCCTCTCCTCACCTCACTTCGATCTGAGAGAGAGAGGCAGAGAGATCGTGGTTTTTGCAGCTCCTGTGGAAAAAGAAAGTTTAAATTTTTTTTCAAAGTTTTAAAATTTATATTTTATTTAACCCTTTCAGTGCTGATCACAGCATATTAATGTGATCAACCTGATTAGGGTATTTATTTATTATTATTTTTTTGGATCAAAAAAAAATTATTTCTAATTTTTTTTGACCCTTTGTGTCAGTCGCAGCAACCCAAATCTCCATTACCCTTTCCCCGCTGCCGTGATCACTATACTGTACAGTATATCTGCTGTACAGTACTGTATCAGTGATCACTGTGATCAGAGGGCTCTCTGATCAGACTGACCTTTTTTAGGGTTATTTTTACAGATCAAAAAATAACCCTTTCAGTTTTAAAAACTTTTTTGGGTCAAAAAAATTATTTCTAATTTTTTTTGACCCTTTGTGTCAGTCGCAGCAACCCAAATCTCCCTTAACCCTTTCCCCGCTGCCGTGATCACTAAACTGTACAGTTTATCTGCTGTACAGTACTGTATCAGTGATCACTGTGATCAGAGGGCTCTCTGATCAGACTGACTTTTTTTTAGGGTTATTTTTATAGATCTGAAAATAACCCTTTCAGTGTACTGATTGCAGCTGCCTATACTGTGATCAGTACATTTATATTATTTTTTGAGGGCGGGTAGTAGGTGTTAGGCAGGTAGATAATTAATTACCCACTTTAGTATATAAATTAATTAATTTGTCCCCCTAGAATGGCACGTCGCTACTCAGCCGAGGAGGCGTATGCCATTCTGGCAGGCAGTGATAGTGACACTCTGCAAGACAGTGACACTATCACTGCCTCTGACATTGAGCCTCTGAGTGAGACCTCAAGTGATGGTGCCCCACCACCACTCACAAGAGGACGCTCAGAATGCCCAATGCCAGGCGGAGACTGGGTGCCTCCAAATATGATGGCCCCAGAAATACCGCCGTTCACTGTTACACCTGGCATCACTGTAACAGTGGACGACTGCGAGCCAATTCGTTTTTTTGAGCTCTTTATGTCAGACGATATATTTGAGCTCATGGCTCAGCAAACGAATTTGTTTGCTATGCAGTATCTCTCTGCACATCCGGGGTCCCATCATGGTCGCAGGAATATGTGGAGACCCACGGATGTCGCAGAGATGAAGCGGTTTTGGGCTTTAACCCTAATGATGGGTATTGTAAAAAAGCCCAGTATCAGGTCCTACTGGAGCAAGCAACGTATCCTGGCTACACCTCTTTTCCCTGAGGTTATGTTGAGGGATCGCTACCTGCAACTGCTGCGATTCCTTCATTTTAATGATAACTCGCTGTGTCCCCCTAGAAACGACCCACTGTTTGACAGGCTATATAAAATTCGGCCCTTTATTCAACTCCTGTCAGACAAATTTTCTGAAAATTATGTCCCCGATAAAGATATTTCAATTGACGAGTCCCTTATGAAATTTAAAGGTCGACTGCTATTTAAGCAATATATTCCATCGAAGCGGTCCCGATATGGCGTTAAATTTTATAAATTATGTGAATCCTGTACTGGTTACACATGGGCGTTTCGCATTTACCAGGGGAAGGATAGCCATCTTGACCCACCAGGATGCCCTGATTCTGTGGGTACAAGTGGCAAGATTGTTTGGGATCTAATCCTTCCCTTGTTGAATAAGGGATATAGGCTATGGGTTGACAATTATTATACCAGTATAGAATTATTTAAAAATTTATATTGTTTTGAAACCCTAGCCTGTGGCACAGTGAGGAAGAATCGCAGGGGTTTCCCCCAAGCCCTGGCAAGTGGCAGAAGCAGTAGAGGTTCCTCTTCAGCTCTCCGCCAGGATGAGTTGCTTGCTCTTCGCTTCAGAGATAGGAAAGATGTATACATGCTGTCTACGATGCATGACGAAAGTACAGTGCCAGTGTCTGTGAGAGGTAGCACTGAGCATCTGGAAAAGCCGAAGTGCATTGTAGACTACAGCAAGTTTATGGGGGGAGTAGACTTGGCTGACCAATGCATACAGCCCTATCTGGTGAACCGAAAAACTAGGACCTGGTACAAGAAAATTGCAATCTACGTGAGCCAGATTGCAATTTTCAATGCCTATGTCCTCTATACAAAAGAGGTCATAGGTAGGCCCTGCCCTTTCCTCGAATTCACATTAAGCATTTTGTCCTGTATGTTATTTACCCAGCCCCCCAATCCCACTTTGGAATCAGGAGATCTCCAAAGACTTTGTGGCAAACACTTCCCTTCCCGAATCCCATCCACCCCTAGTAAAAAAGCTCCCCAAAAAAAGTGCCGTGTTTGCTACAAGAAAGGAGTCCGAAAGGACTCCAGTTTTTATTGTCCAACCTGCCCATCTCTACCCGCCCTCTGCATAACAGACTGTTTCAAAGTCTACCATACAGAGCTGAATTTCTGAATCACTCTGTATGGGACTTTGGCAGTTTGTTTGCTTGATTTACCTGGATTTCTGACCTCGGCTTGTCCTGACTACGCTTTGTTAGCTGCCTGTACCTGTATGTACGTAGTGGGGAATCGCGATGCAGCCTAGAACAAAATCTAACCCCATTAAACCCCCCAATGACGACAGACCACTTAGTATGGATGAAACAGGCCACAGCATTTATTATCACAACTAAATTACTGCATAACACATCCATAACTTTATTTATTAAATCTCTTCTTTTCTGTAACCAAAACATTAGACATAAATAAGCATAAATTAACATATATACATATATAACTCCACCCATAGTGTTATACAGTGACCCAACCGTCCTTGCCAATAAAAACATGGAGTGGTTCCTAATCACCACTCCCTCTCACCTCCCCCCTCGTCATAAAAATCCTTCCAATGCCTGCCATCAGCCGACCTTATCCACGCTCGATGGGCACGAGACCTCAGGCAACCTAAAGTTAAACCTTTAGAGCAGGGGAGGTTTGAGACCTTAAAAAACTTGTTCATCTCATTCCATCTACTTAAACGTAACCTCAAACTCAATTGGCAAGGACATACCCCCGGCTAGCTGCGACAAAATATAGTATAGGGTGGGCGGGAGGGAAGCTGTTTGCTGGCCCGAATCCCAAGTGGCACTGAGGTAAGACCTCCCCCACACTGTCTTACACAGAACATAATCACACCCACAGATTCTTCCCAACCAATCCCATGCATCTATCCCCACACTCCTACATGTGCCCTTGTCCGCTTAGCTGCGCTATCTCCCCAGGGCCTTGTATGTACGTAGTGGGGAATCGCGATGCAGCCTAGAACAAAATCTAACCCCATTAAACCCCCCAATGACGACAGACCACTTAGTATGGATGAAACAGGCCACAGCATTTATTATCACAACTAAATTACTGCATAACACATCCATAACTTTATTTATTAAATCTCTTCTTTTCTGTAACCAAAACATTAGACATAAATAAGCATAAATTAACATATATACATATATAACTCCACCCATAGTGTTATACAGTGACCCAACCGTCCTTGCCAATAAAAACATGGAGTGGTTCCTAATCACCACTCCCTCTCACCTCCCCCCTCGTCATAAAAATCCTTCCAATGCCTGCCATCAGCCGACCTTATCCACGCTCGATGGGCACGAGACCTCAGGCAACCTAAAGTTAAACCTTTAGAGCAGGGGAGGTTTGAGACCTTAAAAAACTTGTTCATCTCATTCCATCTACTTAAACGTAACCTCAAACTCAATTGGCAAGGACATACCCCCGCCACAACCCCGCTGTTTTACGCCTAAATCAGCGGGGGACCCCACCACAACCAGCCATGGCCTGTTCCACCACTTCACGCAGCGCTAGAGTAACAGAGGTCAAGTCCGACCTCCAGCAAGCGCACCCCTCCCTTCAAGATACCCAGGCCACCTTTGGCCAAACCCAAAAGGCGACCTGGAAGTGTTCATGTTTTAGTTATTCATTTTGTCCGTTATACGTGTAGTCATTTTTGTTACGGCCATGACAAACCTAGAAACCCATCCATTCTGATGACCGACGGCAGCGCACCAGGGCACTCACATTGCGGAGTGCACTGCCAACAGGAAAGGGCGATAGGCACAGCCTAGCCCCTGGGAACCTCAGGGAAGAAACAGAATGCGTAACATGTCCCGATCGAAGAGCACCCAAGTCCTAAACCACCACCGACCCACGTCATTCCACCCAGGGATGACAAAACCCCTGGACCCCATGAGGCGGGGCAGCTGACCCCGTATGAGGAGGAGCCACACCCCCTTCACGTAGCCGGAGCCAGACCACCGAACCTCCGCCATTCGAGCCCTCTGAACCATCGGCGCAGGCACGCCCAGCCTGGCGGTGTCTGTAGCCGCCCCCAACCAAAATAAATGCCCTTTGAATTCCCCACCATCCCTATCCAGGAAGTCGAGCCCCCAAGAGGAACACCCCAACTAGATGGACGCGGGGGTGAAAAAAAAAAAAAAAACCCATCTCCGAGAAACAAACCGGGGAGGAGGCCGAACAATCCCAGGGACGGAACAGTACTCCCAACGAAAACAGGCAAATGACGGAACCCTGCACCGCCCCCGATCGGAACGGTGTAATACAGACCATCCTGGAAACCCATTACAGCTTGCCAGGACAAAATACAAACAGTATATCTACATATGACACCTCCAAATTAGTGACAATGGCATCTAGATATACCCACACTTATCTGGTGTAGTTACAACAGCCTCTCAAGGTCGTGGCCCAGTTCCCGACCTTTTACAACATATACAGAGACACAGAGGGGAATGAGATACGGCTGTACATAATCTAAAAACAGGAACAGAAAAAAAAAAAAAAAAATAAATAAATAAATTACCTAGTGTAATACCGCAAAGAAAAGATAATGCGCTGAAACAAGATTGCACTCACAATATCAAAGTGAATAAATCACCAGAACATGTGCCTGCCCGGATAAGCTTGGGCGGCTGGACGTCTCCACTCTCCACTGGAACTCCAAGCGGACCAAAAATGGAATGAGACTTCAATAGAGGTAGGTAGAGACTTCCACAGCTTGGTAGGAGCCCAACCATAACCCCGTGCATCCCACCTACCCCAGGAGGATGCAGAAAGTCAACCCCGCAACAACCAAGAATTGCACAGATTCTATCGATGAAACAGCCAACCTCAACCAACTTACCCTTCCCAATGACAACAGCCATCGAGCTGCGAAACCTGAAGGAAGTCCATTCCAACGCTTACTCAACGGAACCAAACATGTATATGAGCAGTCAAATCCCGGAACCCAAAAAGAAACGTACCCATCCGTCCCGAACCCTCCAACCTTACTGGAGCGGGCCCCACGCCGCCCCAGAGATTGCCTACAGACCAGCTTCAGCAGACCGCTGGACCAACTGACCACACCTCCACTGCCATACAAATCGACCCCGTGACACCTCCACCCGAGTACGCTCTATAATGAACAAGACAGAGCATCGGCCATCATATCGGTAACCACCGGACAAACCCTGACCAGCCTCCCCTAGCCTCAAACAGCACCGAGCCAGAGTACCAGAATACCTCCGGGGTATAGGGTACTGTAACATGTGAAAGACAGCCAGCATCACCCCACGATGGTCCCCAGGGAAAACCCACCCCCTTGTTCGTGAGCTGGGTACCACATGCCTACCATGCCACCAGAAAGGGGGACCTCCAAGAACACCAGCGCCCGCCAGAGCCAGCGTATTGGCAAGAGGCAGCACACTCCTGAGAGCCCAAATGGCCCAAAACCTGCTGCGGCGGCGAAACAGTTGGAAGCCAGCAGAAAAGGACACAGGGGGCCAGATTGCACAAGCCAGCATTAGAGGAGGCCCAGCAGGAACCCCATACAGTCCCAAGGGCAACCCCAACAGGCAAAGCCCAGCGTACCCCGGAGAGCCCACGGGTAGCGCAGCCGAAACCCACAACGCCCCTCCAAGCCCCCGACGCCTCCTGCCTGATGCCCCACCGCAGCCAGGGGCACCGGCGTTTCCCTCACAGGAATTGATCCCACTATCCAGGAGACAAGAGCACACATCCCGACCCACGAATAAGGCCTCGGCCATGGAACTCAGAAACTCCAAAACACTATCCCAAGAAAACCCCTGCAACAGCAGAGTGCGTACATGCGACACTGACGGCCCCACATAAGCGACATCGGGAGCAACTTACGTGGAGGCACATAGCCACCCAATTCTGACTATCAGAACACAGCCCAGAAACAACAACTCGACGGGCGTACCGGCAGCAGCTGGAAGACCAATTCCACCGCCGCCTTCGTCAGCAAGGCCCCAGGCCCCGCAGCCCCACCCACGCATACCGCTGCGCCGAGCCACCAACTCAAACCCAGCCCCCGGAAGGAAACGGGCACCTATAACGATTGGGAAGTAAGCTAATCGAGCGGTCTTGGGAAACTGGACCCACACCACCCGAAGGAGCCCTCCCATGGACTGGGGGTCCAGCACCGAGAGCACCCACGTCCCCATCCCAACCGATCGCAGAGAGGACGAAAAACGCACCGTGCTGAGGCACCAGGTGAGACCTAAGCAAAACCAGAGACCGGAGCCCATCCGGCCCCAGGCCAAGAAGGGTTGCACCGCCAACTAAAGTGCAAAACGTACCTCCACCAACCCAGCTCCTCCCACGGACGATACACGTCCGGAAAGTGTCCTGACCGCCGAACCACGCAGCGCATGCCCGGGGAGCCCTCTCCCCGACCATGCAAACCAGAACACAGGGTGCATTGGAACATGTGCCATGGGGTGTAACCGACCAGAGCATGCTCCCCACGACCCTCCTGGAGCCCCTAATGTCCCTCTTAGTCGAGGGACCCCCGTGGCAGGAGGGAACGTCCCCGCAATAAAAGCCCCTCCCCACCATCTGCCCCCTAGCATTGCGCGCAAGCCAAACGGGCCATATAAGCCCAGCAACACCCAGAGTCACACGAACTCGGGACGCTGCAGGAAAGCGCACTGAAACATACGATGCATACTGAAATTCAAGGGGGAGGGGGAAGCGGCGGCCATGCACCTAAGTACTTGTATTCTATTTCAGTTGTTTACTTCCGCTTCGTTCTTTTTTTTTTTTTTTTTTTTTTAATTGTTGTTTTGCTGTTCTTTTATATATGTTTTGTTTTTTATTTCTCTTCAGTTTTCTTTATTTTTTTTTTTTTATTTTTTTTTTTTTTTTTGTGAACGATCAATCTTCATGTATAAGTCATAGCACTTTTGTCGTATGCACTTTACTTTTCTCTTTTTTTTTTTTTTTTTTTTTGATAATTTATTCCAGTTGGCAATTTACAGTGCATTCTTTTTTTTTTTTTTTTTGAGTGTGCAAGAGGACCAGACTGAATAAAGGAAGGAACAACGTATGCACGCGAGCGCGAAAAGGAGGGGGGAAGCGTACTCACCGGTCGCAGCCTGGCGATCCAAGCCCGGCACTGCGCTCACAGAAGGCTGAGGCGAAGAATCAGCAGTCCCAGCATCCACAGAAGACATCGGCTGTGATCCAAGCGCCACCTGCTGGACGGTCCCTGAACAGCAGCAGTATCCTGAGAAGAAGCAGCAGAGAAGATGAGAGCCCACGCCCCAGAGGAGATGGCCGAGGTAAGTGACCTACACAGGGGTGGTGGGGTGGTGGTGGTGGTGGGGGGGGGGGGGGGCAGGCTAGGAAGAGGGGGGGGCCAGGATAGGAAGAGGGGGGTGGCAGGATAGGAAGAGGGGGGGGGGGACAAAGGGAAGGCAGACAGGGAGGGACAGGGGGGGGGAGAGAGCAGGAAGGGGGAAACAGGAGGGAAAAGGGAGGAAATAGAGCAGGGGGGGGACCACCAGAGAGAGAGGGGAAGAGGACACCGGGCAAGAGGAGGGGGGGGCCAGCCAAGGCAAGCTGGGCCCCCCCAAACAGAACGGACAGAGCCAACAGGGGAAAGGGGGAGGGGGAGGGGGGGGGGGGGGGGACACAGGTGAGACAGCCCTGGGAGCCTTCCTCACTGGCAGAGGAGGCTCCCGACGGGCAAGGGGACCCCCCTTGGACTCCCAACGGCGGTACCCATGTACCCCGCGCGGCCCGCAAGGGCCTACTCACCGCCACACCTCCCCGCGGGCCGCGGGGGGACCTGGACCGTCGCCGGGCGGCCGTCTGCCGCCCGGATGGCTGTATCCGCCGCCCACCGCCCCCGGACCGCAATCCAGCACAGGCGGCCGGGGCGGATGGTGTGGAGGGAGACCAGCGTGTAGGCCGCGCGGCAGCCGCACCAGGAGGCCGCGCGGCGGTAGCAGGCCGCATCCCCGGCCTTATAGTAATAGGCCGCGCGGCCTGCTGCTTCCGCCGTACTAGGCAGTACTTCCGCGGTACTAGGCCGCATCCCCGGCCTGGGAGTACCAGGCCGTGCGGGAATGGAGGCGGCTGGCCGCGCGGCAGTAGCAGGCCTCGTGCAGAAGGCCGTGCCACGCGCGCGGCCGCAGAAGGCCGCAAATCACAGGCACTGGAGGTAGGCCGCGTGTCTGGAGCCCCCAGACACGCGGTCCTGGCGTTGCCACGGGCCCGGGCTCCCAGTCCTCAACCGGGCCCGAGGAGTGGGATCAGGGAAGAGCCTGGCAGGCGGTTGGGAATGCCTGCCAGTGCTGGTGCGGCCCCCAGGGGCAGGGACCGCACGGGAGGCGGCAGGGGAGACCGCAGGGGGTGCTCCAGGGGGAGGTAGGCCGCGGGGGGGGCCCACACCGGTAGCCATACCTCATTAATGCTTGCCAATTGCTCCCACAGGTGCCGGCCACCATCCACGCTGCAGCAGCCCTGAGGGAAGCCAGAAGCCTCAACCATCAGGCTGTGTAACCTGCAGGCCCAGGCAAACAGGAGCTGGAGGACAGGAAGCTGTTTGCTGGCCCGAATCCCAAGTGGCACTGAGGTAAGACCTCCCCCACACTGTCTTACACAGAACATAATCACACCCACAGATTCTTCCCAACCAATCCCATGCATCTATCCCCACACTCCTACATGTGCCCTTGTCCGCTTAGCTGCGCTATCTCCCCAGGGCCTGACCCATTGGCTTGTTTTACCGACTACTCTGAATTCTGGATTCCCCTGACCTTGGCCTGTCCCTGTTTACGCTAGCCATTCTAAAGTGGCTACACCAAACAACTCAAAATACTACATTTGTAGTACTTGAAATGTGACTTCCCAATAAAAAACTGATCACAGGGTTAATGCTGTGATTAGCACTGAAAGGGTTACAAAAAATAGTTTTTTTTTTTCGTTTTTTTTACTTCTCAAACTTTTCGCACAGTGACTCTCTATGTGATATCAAAGATCTATCTGCCTCTCTCTGCCTTCAGATCAAAGTGTATGTGGGGTACTGTTCTATTCATGTGATATAATAAAAACCTGGAAACATGGTACATGTAGGTACTGTTATATTCAAAAGACAGTGTTAAATCAAAATACTAAGTCTCTAGTGCACTAACTAATATCAGGATTATGACATTTCCAGTGAAAATGCTATTTATCTGATTAAAAAGACAAAAATCAAAGTAGAAATCACTACATGGGCCCAGCATTTCTGTTAAAATGGCTAGACCTAACATCTCAAATTATGCCATTTGTTATACTCTGGGGTGCCTACTTTTGAAAATGGTTTGCCATAACGGTGGGAATGTTATTACCCAGGCTGCCATACTCTCTGAAAAGCTACATAGGCCCAGAAAATAATATTGGCAAACTTACAAGCTGAAAGGGCATCTAATATATTTCGCCCTGTGACTTATCAGTAAAATCTGAAATAATAGTACGTGGGGGTACCGTTATATTCAGAAGACAGTGTTAAATCAAAATACCAAGTCTCTAGTGCACTAACTAATATCTGTATTATGACATTTCCAGTGAAAATGCTATTTATCTGATTAAAAAGACAAAAATCAAAGTAGAAATCGCTACATGGGCCCAGCATTTCTGTTAAAATGGCTAGACCTAACATCTCAAATTATGCCATTTGTTATACTCTGGGGTGCCTACTTTTGAAAATGGTTTGCCATAACGGTGGGAATGTTATTACCCAGGCTGCCATGCTCTCTCAAAGGCGAGATAGACCCAGAAAATCACTTTGTTAAATTGCCAACTTTGAAAAGGACATCTAATATTTTTGTCCCCATGACTTCCCCCCCAAAACAGAGAATCTAGTACATGGGGGTACTGTTACATTCAGGAGACAATGTTAAATACAAATAGTGAGGCTTTGTTGCAATAACTCATATCAGGAATATGAAATGTCCTGTGAAAATGGAGTTCATGTGCGGGAAAAAACACAAATAAAGCTATAACCCCTATGTGGGCCCTTCATTTCTGATAAAGTGGTTAGACCACACATCTTGCAATGCACCATTTCTTATACTCTGGGTTGCCTACTTTTGAAAATGGTATGCCATAATAGTGGAAATGTTATTACCCAGGCTGCCATGCTCTCTCAAATGCGATATAGGCCCAGAAAATCACTTTGCCAAATTTCAATGTAATAAAGCCTAAATGGATAAGCCGTATATATGACCGTGTAACTTTCCAAAACACCATAAAACCTATACATGGGGGGTACCATGGCGCTCGTGAGACCTCACTGAGCAGAACTAGGAGTGTTTCAGGGCAGTAAACTATATACTAACAATAATATTATCAGTGGAAGTACAGATTTTATGTGAAAAATGCAAAATAAACAAACAAACACTAAATTTGGCTAGGGTTTGTGCCCAAGTGGCTACTAGAAAAGACTGGGCATACCCCATTTTGAATACCCTGGGATGTCTACTTTTTCAAATGGTATGCCATGATGGGGGTAATTTTCATTTCTTGGCTGCCATACGGTCTCAAAGGCAGCCTGGACACTGCAAACTAATCTGACAAATTTCAAGGTGAAAAAGCATAAATGGATAAGCCGTATATATGACCCTGAAACTTTCCAAAACCCCATAAAACCTATACATGGGGGGTACCATGGCGCTCGTGAGACCTCACTGAGCAGAACTAGGAGTGTTTCAGGGCAGTAAACTATATACTAACAATAATATTATCAGTGAAAGTACAGATTTTATGTGAAAAATGCAAAAAAAACAAACAAACACTAAATTTGGCTAGGGTTTGTGCCCAAGTGGCTACTAGAAAAGACTGGGCATACCCCATTTTGAATACCCTGGGATGTCTACTTTTTCAAATGGTATGCCATGATGGGGGTAATTTTCATTTCTTGGCTGCCATACGGTCTCAAAGGCAGCCTGGACACTGCAAACTAATCTGACAAATTTCAAGGTGAAAAAGCATAAATGGATAAGCCTTATATATGACCCTGAAACTTTCCAAAACCCCATAAAACCTATACATGGGGGGTACCATGGCGCTCGTGAGACCTCACTGAGCAGAACTAGGAGTGTTTCAGGGCAGTAAACAATAATATTATCAGTGAAAGTACAGATTTTATGTGAAAAATGCAAAAAAAAAAACCAAACACTAAATTTGGCTAGGGTTTGTGCCCAAGTGGCTACTAGAAAAGACTGGGCATACCCCATTTTGAATACCCTGGGATGTCTACTTTTTCAAATGGTATGCCATGATGGGGGTAATTTTCATTTCTTGGCTGCCATACGGTCTCAAAGGCAGCCTGGACACTGCAAACTAATCTGACAAATTTCAAGGTGAAAAAGCATAAATGGATAAGCCGTATATATGACCCTGAAACTTTCCAAAACCCCATAAAACCTATACATGGGGGGTACCATGGCGCTCGTGAGACCTCACTGAGCAGAACTAGGAGTGTTTCAGGGCAGTAAACTATATACTAACAATAATATTATCAGTGAAAGTACAGATTTTATGTGAAAAATGCAAAAAAAAAAAACAAACACTAAATTTGGCTAGGGTTTGTGCCCAAGTGGCTACTAGAAAAGACTGGGCATACCCCATTTTGAATACCCTGGGATGTCTACATTTTCAAATGGTATGCCATGATGGGGGTAATTTTCATTTCTTGGCTGCCATACGGTCTCAAAGGCAGCCTGGACACTGCAAACTAATCTGACAAATTTCAAGGTGAAAAAGCATAAATGGATAAGCCGTATATATGACCCTGAAACTTTCCAAAACCCCATAAAACCTATACATGGGGGGTACCATGGCGCTCGTGAGACCTCACTGAGCAGAACTAGGAGTGTTTCAGGGCAGTAAACTATATACTAACAATAATATTATCAGTGAAAGTACAGATTTTATGTGAAAAATGCAAAAAAAACAAACAAACACTAAATTTGGCTAGGGTTTGTGCTCAAGTGGCTACTACAAAAGACTGGGCATACCCCATTTTGAATACCCTGGGATGTCTACTTTTTCAAATGGTATGCCATGATGGGGGTAATTTTCATTTCTTGGCTGCCATACGGTCTCAAAGGCAGCCTGGACACTGCAAACTAATCTGACAAATTTCAAGGTGAAAAAGCATAAATGGATAAGCCGTATATATGACCCTGAAACTTTCCAAAACCCCATAAAACCTATACATGGGGGGTACCATGGCGCTCGTGAGACATCACTGAGCAGAACTAGGAGTGTTTCAGGGCAGTAAACTATATACTAACAATAATATTATCAGTGAAAGTACAGATTTTATGTAAAAAAAAGAAAACACAAACTTTGGCTAGGGTTTGTGCCCAAGTGGCTACTACAAAAGACTGGCCATACCCCATTTTGAATACCCTGGGATGTCTACTTTTTCAAATGGTATGCCATGATGGGGGTAATTTTCATTTCTGGGCTGCCATACGGTCTAAAAGGCAACCTAGGTCACTCAAACCAATCTGTCAAATTTCTATGCAGAAAATAAAATAATGGACAAGTCGTATATTTGACCCTGTAACTTTCCAAAACCCCATAAAACCTATACATGGGGGGTACTGTTTTACTCGTGAGACATTTCTGAATACAAATATGTATGTTTTATTGCAGGAAAACCGAATAGTATTCTGACATTAACAGTTAAATTGCCATGCTGAAATTGAAAAATAACAAGATTTCATAATTTTTTCAAGTTTTTTAGATTTTATTCATATAAAATGGAGTTCCATACATGAATGTTTGATATTAAATGAAAGCCCTGTTTCCCCTGAACAAAATGATATATAATAAGTGTGGGTGCACTTAGTATGAAAGAGGTAAATTATTGTTGAACAGACATATAGTAAAATTCTGTGGTTTGTTTACATTTTTTTTGGATCACAACTTGTACATTTGGCTGCGGTCTTAAGGGGTTAAATGAGTGTCCCCTGTAAAGAGAGGCCAAAATTTATGCAGTGTATCCTTCATAACCTCCCACCCTGCATTGTAAGTGGCTATCATCCTTATTTGCGGTTTTGGGTCCTCAGATGAGGGGGGTACAACAATCACCCAAAAGATTGTTCCTACTGGCCTCCAAAGCCCTCCTATAGGCTTTTTTTCAGGCACCTATTGGGATAGCCTTTCTCCCTAAACTGCAGTCTTAGAGTATCCGCCTTTGTAGCGGAACGCTGGTCTCTCACAGCCTGTTTCCACTGGTAGTCCAGGTGTGGCTCAGGAACCAGCAATCACCCCAGGCACAATAGCCACACTGAGAGAATAATCCAGCAGCATAATAATCACCATCAGCAATAAAATCCAATAATATCCCATCACCTTTCCCAATCACTGGACGACACACAATATCAGGAGTAGAACTGAATTTTTAATCACACAACCTTCTTTTGAAGCATTCTCCCATGCAAGGGAGGGATCCACAATAATTACCCGATACACCAATCACACATGAGTTACCTCCCACACATCTCCTCCCATCAGAATTACACATAATCAACTTAATCATGTACATTATTTCCCCACTTTCTGGATGTACCCCAGATACCTAGAGTACACTCCTAAATAGGGGATCCCCTGATAGCCCTGGTCTGGGTGAGTAACATACTCAAAAATCACCCATATCGGACCGGGGGTTCAGGAGTTATGGAGGTTTAAAGTTATGACCGACCGCACAGGCAACAGTAGCCAAAAATAGTTCCATGAGTTTTGGCCTTGCGGTCGGTCTCTGTTCGTGGGTATAACCGGATGAAAATACCGAATGAAATAGCTGTTGCTTGCCTTCATTTGAATCCCCTTGTTTGTATGAATATTTCTACCGAACGGCGGCCCGTTCGGTAGTTTCGGCACTAATCCACGGAAGGCTGGAGGTCTCAGTGGTGTTTGCCTAGTTGAGTGTCCGATTTTAGTTCCAGACACTCGATGGCAAAACACCGCTGTTCGGGAGTTTAAGATGGCCGCTGCCACGTGTTTGTTTCCCGAATGGCGGCCACCCAGAGTACAAAGCCCATACTGCACAATTACCCGTTTGCAACATTGTTGCGAACGGTAATTGGAGGCACACTTCCTCCTGGGGTGGTCTGATTGTTCGGTAGTTTCACTTGTATAATAAACGGAGTGATTTTACCGAACAATCAGCCGAATGCTGCATACAAGATTGTGGCGAAACCAACCTCGCCACTGTGAACTGGAGAAGCCTGGTTGCTCACCTGCTCCCTTTAGACTATGGCCCCTGTTCTTTTTCCCTGCAGAAAGGCTGGTTTGTGCCTTTCTGCGGACTGTTAAAGCCATGCTACCCCAGATAGCTATGCCATGGAGCCCAGCCGTATACTGAAAGACTGTATGAAAGACTTTGGCTCCATGGCGATTGAACTGTATGTATGTGATCTGAGCACCATCCGGTAATAACGTGCGCTCAGATCTAAGCTATCTGGGGATAGGTAGAATGTCTGTATTTTATGAAAAAATTTAACCTTGTGTATTTTACGGTCTTTTTACTGCCATGTGCTTAATGGAGTTTTGCCTCTGTCCTTGGAGATAATTGGATTACTTCCCAATCATCTCCAGGATAGAAGACTCTGTGGAACTGGTTTTGGGCAGAGCCATGCTTCATTTGGTCACAAAGGACTTCGATCTATCTTTTGAACCAATGGACCAATTTGGATGATTTTGACATATGTTTTTGGAGTATGCTGATTCGGAAAATGTAAGTTTTATGTGAATGTGATGCATACTTTCAAAGTTATGAATATTGTGTAAAAACTGTATTCCTCTGCCTGTGATAATGAGATTACCCATTGTGTTCAGTAATCATATCACAGGCAGAGGGGAGGATTTTGTGTGGGAGTGTCTGTGTGTATTGTACAGATTGATTGGTTGTTCTGTAAAACCCTGTGGGCTGTACTATGTTTGTGGATTGGGAATAAAAGAGACTGTATGTGCCAGTACAGTCAGTTCCTGCTTAACGCTCAAAGTGAAGTGTCGTCTCATTCTTGGGGGGAATTTGATTGTATGCCGATTGCCAGGAGTGTAAGCTGTTCATAGGGCTTTTCCTGTTCGGCTGCTTCCTGTGTTCGTGTGTTTCCTATTCGGGAGTTGGTGACTTCGTGCAGTTTGCAGTTCGGGAGATTGGTGATTGCAGTAGCTGCTTGTCTATCTGGAAGGGGATTATCGCCTAAACATTTTTTATCCTCTTGTGAGCGAAACGGTCCGCTACAAAGGTGAATATACAGAATAAGCAATACACGAACACCTTTTAAAAGACACAAATTTTGTTAGACAGCTCAATGTCCTGTGCTGCATAATTTATATAGCCCGAAGTCTCTGCAATATTATTTTATATTCCTTTGGTTGGTTCTTAAAGGGCCAGTAGTGACATACAAAAATCCCCTTAAGCCCAGTCAATGTGTTTAAAGGGTCCCATCTTCCTGGGACCATAATCACTGGGCAGGAGGCGAGCAAGCAGTCCCCTCCAGGAAACTGGGGCAGACTTTGGTACAGGGCCTAGTCCGCTACAGCCTTGATCTTGAATTCTTCAATAGTACTGCAGTTTTGATGCACACTGAGGTATTGGCCAGTTAGTATGCCCTGCCTCAGGGCTCAGCTGCTCTCGATAAAGGCGTGGAATTGGGCTAAAACGCGCGTCAATCTGACAATTGCTTTTACTTTTTGGAAGGAATCCATTTATGCATTTTCTTGAGACTCTATGATGCTGCTTGCTTCGTTTTCTAATTGTCTGTTAGATCAGGGGGACTGCTCAAAGCAGTGAGCATTGGGGCAGGGCTATTTAGAATAGAACTGGTTTGGCTTTTATATTTATTCGTTCCATTCAGTGTTGGTACACCTCCAATAATAGAGACTACCGATTGTTTTTCTTTACTGCAGTTATGGCTTATGACCACTCATTTTTCTAATAAACACAACCTTCTAGTAGTGGCAACATGTGTGTAATCAAATTCACTAGGGATAACCCCTGACCTAAATCCATGCCTTGTCGGTATGGATGACTGATATATTTAAGCTTTTATCAAGATTTGATTATTTTTATATTGTGGCTAAACAAATTTCCAATCTGATTGTTAGCTTTTCCAACCAATGAGGACTTTTATGTTCTCTTAACCCCTTAAGGACACATGACGGAACTATTCCGTCATGATTCCCATTTATTCCAGAAGTTGTGTCCTTAAGGCGTTAAAGGGGTTTGGAATATGTTGCATTTTCTAATCACAAGATCCCCCTTGTATTATAAGAAATCAAATAGTAGTACCCATTTGACGCATTCAGGAGTTGTGTCTCAGTTAATGTAAGAGAGTATTATTTTAATATTATAATGTAAGAGAGTATTATTTTAATATTATATTAATAACGGGGAGTTCAGTTGGATTGTTACCTGCATGAGCCTGATTCTCTATGGTTTATTGGGAGAGGGGACTTCCTGGTGGGCATCCTCGACTGGGCCGGCCTGATTATTATAGATATAAATCTGTTTTTATCAGCACTGGCCTAATGGACTTTATTACTCTGTTTGAGCCAGTTTGATTTCAAATGTGGTTGTCTGTACAGCTGTGTATTCATTTCTGGCCATGCATGGATGTGTGTGCATTACTATGTGTTCATGAGTGTGGATGTGTATTATCTTGCTAAACAAAGCATCTATGTTCATATGTGGGAACTGCAAACAGAACATGAAAAAAAAGGTAAAAGAGGAAAATCGGCGCTTGTGTAATTACCGATACAATCCAATTGGCAGCTCAACAACCAAATCCATTGTTTCTCTTTTCCGATTGAGTAGAAGAGAGATGAAATATAATGGTGGATGGGACATCATAAGTGTCCTTTAAAGGTTTAAGTAACGATAGGAAAAGAGACATACAAGAATAGATAGATCTTAGATCTAGCTCCCACTCAAGCACCTGAGCGGTATGATCCCCACCTGTGTATTGATAAAACCCACTTTCTGGTGAAATGCACTATTGTCATTTTGAACTTTGTTTCTACGTTCCTTTCATTATTTACATATGTTTTCTATTTGGTTTTACGAATTAAGTACTTTTGAACCTGTACCTTAACGTTGCTGCCTCCTGATCCTCATATCCTTGTTGGTGATATAAACCACATATGTGCTTTAGACTAAGCAAGCTGGAACTGTTCCTCTCCGTGTAAGTACGTTTTTATTCACACTATTGTACACTTTTACATCATGATGTGCAATATATATATATAGATATATATTTTCACTCTCTTTTATATATGTACACTACCCATATATCCCAGAGAGGGGATCACTCCATGCTACATCCTTGAAACCACTGCAGGGCTCGATAACATGTGAGTGTAATTCCTTATACTTGCCTACCTCCGTAATTCTATCAAGTAAATACTACACTAAATTATTATTTCATCTTGTTCTTCCTCTACTTATACCATGCTAGGAACTACCATTTGATACAGAAAAACTACGCTATATGGACAGGCGGAGCTCATACCACTCAGGTGCTTAAGTGAGAACTGGATCTAAGCTCCAAATGAATGTAAGTGCACATCTTATTTTCTCATCAACGGCAGGCTTACTACACTATCTATTTTCATTTGTCTATATTCTCAACATTACATAAAACTTTAAGGACACTTAAGGCTCTCCATCCACCATTTTATTTCATCTATAAAAAAAAATATTTTCACAATATGATGAAAAAAACAATCCCATAAACTGTGCGTTAGCAACATCCAATTGATGTAGCTCTAGGGCAATACCCAATGGGCAATGTGCTTATAACTGCACTCCAGTCTAAAATGTGACAGCACTCTGCAAGGTTGGGGAGAGAAAGGTCTATACAGAATCATTTTCAGGTTATCCCCAGTCTGGTCCTGACGTGGTCCCCTAAGCATGGAACTGATGACCATCTAGTTGGGCATCTTTTGTGAAACCCAATATTGCTTGTGACCAGAGTGATGACATTACAGAACAAAGCTTCTAACAGTGTCTTGATCTCGCCGAAAATCTGGGGGAGATGATTTCTTAGAATGCCATATACAAAGGTTTGAAACGGTTTGAAATTGGTAACTGCAATGCATTTATAATGGTTGAGAGATGGTAAGTATTAAGGAAGATTGACAAAATCATTCTCATTTTCAGAATATCAGACAATACCGGTTGGACGTGAGTTTTGATATGATAATGCTAAGTTCCAGCGATGCTTTAAATGTAAGATCTTCTTACAGAAGGCATTTCATTTATGTCCACCGGACTTTTATCCTTGGATTCGATGTACGCCCCAATAAAGGAGCCGTCCTCATTAAACTGTTGATGTTCTTCATCGCTATATTGGACGAGGCTGTCTACGCTGTCATACGATTTAATGTCCAAACTCAAGGATTTCTGGCTTTCATTTAATGGCTTATTTACACTAGAAAAAAAAACACAGATAATAAAAAAAGTTGTTTCATTTCAATGCCAATGACAATCTTCAGTACAAAGTGCAGATTTTTTTTATTAATAGGCAATCTAAGCACCAAAATTACATTGGATGGCCAATACAGAAGTACACTGGGCTATCCCCATCAAACTGATAGCAGACATAGTATGGTTAATAATAGTGAAGTTCCAATCATCCCGAGTCATTAATGGAACTACTTCTAGGGGATTAACCCAACCCATTAATCAGATTTTTTTTCCCCATCAATCGTCCTTTTTTGACCAAATGGACCGCACTCACAAATCACAAAGCCCATTCAGCTATTTCCCAAACTATCTGTATAGCATTTCAGATGCTGAATTCGGATGAATTGCTGATCGGCCAAAATTCAGACCAACTGTGATTTGTTTGAAACCAATTGCACAAATCTACTTTAGACAAAAGATGTATACGTACTTCCGTTATTATTGTGTTCTGTAAATAATTATTCACCTGTATTCGACGAAGTCCTCAACTGGCTTGGCCGGAGGCTCGACATCTGGGATCGGATCTTCCTTTTCTAAGACTAGAAGTGAAGATTAGAGGGACATATTCTTGGTGAGTTTCCCAGGAAAAATACAATAAGCATATCAAATTGTTTAGACTTTCAATGTACTTATGTTAACCTTTTTTAACGTTATGTTCTGTTTTCTTTTAATATAAAACTTATAGTAAAACTTTGGCAATTAACATCACAGTCCAGTTTAGTCCCGGCACAGCCAGGGCACACACCGGGTTCGAGAAAGAGAAGCAGATACATTGTTTAATTTCTCTTCTTCTCTGTATGCTGACACGTTATAGATATGTCCTGTAAGCCGACTCTGGTTCTCTTTAACAAAGCATACTGTGTAAACAATGTGTCAGGTTCTAATTCCTCATCTTCTTTTGTAGCAATTCCGACTAAGCTTCCCAATGCTTTATATTACTCAAAGATATCCCATAAGCCAAGCCTAGATTGATCAAATTATGGCCTCAATTTCATATTTTTAGATACAATTTTAAAATGATTTATATTTAGAAAAATATTTCAATATTTTTTTTAATATACTGAATATATTGAAATATTGTGTGTGTGCACATATATATATATATAGAGAGAGAGAGAGAGAGAGATTTGATATTTTGATAAAGCCATTTAAAAGTATATCCAAAAATATTAAGCCATGCGAATACTTTATCAAAATATGTAAAATCAAGGCCTTTATTTTTCCATAAATGGACTGAAACAACAATACACTGCAGAGGTTTTATACTATACATCGAAGGCCAACTCTGATTGCAGCTCATTTGAAGAATGTTTCCAATTTTTGTCTACATGTTGCAGTTTCAATTTCAATTAACTCCAACCCAGTGTTTAGTGAGTAAGCCCCTGTGTTGTGCATGTTTTTGGAATAAACTAGTGATTTTTGGCCAAACCCAGTAACCCAGTTGATGCTCTATTTAATTTAATTTTTTTCAAATATATATATTTTATTTTTGTTGGCATTTCTTTTTTGTGTAAATCTCGTCACATTTCAATAGTACAAAAGTGCACGATTGTAAACATTGCAATACAACAGTGTAAAAGTAAAACGGTAAAAAAAAATACATAGCAACAGCATACAGTCTTTTGATGCTCTATTTAAAGGGAATCTCCAGTGCCAGGAAAACAATCCATTTTCCTGGCACTGGAGGTTCCCTCTGCCTCCCACCCTCCAATCCCCAGTTACTGAAGGGGTGAAAACCCCTTCAGTCACTTACCTGAGGCAGCGACGATATCCCTCGTCGCTGTCACCTCCTCCGCGCCACTCCTCCTTCTTACTCCGTCGGCCGGTTGGCTAGACTGATCCCGTCCACCGGCCGAGGAGACCTAATGCGCATGCGTGGCAATGGCGCGCATGCGCATTAGGTCTCCCCATAGGAAAGCATTGAAAACGAATTTCAATGCTTTCCTATGGGGATTTGAGCGATGCTGGAGGTCCTCACACAGCGTGAGGAGGTCCAGCGACGCTCTAGCACAGATAATCTGTATATAGAGCAGGAAGTTTCCTCTAGTGGCTGTCTAGTAGACAGCCACTAGAGGTGGAGTTAACCCTGCAAGGTAATTATTACAGTTTATAAAAAACTGCAATAATTACACTTGCAGGGTTAAGAGTAGTGGGAGTTGGCACCCAGACCACTCTAATGGGCAGAAGTGGTCTGGGTGCCTGGAGTGTCCCTTTAATTGATAGAATGTTATACACGTAAATTGCTAAATAGCTTTGGATGTATTTGAAATCTTGTGTATACAGCCAATATTAAAGTGAACCTGTTAAGTCAAAATCAACTTACCTTAAATCTCCCCACAAACGCATTGAATACATTATATAACACAAAGATACTCAATGTACAATATAATACTCCCCCTATCTTCAGAGCTCTGTTTGTGTTACAGTTTGGGTAGCATCCATGTCCGATCCGTCCTTAGCTCCTCTCGCAGGCTTCAGTGGTTTGATCTGCTTGTGGATGCTTCTCCAAGTAGAGAAGACCTACTGTGTGACGGCAACGTACTGGCTTTGTTACCAGCATGCTGTTGTCTTAAAGGGACACTATAGTCACCTGAACAACTTTAGCTTAATGAAGCAGTTTTGGTGTATAGAACATGCCCCTGCAGCCTCACTGCTCAATCCTCTGCCATTTAGGAGTTAAATCCCTTTATTTATGAACCCTAGTCACACCTCCCTGCATGTGACTTGCACAGCCTTCCATAAACACTTCCTGTAAAGAGAGCCCTATTTAGGCTTTCTTTATTGCAAGTTCTGTTTAATTAAGATTTTCTTATCCCCTGCTATGTTAATAGCTTGCTAGACCCTGCAAGAGCCTCCAGTATGTGATTAAAGTTCAATTTAGAGATTGAGATACAATTATTTAAGGTAAATTACATCTGTTTGAAAATGAAACCAGTTTTTTTTGCATGCAGACTCTGTCAATCATAGCCAGGGGAGGTGTGGCTAGGGCTGCATAAACAGAAACAAAGTGATTTAACTCCTAAATGACAGTGAATTGAGCCGTGAAATTGCAGGGGAATGATCTATACACTAAAACTGCTTTATTTAGCTAAAGTAATTTAGCTGACTATAGTGTTCCTTTAATGAAGTCACTCCCTAGCAGTCCTTCTGTGGGAAGTCTTTTTTGCTCTCCCTTGTCAGACAATTAATTGGCATAGAGGCTATATCGAAGATTTGACTGAGGATACCTTTTCTAAACTAGTTTTTTTTTCTCTCAATCTATACATTGGATAGTAAAACTGCTAGCTCAATGTACAAATGAAATGTCATGCTCTTTCGGTTTGGCGCATGACAGGTCTCCTTTAAAAAAAATTATTCTCGAACCAAAAATAGCAAAATGCTTATTTTGGACGTGAAGGATACTTTTTGGTCCCTGCATAGGGACATGTATTGCAAATGATGTCATCCTGTTAAATACAGGATCTAGATTCACTTCAGCATGTGCATTGATGGACGCGAGATATGACAGGCTGGTCTCTTACCGGGATATTTTCCACCTTTGTTTCTCTGCACGAAGCAAGCAGTCAGGAGAACCAGGGTAAGGAGAGCAACAGCACACATTATTCCAATGAACCAGCCTTGGGTTGCCAGACCATGAGTGACATCAGTATAGGCTGCAAGAAGAATAAACGCACATATTGAAAGGCTGTCCCTATCTTTACTCTGTAATACTCAACGTTCCTCCAATGAGGAATGAACTGGATAGATGGCGTGAGTTCTGCAAATTGTAGCATGTGTATAAAACAAGTCTAACTATGGAAATATCAGCTAACAGTTATAAAAACTACTCTGTGTATGGGGCATCTAGCACTTGCAGTATGCAATGAATGGCTTTATTTATGAAACACCAAACTGCAGTGAATTGAAAACCAAATAGCAAAACTTACAAAAGCTCTGACTGTAGTTGGGTTGAAGATATTTTCCAAAACAGATATTTTCCGACATCTTGGAATTGAGTTTTCAGTTGACTACGTCGCCAAAGCCACCAAGAGCATTGTATTTTTCAGAAATGCTATATTGTAACCTCATAAAGAAAGTAATCTGGGGTCCACAAGACCCCATCTTAAAAAAGGCAGCAAAATTCCCAGTTACTTCGTCCTAAATTGCTCCTACACTTTATATAAACATATTGTCAATGGTGTGAGGGCACACACGCTCTTGGTCCTAGTGTGATAATGGAGTGTGTTCAACCTTCCTCTTACCAAAGACACTGCCCACTTACTGTAATAACACATAACAATAATCCAGCACCGGACAGAATCTGGTGTTGTCACTTGATTACCAATGACATGTGGGGCAACCAATCAGATGCTTCACCAAGCAGATGCTTCTTGAAGAGAGTCAGTGAATACAATACATCTCTATGAGAAGATTTCAGTCAATTCAGTGTAATTAGGCTGAGAGTGGTCTCACCAAATGTAAAGATATTCACGTTCTGAAGGTCTTAAGAATGAACAGCATCTAGTAATAGTCAGTCTTACAGCTGGTCTAAAATTGTAACGTTTTACACAGCCAGACAAAAGGGGCAGGGTCTATGAACCAAAATCTCTTGATTTAGATAAAATGGTTTTGGTACTTAGACTGTTCCTGGCATTACATTGAGAGAGAAATCTGATTTCTTACTTGCTTGCGTCATTGTTCTTCCTTCCTCGCTCACGGCTCTGCCACAGCCAACCTTTGTACATGCCCGTAGATAGAATTTGTACATGGTCCCAACCTCCATTCGTGGGACTCGCCAAGTAGTGGTTGATGGGTTTGTTATGTTGATATTTGTTAACGTTCCGATTTCGTCGGTGTCATTAACTGTAACATAAATAGAATGATGTAATCACACTGGCAGTGAAATAGATGATTGTAAATTTATTGTTTTCAAAGCCAGATTCCAAATATGTCCATGACAGAGGATGATAGACAGATAAACATACAGAGAGAGGTAGAGACAGACATCGACCGGATAGACAGACAGTGTGTATATATGAATGTGATTGTTAGGCTATAAACATACTTATCTGGTATTGAAGAATGTACTTTTTCAGAATCCCATTGGTGTTCTTGGGGCGTCCCCATGATAGGGTGAATGAATTCTTGTCTGAGGTAATGACACGAAGATAGCGCGGCTGTTCGGGAACTGGAGAGCAAGAGATGATCAAATTAACTGATATGTCACATGATTTGGAAATGGAGCCTGGAATTAATGCTGTTAAAGGCAACTGCCATTTTTTATTGTTTAAATAAAATATTCCATGTGTTATATTCTCTGTCTATTTTATTTTTGCTATGTCGGGGTTAGAGGGGGAGGTGGATGCTTATTTAACTTAAAGTGCATTTTTTACTTGCTGGCCTCTAGTGAATCATATTTTCCAAAAATACGCCAAGCTCTCTGTGACGAAGTACACTTCGCCACAGGCTTTTGGAGAGGCCTGCTTGCCAGCCTCTTGCCCTGTGACTATGGCCCCTGGGGTGTATTGACGTTTAAAAACTATATTTGGGCTTATTGGATTTTAAAACACTGTTCCCGCCCCTTTAAATATTATTGGAAAAGATTTGAACTTTCGAAATGACACTTCGGAAACAGCCGAAGTGTCGAAGTAGTCGAAGTGGCCGCCATTCGTACAGTCGAATACGTGGCGACGGCCATCTTGTTTAACCGAACGCGGCCAGCGGTGTTTTGCCGTAGAGTTCATGGAACTCAAATCGGACACACGACAGCACAAACAGCGCTGAACTTTACCTTCTAAGGAACTTCGACGCTTCAACGGGACTCGAACAGCATTCGACAATTTGAACGCCACTTTAACTTTAGCTATTTGCACAAACGACCCCCTTTCGTGTATTCGAACAAAACTTAGTATTTGAACTATTGGAAATAGACCAGCCACACAGCCAAAATCTGTGGAACTATTTTGGGCATAAAAGCCATGCTTGCGGTCGGTCAAGTGCTTGTATTTAGAAGTCAGTGTTTATGTATTGTATGTATTATATTTGTTGGAGGTACCAATAAATATAAGCTTCATTTTATTGGTAATTTACATTTTTATTCCAGAGAGTTGTGTAGGCAGGGCCCCAGTGCACTGATTTGCCAGGGGGCCCATAATGCTGTTAAGATGGCACTGCTCAGGATGCTGGGCTAGTATAATGTTACTGCGGGCTTTACCCATGGTGCTTCACTAGTAAAGGTTTACTGTGAGCTTTAGAAAACTTCCTGAAAACTTTTGAACCCCTGCTCTGATCTGGGTGATGTTTGGATATGTTGTTCACCCAGATCAGGGCTATACAGGAATGTATAATTTGTGGGGATGTGTGGTGTTTTGGGATGTTTTCTGTGTTTTGGGTAAAATGTGTGTTTTCTGCCTGTGAGTAATTGAGTTAGTCCATTGTATTTGTTAATTGCATCACAGGCAGAGGGGAGGATTTGTGTACATTATCTGGGAGTGTCTAACTGTACAATACTGTTTTGATTGGCTTTTGTGACTTTGTGTCCTGATCTCCACAAGGTCCACGTGGGTGGTAACCTTGGGGGGAAAACTGTATAAAAATACAAACTGTTCATTAAACCTCCAGTTCTACTTGACCCTCAACTCGCAGCCTTGACTCATGTTTGGGGGGGATAGCTATAATCACTACAGGGATTGCTATGCTCTTCCTACTCCCTCAGCTTGACCAAGCTCTTGCAAGAACTTGTTCCTGTCCCGCTCTCTGAAGGAAGAGAGGTTCACCCACTGGAGCTTTGTCACAAGACCCCAACCAAGCTGCGACTGTGCATGGGGCCTGCAGTGCTTATGGTGTCTGGTGCAGTGCTGATGGTCCTTGGTAAGCGCTAGGAGCATCCGTCTGCTCTCAGCTAGCCTGGGGCAACCGTAACACTCTATTACCTGCATAGACACTGGTTTAATTACTGTGTTTTTTGACCAAAGAGGACCAAAGATGGCTACCCCAAGGGCTAAGGGTAAGCTGGAAGGTACACTGAAATTATATATTTACTAACATGTATGCATTACAGAATACTATAGAGTGACTATTATACATGTAATATTCTATTTTAAATAATAATAAAATATGATGACAGCTTTTCTTTAATCTGTACGTTTATTCCAACCCCTATGTTGCATTTACAAATATATTTATTTTGGCCAAGGGAACATTCAAATAAAGAGTGCAAAGTTTCAGACAAGATAGATGAAAGTTATTATTAGTAATAAGGTCTAGTATTGTTATTTTAAAAAGTGTTTTATCCAAAATAATACCATGAATTTTATCTTGTTTGCAAGGTTACATATTTACATAAAATATATACAAAACCATAAGATACCATTATACAATGCTACATCACGCAATGCACATTGTCTTGCCTATTTTTTGTTGTTACTGTCCCTTTAAATGCATTGATCAAAACAGCCAATATGCTTGGTTTAAAGGGGCAAATCCAAGCACCATAACCCCTAGAAATTGTTGTATTACAGCTGTAGTGTTTATAGCTCTATGGGTGCTGTCCTTCTGTCAAATAGTTCTGGAGTGGTTTAACAAGAAGAGTTCTCCCGAACACCCATCCTCTGCTCCCTCACCAGCCGAACTGAAAATGTGTAATAATCACTGATGAATTAAGAATTGTGAAGGTTCGTCAAAGCATACATTGGCTGGAGCCAGTAGCAATTATTCCTAAAATACTCTAGAAGACTTTGAGAAGACATTATGTATATTATTATTCATGCCTAGTAATCCGATCCCCCAAGGCGATAGACCATTCTAGAGGATCTTGGTTCTTCTGTCAGTGCTGTATGGTAGGAAAGCAATTGGTGGATTTGATCTAGGTAGTTGATTAAACATGTTAAGGGAATCTGACAATCTCCAAATGAAATCAACCAGGGCGCCACTTTACTCACCACCTTCCAAAGTTTCAAATTTAAGAGGATAACTTGCAGGTCCATCTCCACGAGTGTTAAATGCAGACACGGATACTTTGTATTCACTAAAGGGACTGAGCCCTGGGATTATACCCCATTCTCTTGGGCCAGCAAATATCAGCACATGATGTTCATCATGATGTTTGGTACCATCCACCATATTTCTTACTCTCCAATAGGTTATCTAGAGAAGTCAAAGGAAAGTATAGGAAAGTATATTCAGGCAATAATTTTCTAGATCAGCACACCATCTCCTCATGTACTATCATTCTAGAGACACACAATATACTAATGATGAATACAGTACAACAGAAACAAGAATCCATGCACGCAAGTTCCGCCTGCAAATTCCGGCCATCTATTGTGGAGGTGCTCCGTGCCAAAGATGGACAACGCTGAATCCACCAGAATACTCACAGAAGCAGAAGGACACAGGCAACACTCCAGGATCATGAAGGTAAGATTATTTCTGGATACACCACCTCATAAACTGTAAAATTTCGGCTCAACAGAGCCTTAATCATGTTTATGAGGTGGTGTATCCAGAAATAAACTTACCTTCTTGATCCTTGAGTGCTACCTGTGTCCTTCTGCTTCTGTGAATATACTAATGATGTCTTACCATCTACAAAAGACAAATGCATGGAAGTAGTAATAAACAGGATGACATTTATTCCAAAAACTTAAATTACTTGCAGGCAAGAGTAGGTTATATCTGAAACACAATGTCACCCGTCACTGAACTAGATGTTTAGGGTTGGAATATTACCCCCAACATTTTTTGCACATTAAATCTATTATCAGTTTGCATTCACACAGAGAGTTCATTGTGCAAGTCATTTGTTAGACACATTCACATTTGTATTGGCCCGTTGACTCCTTTAAACTCTATTCCGCTTTTTTCTTTATTCCATATACTTTACAAACCTCTATTTCATTTTATGTTTTTATACTCCACTGTGATATCACCACTAACTGTACAGTAAGAGAGATCATTAATCACTTATATACTCTACCCAGCAAGTGTTTGCTCTTATTGTGTTTATTCTTTGAGCCTATATGGATATTAATATTATTATTCTATTATAATGTTTTATTGCCTAAATGAATGCCCCTGGCCTTTCACTTGTATTAATGTCAAATGTTGCCCTCTGTCATCTTAATATTCAGTTTGGCTTTATATATGTAGAATAATATATATACAACATGGCTGCCGCCGCATACATAAACCCTCCCTCTTCCAGCATTAATTATATTGCTGGTCTGTGCCTACATACCCCATAATTCTTTGCGGCAAGGCCCGAAAATACTAAAATGGCCGCCTATCATGTGACTGTTCTATCTAAATATAATATGCAAGGTATTGCGAGTATAAAACCTCGTTTTTAATTTTAAACTATCACATGTTTCCCATATAGGTATGTACTCACTTGCACATATAAAATGTAGCACTTTTGAAAAAAATAAAAAAATGGAATTATGACGTCATTTTGGGGCCTTTTATTTGTTACTATGTTCACTGCCTATATATACCTGGATGTAACAGGATGTACTTTCTGATCTCCACTTGATAAAGCCTAAGGGCGAAACGCGTTGTGGTTTTTAAACTATGTTGTTTTAAATAAAGGTATTTTGGCCACTTTCTTACTGTGAGTTAGCCATCTTACTTTTTATTACTATTATCATTTTACTTTTTTTTACTACTACCATCCTTTTATCCGGCACCAGAAGTGTTTTTACTTTCCAGTGAGGATATTACTCCCAAGAATCCTAGGTGGGGATTATACCACTCAAGCTGTATTCATTGAACAGTTAGTCTGTTCAACTAAATGTGAGTAACCACTTGGTTTTTTATCTTCTCACCTCTGGCATTTTATACGTTGAGCACTATTGCTGTTCCCGCTTTTATTTCCACATACGGTCCCCTAATCAAGAAAGAATACTAACACCTCACGTATCCCATAAGTGGGGAATTTACCACTGTACGTTATCCACGCTAGAGCCAAGTCCATAGCTCTTGAAAATGTGAGTAGGACCATATACTCTTATTGCTTCTACCCCTTTCGGGACATACTACACCATCAGTTGTTACTTTTTTTATTTCATATGATGTACAAAGACGCATCTACACCACTCTGAAGAATCCCCCACTACTAAAGACTGTATTCACCTCTACAAAGATATACCTCGTTGTTTGATTCATCTACCAGTCAGACTATTTATTCTGGACTTCTATTTGCTTATTATCTATTATATATATTGCATTTTAGTCTGCCTATTCTATGCTTTTTTAATTTATGTGGTTTTTAGTGGCGCTGCCTTCCTTTCTCTTTTCTGTACAGCAATACATAAGCAAGGGACTGAGTAGCTGGCATCAAACTACTTGAAAACCTTCTTAACAAGAACCGGGTGCAGTGTCACAATCAAACAGAGTAGACAAGTAAATCTGTCTGTTACGATACATATATTCATTATGTTGGGCAAAGGGTGTTTTACAAGCACCCACCAGCTTAGCTTCTAGCACACGTAATATGCAATATATTGTATGATAGCACTGTATATTTTACTTATGAATGTAATGTTTTTATGTCATTTTATGTCCTTTTACATCTTTTATAATATAGTGTTAATGCTCTGCCCACATGACATCATTATGGCGCCAAATTTAAACAGCTATATTGTTACTAGTCCCCTATTTAAACCATGAGATGCCAGGTTGATTATTCTATCTATTTTTTGTCTACTTGAAGCCTTGAAAGGTGAAACGCGTTGTAGATATATTTTATTTAGTTATACCAATACATTTTTTTTTCAAATATCTTCTCAACTTGGCATCCTGATTTGCCATCTTAAAGAGGAATAAAGAATCCTAGGTGGGGATAATACCACCAGCGCCCTACCCATCGAGCAGTAAGTCTGCTCAAACAAATGTGAGTACATCTCCTATACTGTGAATTATCCTAAAATTGTATTTCTACAGTGAGCACTATATTTGACATTTTTTATCTTCTCGGTTTGAATCTTTTACCATTGCAAAAAATCTGAAGAATCTACCTATCACATACATCCTAGAAGTGGGGATCATTCCACTTCACGCTATACACACCAGAGCTGGATATAGCTCTGGTAAATGTGAGTAAAACTGACTATATAGATTTTACCATTGGAGTTCTCCCTTTTATGTTTTACAAGTACTTCTGGAATCACAAGCACTCCACCTCCAATTAATCTCAGATTTTATCCAGTCCGGCGGTTCCTTTCAAGACCCTGTATCACTTTCTACATACCATTGGTATTGAACTGCACTTGTTTTATTGTGTATATATCACTTGTTATTTTATAATTTTTGGTATATTCCATTTGACTAAGGCAAAACCTTCCTTCATTTTCCCTTTCTCTAGCACACGTAATGTCCACTCATTGAAGTTACCTTGTAACCCGACAGATGGCCTCGCACCCTGTCCGGAGTTACTCCTCTCCACGTGACTTTCACTACCGTACTGTTCAGAACGTCCACGGCCACATCTGATGGAGCGGTATCAGGAGCTGGTAAGGAAAACACAATGTACTAGCTTTAATTATTATTATTAATAATTATTAATTGGGTGCCTTGTCCAAGGACACTTACTGATAAGGAGGTCTGATTGAGATTCAACCCTAGCTTTCCCAGTTCTAAAGCAGACTTCACCACTGCTCTAACAAAAATGCAACCAATTAATATGCTATTGAGAGCACAGTAAAATAATCATTAGGTTATTCACTAAAGTGAGAATTCAAAGAGAAATCCAAATTTAATGTAAAAATAGCCAAAATCGGAAAATTCTCTAAGTCGGGTGTGCTACCTGTTTGGCCTTAAATTTGAAATTCACTTTGAATTGACCTGGAATTCTCCCTTTAGTGAATAACCCTGTAGGTGTTTATTGCCCTCTCCTTGCAATATCGAAGGTTCACATAATTTAGTTTAGAGCTAGAGTTATTTCACATTTTGTCAGCCATCAGCATGAAACAAACAGGGTTATTCACTATAGTTGTCGGGAATTCAAAGCAAATTTAACATTTAAGGTCAATATAGCTGCACTGGAAGCACAGTTGACTTGGAGAATGTTTTCAGTTGAGCTTTTTTGGCTTTAAATCAGAAATTCACTTTGATTTCCTTCAACCTCCCAGTTCTCAAAGAGCGGAGTATCCTCCTGGTCATAAGAAAGAGTCTGGACACCCATCAGTCCCCTGGTCTGTTAGCTTCCCCTGAGACCCTTTAGTCTGAAACAGCCTAGCTCTTTCCCCCTGTATAAAATAATCGAGCTTGCCTACAATCTGACAGAGATTTGCTTTTCTCCCCAGGACTGTTAGAGCTTACTTTATTTTTGTTTAGCTCATTGCCTCTTTAATTACACATTTTGTGAGCTCTGTGTGTATAATTTCAGATTTGTATTTCACCACTCTAAATAAAATCCATAAAAACAATGTATTTTATTGATCAAAGAATTACTCACTGTCCTCTCCTGAGTAAACGGTGTACACTTGTGGTTCTGGTCCAGAGCCCAGCTCATTAATAGATTGTACGCTGACATCATACGCAGTGAATGCCGGTGTGTTCTTTAAAAGAAACTGGTGGTGTTTGACGTTTTCCTGATGCCAGTTTGGCTCCACCCCTTGGAGACGCCAGCTGACCCTGTAACGCAGCTCCGGACCATTGTGCTCTTCCGCACTTAGAGGCTAAAAGACAGAAATTACAATTGTTAATCCGGAAGTAATGGAAACTGGGAGAAACAGCGCTAATCTATTATTTTACAATTCGTTCTGGTTAACGGGAACCCTTATACATCGTAACTTTAGTTCAATGAAATCTGATCATCTCTTAATCCAAGCCATTTACAGAACGGAGTATAAATGTGTTCAAGTGTACTCAAGTTCACAAATTGAGTACAATTAAAATATAGATAAATGAACCAACCCAGTAAGGCAGGACAAGACCCTGAAATAGGGACAGTCCTACAGAAATCAGAACTGTTTGGAGGCCAACGATGGTTAGAGCATTGGAGACTCTGGTTAGAATCCATTAAAATGACCTTCACCTCAAATTACAGTCAGCCTTTACCCTCCTGGAGCCATGTTGTAGATCCATATATTTTTTAGACATAACATAGTTTTTTTTGCTGAGTAATAAAAAGCTACACTGGAAAAAAAACAACTGCATTGCCCTCCACTAATATATGTACATCCTTGGTAAATATGCGCAAAAACTTAAAAAATTGTCCTTATTGTTTAACCTTATGATCTTACGATCAAAAAATACACAAAAATACTCTACTCTATTTTAGTCAACACTTTGTGCTACCTCCCTTTGGCAAGATTACTCTGGTTCTTTTCCTATAATGCCTGATGAGGTTGAATTGAATACTTGGCAACTAATTGGAGACCATTTCTCCATGCAGCTTCTCTCCAGATTCTTCAAATGTTGAGGTTGCTGCTGGTGGATACACCTCTTCAGTTCATCCCACAGGTTGTCAATGGGGTTCAAGTCAGGTACCTGGGATGTCCATGTCAGGACCTTGTTTTTTTGGTCAGTAAACCTTTTTGGTGTTGATTTTGATGTATTGGATGTATTGGATCATTGACCTGCTGGGAGATTCAACCATGGCACATTTAAGATTTGGAAAAGGCTGTCAGGTGTTCATTTAATAGCTGCTGATATTTGATAGCGTCCATGACAAACCAAACAAAATATCCAAGTCCACTAGCAGAAAAAACAGCCCAAAACAATTAAAAACCACTATCCCTTTTTAACCATGGGTAGGAAGTACTTTTCCATATGGTTCCGTATGCATCAAACACACCTCTAGCCAAAAAGCTCTATTTTGGTGTCATCTGACATTTGTATCCAATTCCATTTGAAGTTCCAGTAGTGTCTGGCAAACTGAAGATGGTAGAGTTTGTTTTTGGATGACAGTATAGTTTTTTTTTTCTTGAAACCCTTGCAAACGATGTTTGGTGATGTTGGCGACGTCGGACTGTAGTTTTGGAGACACATGTCAAGGCAATCTCTCATATCCAATGGATGGAGTGTGGCTTCCAATTCAGAGACAGGATTAGGATAAACGGAAGGTAACAACTTCAGAATCAGATGAAAATTAGAGACAACTTTAGGCAGAAATTCATGCTTAGGTTTTAAGATAACCCAATCATGATACACTTAAGTGTAGGCCTCATCACAGGAAAAGGCTTGGATTTTGGATTTTGGCCATTCCTCTTGCTGATGCTATGGCAACCAAGAATAAGGTTTTATATGTGAGCAAGGCCAGATTCAGCTCATCTAATGGAGCAAAAGGACTTTCTATTAAAACATTTAGGACAAGAGGAAGATCCCATGGAGGTATATAATTCTTAAAGAAAGTTGCGATAAGAGGGCCTGATGCACACAAAATGTTGCATAAGGCTGATAAGGCCAAAATCTGCACATTTAAGATACTTAGGCTACGATCCTTATCTAGTCCAGCTTTAAGGAATTCAAGGACATGAGAGTGAGAGGGATGGAGAGAAAATGCACATCCTTATTTGATCCCCATGTTCTGAACGTATCCCATACATGATGATTGCACTCAAGAGTGTTAATCACAGCTTCTGTCTGATAACCCTAGTTGTAGTCTGATAACCCTAGTTGTAGTAGTCTCTCTTTTTCAAGAGCCAAGCCCCCAAGTTCAACTGTTTTGGATCCGGATGAACTACATGGAATTTTCTGTACCAGGTAGATAAAATGCTTTTAGTCCCTGAAGATTGTACTGAGCAAAGTCCATAAGGAGAGACAATTATTTTAACAATAGCTTGCTGTGGGTGCTGCCTTGATCATTTAGGTATGCCACCACTACTCTGATGTCCATTTGAATCAGAACCCATGAGTCTGCAATGTAGGGAAGAAATGCTCCTAGTGCTTTGGATATTGAACTCAATCCTCTCAGGTTGGAGTGCAATAATTTCTCTCTGTTGAACCATTTTCCCTGCTTCAATATTGTATCGTAATGGTCTTCCCATCCATATAAGCTCACGTTAAGTCATGGTGGTTCTTCTAATGGGAAACCCTGAGACAGGTTCATCTTCTTTGTCCACCAATTCAATTCCTCTTTTATAAATGGCAGAATTACAGTCCTTTGATCCCAGTTGGCCCTTGTCTTTTTCAACTGCCTTAAGAAGTCCAACTGGATAAAACCCTTTTTCCATTGGGCCCATTTTATTAGGTCTATTGGGGTCAGAGAACCCAAGAGCCTCAAATTCTCTTGCAGATATATATATATGTTTTTTTCTCGGTTTCTTTTGAATATTCTCTTGAATCTTTCTCATTCTTTCTGGAGACAGAGTTATCTTTGCAGAAGTAGAGTCTATTACTGCACCCAGAAATCAATGGACTCTTTTCTAGATTTATCATCCATCCATCTTGAAGGAATTTCAATGTGACATGTGCATGAAGCAAAACTGTCTGATGAGGATATCATCCAAATAATGGAATATGAGGATATCGTCAAGAGTTTCCCCAGAATCCAGAACCCCAGGAAAGTTACATTTTCTTTGTGAATAGGGATCGGATAGCATGCATCTTTTTAAATCTATAGATATCATTCAGTCTCCTCTATTATGTTTACTTTTTATTGTTGAAATATATTCCATCTTTAATGTTCTTATATTTTGCAAGGTATTGATGTTTTTAAAATCCAGAATCAGTCTCCACTTCTCTTGAGGTTTTGGAGCCGAAATCCTGTAAAATAGTGGCCCCTGAATCTCTCTTCCTGAGGGACTACTTCTATTAAACAATAAAGAAAATAGTCTATTACCCCCTGGGTGAGGATATCACAACAGGGGTGGTCAGTACGAGTGGCACCCTGTAACTCTGGGCATGAACCCTGGACACATTAATATAAAAAGTAAAGTGAGGAAATCCTTATCAAGGAAATGTGACATATTCTTCCTCACCTTGTCGTCAGTGGCCATGCATCTGCATGAATAACACTTGCGGCATATTAATGGATGCCGGCGGCTGCGGATCCATGGCTAATTATACCCCCACGTCCGCTCACGTGATTGACGATGTTGGCGTGCACGTGACATCACACACGCGCCGTGCGCACACGTTTTGGGGTGAAAGAGCGATCTTCGCCAATCAGAAAGGTAAAGCAGGTATTTAGACCTAAAATTACCTTTCCTCATTGCCCTGTCATGGTTTCCCTAGTTGTTGCCCGAGAGCCCATTCCTGATTCAAGTTTATTCTGGTCTTTGACTTTGGCTTTGATTTTGACTTCCCTGTATTCTCGTATCCCTGACCTCTGGCTTTCCTTTATCATTGTGTCCCTTTCTGTGTCCCCTGACCTCGGCTATTATCCTGACTATTCTTTGGTACGTATGTCCGGCCATTCTAAGGCCCGGTAATACGTTACCTATTAGTCACCTGTGTAACACAATTCTACGTGCTGGATCATATAGTAATCCTAACAGGAAATTCCTCTAGGGTACTGATGTATGAGAGGCTGAAGTAAAGCAATAGTAAAAACATAACAAGGAAAGTATCTATCATGTATATCAAGGCACAGAATATCTTTATTATAATTGCCAAAAATGTATTCGCCACAAATTATCCCAACTATATAAATAAGAAGTGCAAGCTGATATAGCAGAGGCAGATAGAAAAACTCTCAATTCCAAAGGAGTGGATACAAAAAGGTCTGAAAGAGAAGAGTCTCTAAATAAATACATTGTGCCTTAACTTTCACAGGCCTGGACCTTGTTAATTGTAGCGGGAATGGGGAGAGATTGACTAAGTAGTTGCTTAGTATAAGAGTATATATGGGGTGGTCCAGGTAGAGACCTATGTATTATATCATAAATATCAAGATACTAGTACATCATAGAGTGAAGAAAACATCCATCAAACATTGCTTATAGGTAATATGCTCAAACATGGCCGGTAGCATTGAACACCTTCTACAAATGAGCCTAGGGTCTCTAATAATGATTTACTCTAGGGTATACTGGATTGCTACTATAGTGCTATCTAGTATCAGCTAGGAAGGCTAGATTTCCTTAAGACATCTTCATGGATGTCAGTTAGGCTAAATTCCTCCTAGCTATACGTGGTTCTAAGAGTAATATCTAAATACTATTTACAGCTACCTCTGCTAGAGATTCTCTGAGCCCCTCAACAGATTATTAGAGAGACTAGTTCTCCCTTTAGCTATGAATGGAAAAAGCTCCAGGCTCCTGCGCGTTTCAGTGCTATAGTGGCACCTTCCCCTGATGAAGGGGACACTATAGCACGGAAACGCGCGTCGGGAATTTTTCTTTACATAGAACTATGCACTGATTGACCACGTTTTGTTTCACTTTGATTTTTATTTAATCCGTAACGAGGAAGAGCTACATGGGAGTGTGGGGATTTGTTAATATCCCTCGTATATATCACTTTTTGTTCCATGAGTTTGAAAATGCATTCTCTCATGGCCTTTTCCTTTATTCCTTTTGAAACTCGAATTCTTCTGAAGACAGCTTTTGTCGGGAAGTTTGCAAATTCTATCCTGTATCCCTATTTTATTTTAGACAGGCAAGCATCTGAAATATTTGTGGTCCAGGCAGGATTACAAAAATGCAGATAGAGCAGAATAAACTCTTCATGCAATACATCTACCATTTTTATCTGGAAAATAGAACTGATGAAATCTCTCCAGCAACGATCTGGTGTGCATATAAAACCGTAATAAAATATTTTATTAAACTGGGTGCTTTAAAAAAAAAAAAAAATACAGAGCATTTCAAAATCCATATCTGGATTGTATAGAAAGTTAGAAAAATTACCTTCCCAAGAAAACAATATCCAGATAGAGAAATAACTCAAGAGCTAGAGAAGACTTATAGTTAATAATGTCAAAAACAAAAAGATCTCTGGAAAAACGTAAAATTACGTAATCGGTATTACGTGGGCAGTAGATCAAATAGATTACTATGTAACAAGCTAAAAAAACAGAAGACAACAAAATAATATCTAATGGTAAATGGAAATGATCCAGACAATCACACTCTCACACCATAGACATTTCTAATTACTGCCCAATTGCACTGCTGAACGCAAATATCAAAATCAAATCTACTCTGCAACTTTTGCCAATAGAATTAAAAAGGTTATTACTAATTTAATAAGCCCAATCAAACCGGATTGAATTCAGTGGAACAGAGAGGGACTCCACTCCTGACTGTCATTGGATGCCAAGAAGGCACTTGACAGGGTCCGGTGGGAATTCTTGGAGGGCTCGTTGAGTGCAATGGGATTTGAAGGTAACATATTAAGGGCAGTTTTGATTTTCTCATGGCCCAACCGCAATAATTATAGGTAATCGTTTCTCCTTGGGTTGGTCTCAGTACATAACAGGACAAGGCAGGGTGCCCCTTTCACCTTTACTTTATGATATTACGATCGAGATTTTTGCAATAGATATGAGACAAAATGCAGTTATTAAAAGATGTACAGGCATTGACACTTATAAACTATTGGAATCCAATACAGAATTAAAGTTACTGATGAATTTTCTAATCTATTGGGCTACAAAATCCAATTTGAAAAATCAACAGCAATTTTTTGTAATATCCCTTACGAAGTTAAAGATGAATTAACAAAATATAAGATGGTAAAAAAATATATGTATTCATTTTTTGGGAATAAAAATCAGCTTACAAGTATCCAAGCTAGTAGAGATACATGTTTAACTCTACTTAAACAAACAAACAACTGAAAAATTGGAAGTATCTGGAAATCTTGTGGGGGAAAATACCAAAAAATCATATACTTCACCCAAATGGTTAAATTTTTTTCAGTTGGTTCCTTTGGAAATTCCGACAGCTCGGTTAGAATTATTACATTTAGCGTCTTAGAGTCATTGAAACCAAGGCCAGGAAAAAGAAAACAAAACCACAATCTTCTCTAAACAGCACACAACCAAATTCCAGCAAGAAGTCTATCATTTTTAATTTGGCTAGTTGTTCCTTTAAAACTGGGACCTGCGTATGCTTTGTACCATGGAGTGCATACCGTTGTAATTGCACAGGCTTGGAAACTCCAAGCGTAGTGCGCATCACTTCCGGAATGACTACTAGCGCCAGTCCCCTCACCATTCTTGAAAAACCTGAGGTAAGAAAAATGAAGCCATGCGGACGGTGCTTCATACCCTATATTGGGCAAGAGAGAGTGAGCGTGCGCTTGAGAATCTGAGCAAACGTTTGCAGCATGCTCTGATAGGAACCCAGCAACATAAAGAGCCCTAACCTAAAGTAAGACATAAGGTTCCTATCCTTCTACGAACTTCTAAGAGTGTTAGGATAAAGATTATCTCTCTTGGACATGGCAGGCCATCTATAAAAATTCTAGAAATGTAACATATATATAGCTTCTCAAAATACACATTCTCACATAGGCATCAGACCCATCTAAGGAGAACAGTAAGGTAGGTTAAAAAACAAGCCGTCATACAGATGTAAGTCGTTTTCTTTATTTTATTATATACATTCTTATACGCATTTTGAATTGGTAAATAAAGCCGCTCTTTGTCCTTGTAAACATGCTGGGAAAGGGGTTTACAATCCAGAGCAGGAAGGAATACTGGATAGCCCCCCAGGAATTAAGGGAGGCACCCTGAGGAAAACATGTTTGTTTATTTTGTGAGTGCAATGGATTTATTTGTTTTGTTGTATTACGCTATGTTATAGATCTTTTGCTTTCCAGATTAACAGCTGTGTCCCCAAAGTTTTTCTACATTCTTAGATATAGCCCAAGGACTGATCGATCACTTTTCAGAAATTCATTTCAATAAGTGTTCCCATGTAGTAGTTTCAGTATACTGAAATCTAACTCCGTTAGTCCTGCCCCGGCAGGCTGTTTACGGAGTTCTTCAGATGAAGAGAGGCTGAACATGAGAGGTGGAACATAAAATAAAATTATTAAGGAACTGAATTCCTGTTTGACTGAGGACAGAAAAAAAATGAGATCTGGAAGTAGGAGGGACGTTTTATGCCTTCAGTCTGATTAATTGGTCAATTAATTTTTGTCCTGTTCCAGCTGTGGAGCTACCCATAAGTGTGGCTGACATGATTAGCTGGGAAACATAATTTTGCCTCTTTATAAATCGCTGGTAAGACCACATTTTGAATATGCTGTGCAATTTTGGGTACCACTTCTGAAGAAGGATTTTATGGCACTAGAAAAAGTGCAGAGGTGGGCTACAAAATTGATAAAAGGAATGGGACATTTTAGCTATGAAGAAAGGTTAACAAATTGAAACCTCTTTTGTTTAGAAAATAAAAAACAGCGCCTGGAAGACTGGACTGGAAGAAGGAGATTTAATCTAAGACAAAGGAAAGGGCTTTTTACAGTAAGAACCAGAAGGATGTGGAAGCGGATGTTTAAACAGCAACTGGATGAATACACGATATACGGGGATATCATTTCTAATTTGTGGACTCATTTAAGCTTCTTGATCCCAGGAGATATCTGACCGCCGTTCTGGGGTCAAGAAGAATTTTTTCCTAGTTTGTTGCAAAACTGGAAGCGCTTCAGACTTTTTGTCTTGATAAACAGCAAAAAGAAATATGTTAAAGCTTGAACTTGATGGATACGTGTCTCTTTTCAGCTATGTAACTATGCAACTATATAATTGAGCTCACCTCCCATTTTATCATCATTTCATTGGGCTTGTCAGCTTCAGCATAGACAATACGTGGGCTCACATCAGGAACTGCAGAATAAAGCGAGACAATGTAGAACTTGATATAAACATAAAGATAAAGATAATTAAATATTAAAGATAACACTGTAAGTACCTTCTATTACTAAATTCATTTAACAATGTAATCCGAGGCAATCTAGATTTCATTAGCTTCAAGATCACACAAAAACAGAGCATGCCCAGCTGTCCATCTGAAAGTAATGATAGAACCTGCTCAATTGCTGCAATTTTTCTAGGAATCCAAGCAAGAACGCGATAAGACTTTAATAAATCTGGGACAAATCAGACTCAAACCTATTATAAAAAAGGTGTAAGCTGAAAGGATTAGGGTCCGTGATTTGAAGTGGTTGTGGTGCTTTGAGTCAGTATTTCGCTGTCTACAGCATTTTAGGGGTGTCAGTGGCCAATGCCAATTCTGTACAATTTCTTTACACAGTGCCATTCACCAGCTAAAAGTGGTCAGTTGACTCTCTCCGCCAATGGATGAGTTGACTCTCTCCGCCAATGGATGAGTTGACTCTCTCCGCCAATGGATGGTGACTGGATAACTTCCAGCTACTGGAGCTTTGCAGAATCTGGAACTGTGTCAGGGGAAGCCCTAGGGAACCATTGCCACACAGCCCAGTTATTGGTAAACTGAGACATGGTCCTCCAGAGATTAGAACAACGACAATGAGCTTGCTTAGAGTAATTCTATAACAACACTTAGCTGGATGGACTGACGGACAGACATAGAATATCTAAAGAATCCATCTGCTATTTTAACATGCAGATTACGATTCCCAGTAAATTACTCGCTAAATTCACATGTTCAGCTTTCACATCAACTTTTTTTTGTAGGATCCCTCCTAACTGACTTTTTGTTTAATAAAAAAAGATCTTTTTGTCTGTATTACTATTCGGATGAGTTACAATCATGAAGCACTGCATCAATTAAATAAGGAATGTACATCGAAAGGGGACCACAGAACACACAGGGGCCAAAATAAAGGATACTGGTATTAATAGATTCAAAACGGCAACCAGAGAACATTCTGGAGAAGCCTAACATTTCTAAACGTGAGCCTCTTTATGTAGCATCGAGCTATGTTGAGTTACTGTCATCACCATGACCACTACAGTTGTTTGGCTTTGCTGCTGGAGGCGTAACTTCATCTCCGGCAGAGTCCTTAGTCAGAGAGAGTTCCATGTGGCTAAGGTTAAATCATAGCATGGAATGTGTCCTTCACTGGTGCACATTGCATTCTGGTGATAGATGTCAAATGGCAGCAAGACCCAACCCTCCAGGCCACCACAAGTCCTTCCAGAACCCAGCCTCCTGGACATCCCTCCCTCTGTGATGAGACGAGTAACATCAGATTGAGCTGCAGGAAGAACTTGGCTTCAACATGGGATTGCAGGTAAAAAAAAAAAAAAAATTCAGAAGGGGCCGACAATGCAAAAAAATTATTTGATTGGACCTTTAATGTAGCCCAGGCAGTATCACTGGTTAATGGAAAGTACCACTGGTTAATGGAAATAACCAAACAGAAAGTTGTATAGCTGCAACTCAATATATATATGACTTTAAAGTTGTTTGACCAAACATCAGACTATTGTATTGTTACAATGTATTGTTACAATTGTACATCAGACTATTGTATTGTTCCAAAGGTTTAAAAAATGTTGCACTGTATAGTGATTTCAACATCATTCGATAATATAACTCTATATAACTGAAAGTAAACTCTTCTGTAGACATAAACAATATATTTTTTTGTACGAAATTTGCCGTGTTTGAAGACAATTATTTGACTGTTGCCTACTGTCGTCCATATTATTTTTGAAGTATTGGGAAATAGGTTGTGACATTACCTGCTGGAGGAGTGCTGTAAACATTAGTGGAGGCACTAGGAGGACCTAATCCCATTTCATTTCTTGCAATCACACGAAACTGGTAGTTATAATACGGTTTTAAATGTAAAACACACAACGTCACATTTCTCGCAACATTGGCTATATCCTCCCATTGTCCATGCTCGTGACGACTTCTCTTTGATTGTATGAGATACTCTATGATAAATTACAATAGATGTCAGAACATCATATCATGAAAGAAAATCACAAATATTTCTACAATACAATGCATTGGAATAGGAAAAGGCTGTTCACACTGACCTCCAGTACAGCTTAGTCCTAAATTCCTACACTGAATGATTCCATGTCTCAGAACATTTACTGACCTCCACCCACCTGATATTGGACTGTTGTGGGAGTCACTTGGGGTCCAAGACAATGTCACACTCTTTTTGTGTTTTTTGGAGAGGTGAAGATTATCAGGGTTACTCGGAACATCTAAAATGACAAAGATTTTATCATTTACTTAAATAAAAAACAAGATTCCTATTCACTAAACCAAGCTCTTCCGCACACCACAATAAGAAAAGACCAGGAACAGGACAGACTCCCATGGAGTGAATGGAAGCATGGGAGAAAACATAAATGGAGGAACTAATATAGAGAGGTGCAGAACATTTTTGCCCCGTCCTATCGCAAGGGTGGGCAAAAAGAAGATCCCATCATCATACAATTTCCACAATGCTTTGGCAGCTGGGAATTTACCATTTGCCCATCCATGTAGAGAAGTATTTAGCACAAAGCAGTGTTTGTGTGTTTGAATGTAAGTTTGCTTTTGTATGGCGTATGCGTGTGTAAATGTAGGAGTGTATTTGTGTGTACTGTTGGCATTTGAATGCAGTTGTGTGTTTTTATGTAATGTTTCCATTTGAAAGTAGTGGTGTACTTGTGTCTAGTACAGGCTTCCCCGAACTCCGACCCTCCAGATGTTGCTGAGCTACAACTCCCACGATTCTCTGAATGATAGATAAGCTGAGAATCATGGGAGTTGTAGTTCGGCAACATCTGGAGGGCCGGAGTTTGGGAAAGCCTGGTCTAGTATTTGCTTTTCAATGTAGGTGTGTATTTTTGTGTAGTGTTGGCATTTGAATGCTGAGGTTTATGCACAACAAACATTGCCACTCACACACACACACACATACAGATATAAAGACATACACTGACACCCATGCAGATTAACAGAGAATTGCCTAACAGAGGCGTCTCATAATAATTTCTATTTAAGGTGATCATCCTCACTCCCCCCCGCCCCACCTCCCGTCCCACCATTTTTCTCATCTCTCCTTGTGTTTCAGTCCTCCTGCCCTCCTCTCCATGTGTCTCAGTTCCAGCCTCCCTTCTGCTCCATGTGTCAAAATACCAAACTCTGGGCTTTCCTTTTTGTGATGTTTTGCCACACTTATACTGCAGCTGTTTGTTCATGGCTCTTTCTGTCTTATATTTTATCTTCAGCAAGATAAATGCATGTTCAATTTACTTGAGATCAGATGATTCACTTAGCCATTGCATAAAATTCCACGTATTTGCTTTAAAAAAAAACCTGGGTCTCTTTTGCAGTATTTTGGGGGTCATTGTCCATCTGTAAATGGACATCCAATCATCTTTACTGAATTTGGCTGCATCTGAGCAGACACTATATCCCCACAGATTCCAGAATTCACCTTGGTGTCTCCTGTCATACTAGTGACCCAGTGCCATTGGAAGCCATGCATGCCCATGCCATCACACTGCCTCCACCATAGTTTACAGATAATGTGGTATGCTTCGGTTCATGAGCCATACTTTTTCTTCCCATCATTCTTTTTTTCTTCCCATCATTATGGTTCAGGTTGATCTTAGAATCATCTGTCCACATAATGCAATTTAAGAACTTGGCTGACATTGTAGATGATTTTTTGTGTGGCAATTTCTAACCTGGCCTTTCTATTCTTGATGTTGAATGAATGGTCTCCACCTTGTGGTGAACCCTCTGTGGGTTCACAGAAACAGCTTCCAAATGTGTAATTCCAAACCAGGAATCAACTCCAGACCTTGTACCTGCTTAATTGATGAATAAATAATGAAACCCACACATGTCCAAGGAACAGCTTTTGAGGCAACTGTCCAATTACCTTTGGCCACTTGAAAAGAGGGGGCTACATATAAAAGAGTTGTAATTCCTAAACCCTTCCTCCAGTTTGGATGTGAATATCTTCAAATTAAAGCCGCAAGGCTGCACTTTAAGCCCATATTCATTATTTAACTGTTACTTGAAGTTATATGGGTTAAACATCCAAAATAACAAAACTCGTGTCAGTGTCCAAATATTTGTATGTGCATAAAATTTTGTGAGTGTAATTTATAATTTTTTATTTAACTCTGGGGAAGTTATCTAGGTGCTGTGGGCGTTTTGCTCCTGCAATGTAAAACATTGCAGTTTTGTAGATACATCAGTGTATACATTCAAGGGCTAAACACATCTGTAGTGGCTGTTACACTGGCAGCCACTAGATGGTGCTCCTGCAGCACGAACAGAGTCAGACAGGTTCTTGATGTTCGACGTTCTCCAAGCATTGCACAAGGACATTGAATATCCAATGAGTGCTTCTTTTTGGATTCAATATTTCTCAAAAGCAGCATTTTATCTTTGAGTTTCATTATTGTGTAATCATCATGTTTACAGGAATTTTCCTAATACAATGTATCGTCATTGGGTATCTTCACCGAAACCATTCATTTGCTGCTTTTTTTCTACATTATCCATTCATACTGCACAGAAGAACATTAAAAATATATATATATAAACTCCACCCAATGCTTGAAACAATATTATATATATATATATATATATATAGAGAGAGAGAGAGAGAGAGAGAGAGAGAGAGAGAGAGAGAGATTACACAGGCCACAAATCTTGCACTCAAGGAATTTACAATGTTTATACTTTTAGACCTTTTAGCAGATAAACGTTATTAAAAAAAAACAGCACTTCGGAGACTTTTACCAAAAATTGCAAGCTATTTACTGGTCGACTTTTTATGAAGAATGTTTGCTATATCTTATTTAACCGTTAGCCAATAACAATAAACAGAATAATACAGAATAAAAGTCCCGGGAATGCTGTTCTTATGGAAAAAGAAAAACAAAGAAACAAAACAAAACTATATATATATATATATTGGATAAAAGGTATTGCACATATATATTTATACTGCATAGATACTGCTCAGAACACGCAGACTCGGTATAGTACCACCTAGGAGGGGTGAGAAAATCTATTAATTTATTTACAGTTGTAATTAAAATAATTTAACCCCCATTGAAAATCAGGTTTACTGTCAACATTTACAGACTTTACGCTGTTTGCAATAAACAGATCAAAAATAAGCAATGGAAATAGCTCAACACAACAAGTGGTTTCTCCAAATTCAACTGAAAATGCAACTTCTGTGGCAGTGGCGTACACACGACCCATGGGGCCCCGGTGCTAAAATTGATCCGTACTCTGCGCGGGCCGGAACACATGGTGGCGGGCACCTGGTCGCAGGGCTGCGACCGCAGTATGTACGCCAGTGCACAATACAGACACCCAGATCACATCAGCTCAATGAAGTGGTCTGGGTGCCAGGTCCCTCTAGTTTTAACCCTGCAGCTGAAAACATAGCAGTTTCAAAGAAACTGCTATGTTTCACTGAGGGTTAATCCAGTCTCTAGTGGCTGTCTCATTGACAGCCGCTAGAGGAGCTTCCGCGATTCTCACTGTGAAAATCACAGTGAGAAGACACTGAACGTCCATAGGAAAGCATTGAGTAATGCTTTCCTATAGGCGGTTTGAATGCGTGGCGGCTCTTGCGCCACATTTGCATTCGGAGCTGAGAGGTGGAGGGATCCCCAGCGCCAAGGAATTCCGGCACTGGAGAAAGGTAAGTGCTGAAGACACACACACACTCTCACGAACAGACACATACACACTAGCTAACAGACACACACATTTACTGACAGACACACTCAGCGACATACATACTCACTGACTGGCACACATACACACTTACAAAACATACACTCTCACAGACAAACACACACTCACTAACAGACATCAAACAGACTCACACAAGCACACTCTGTAATAGACACACAGTAACACACTCACTGACACTCACTAGCACACACACACACACTAACACTAACACACACATGTTGTTTTTTTAAAATTTAATCCCCCAGCCGCCTTACCTTTAGGAGAGCTAAGGGGATTCCCTGGGGTCCAGTGGTGCTGCTGGGCAGCCAGTCACCGGGCGGGCTGTCTGGCAGGCGCACGAGGGAGCACTCTCCCCTGAGCACTCTCTGCCCAGCTATGTACGCGACCCCCGGTATGTACGCCACTGTTGTGTGGCTTTATCTATATGATTTTGAGCATATTGCTTTTAGGTCAGTAGTGGAGTTCTGGTATGGCAACCTGCTGCATTTATTACGCACCTTTCTGTGCACACTGAAACCTTCGTGCTTGATGCCAGGTACTTCCGGTCTCAAAATGATGCCATTTTGGGAATACCTTTGCTCCACGAGGTCTCCTACTCTGAGCTGTGTCCAGGAATCCAGCCGCAGGGTTTCCCATTCAACCAGCTTCTTTTCTTCAGTCAGCGTTGCAGATAGTGTTCAGTGACTTACAAAACCGTATGTTGACCTACCCGTCGCGCCAGGCATCAGTCCCACGGCATCATCTCTGGTCGGGTCCTCACTTTACGGTTTTTCGTATATTTCAAGTTGCTGATTCTTACTGTTACTATGTTCGTGCAAACCGTTCGTTTAAATTACAGCATCTAACAGGTTTCACTTGCTCCTTTCGTGCATTATCAAACTCCTGAACGGGAACATTGTTTCGTTACATTTACCTATCATACCAGGCTATTACATTTCGTGCATTTAATCTCCCAAACGGGACACTGTTTCGTTTAACATTTGCCTGTCATACCAGGCTATTAAGTTTGTGCTTGAATCTCCCGAATGGGAACGGTTTCGTGTTACATTTGCCTGTCATACAAGGCTATTATGTTCGTGCATTTATCTCCTGAACGGGCAACACTGTTTCGTTTATATTGCTGGTCATTAACAGACTATTACGTACATGCACACATCTCACGAACAGCAGTTCACAACATGCCTACACTGACCCCTACTGACCCCTATCAACTAATATCTCAGGAGGATCCAGCTATTACAACACAAACTCAAAAGAGCACTTTTCATGAACAAACACACAAAATAAAACATTTAATCTACATACTGACCCCTACCGGTCAAATAGCATACAATTGTTTCACATATAAATATAAGGAATTTCTGCTACCCGCTTGAGTGGAATTGCACATATTCTGTTTTGGCAGTTGACAGTCACGTTTTTGTTACTACTTCATATATACCCAGTACTTCGTTAAATTCTATAGAACACATAATACATAGAGCACTTGGCTCACAATAACACCCAGTCTCCCTATGATAAGGGGGACATAAAGCATATTTTTAACAGAACACTTTGCTCTGTCACTTGTACATGCTGCACATAATAAGTTGACCTTGGTACATGTCTATAACCATTAATTCATACGGTGTTTAGCCGTTTTCAGGTTATGGTACTTTACTCTTTATCTTGAACATACTGCACATATTAGGATAAGATTGGTATATGTCCATATCCATTATTTCATACGTTGTTTTATCCATTCAGGTTACAGGTACTACTAAAACCTATATGGATTTTCAGTTAAAAAACCATACAACCAGGTACGTACGCCTGCTCATGTGGTATATTCCGATTCTAATTTCCCTGGAATAGTTAATAGAGTTACATGTTACTCCCAGAGTCATGGTGAGGGTAATGGCTTGAAGAACCCTCCAGTGGAAGCCAACGGTATTTTATTTGAATGCTATACTACCTACCTTTAAATGTGATTATTAATACACAATTAGGACACATTAGTGCTTACGTTACTACCCTGCATGGTTTATTCTGTTCCTCTTAGATGGACTGTATCGCCATTGGTTTTGCAAGACTTTTTTTTTTAAACAAACATGCACCTACCTCGCACAATCAGTCTGGTTTCCGCTTCCATACTGTCCATAGAGGTGCGCCCAATACAGCGATACGACCCCGCATCCTCCCAGGTCACATTAGGAATTGATAAGCTGTCAGATTGCAGGTACAGTCTACAGGGATGGAGACCAATAAAGTGGTTTGTACTAGCAGTTCTCCACTATGTACTATCTACAACCCTCTACATCTCACCGAGTAATGGAATATGAGGAAGTGTCCGTTTAACTAGATACGAATATGTATATGATACATTCTTTTAAGAAATGTATAACAAATTAGAAGTACGAGCTTTAGTCCAAAGGGTTATATGATTTTCAGTTACTTATGAAAGTTAAAAATAAAGAGATCGAATAGTCAATAAGGGAAGCCAAGGTCAGATACATAAGAAATCAATACAAGGACCGTATTGGAGAATTGGAGAATTGGAAAGGCATTTGCCCATTTTTGCCAAAATATCTAAACAGGAAATATTTTTTAAATCTGCTTTTTTTTCCCAACTTGGCTGCATTGGACTACATTTAGCAACTCCGTTAACAATGCTGCCAAATTTTAAGTTTAAAGGAACACTACAGCTCTCTGTAATAGATATGGTACCAAGAGTTCCCTAAGATCTCCTCACTGTAAGGATTAATCTATTTTTGACTTCTTAACGGAGGTCCACCAGGCACAGCTCCTCAAATGAAGCTTCCACTCGTTCTCCAGAGCTAAGCTCATTGACTTAGAGCATCAGCTGATTGGTCTTGCAGCGCCAAATAGAGAGCATCTGTAGGAAGTAGTGGAGGCGGGAGCGGAACCCGGCTGCCCCTAAGTAAGAAGTCAAACTATTCTAAAACAGTTTAATTCCTTGGAAAAGGGTGTGGGGTGCGTGGGCACTCTTTCCACCATAACCTCAAATCACTGTACTGGTTCACTGTAATGGTGCTTGGAGTATTTCCTTAATGAATAAACCTGCCTCTATACTTTTTTCCCCCTTTTTATTTGAGTTTTTTGTTTCCACTTCCTCTTGTTCACTTTGAAGTTTGTTTTCAGTTTCTTTTTTTAATACACCTTTTTGCTTTCCTTGCATTTTTTCCTCACCCTTCCCGATAATCTCTTGGCTAACATTCTTTGCTTTTGGGGACGTTTTGCCCCCCCCAGGTAACTTTGAAAATTGTAGATTTTTTAAAGATTCTAAAAAAACAAATTGCCTTTTTTAAAAAAAACAAAAAACAACTGTGGCGAAACCAACCTTGCCACTAGGCCCTGGAGAAGCCTGTTTGCTAGCCTCCTACCTGCTGACTATGGCCCCTGGGTTATTTGGGGCATATTGTACTTTATATTGCTGCTACTGGCCCTTTTAAAATCATCGATGGAAATATTGGGACTTTTTGGGATTGTGGCGAAACCGACCTCGCCACGTGTCCTTGGAGGGGGCTGATTGCCCGCCTCTTGCCTTTGGACTATGGACCAGACTTTATGGGAATGTGATACCCCAGATAGCCATACCATGGAGCCTATTCATATAATGAAAGACTATGGGAAAGACTTTAGCTCCATGGCAATTGTACTGTGTGAATAGGATCTGCGCGCTATTCGGTAGTTTTGTGCGCCCAGATCCCACCTATCTGGGGATATGTGAAATGTCTGTGTGTTATGTGTAAAATGTGACTTTATGTATTTTAAAGTGTTTTATGTCGTTTTGCAACCATGTGGTTAATGGAGTCTGCCTCTAGTCCTAGATAATTGGATTACTTCCCCCCATTGTCTCCAAGATAGAGGGCCCTGTAAAACCATGCTTCCAGAAGGTCAAATGCACATTGGTACTAACTTTTGAACCCCTGGTCCAATTCGTATTTTTTAGTATGTTGTTCCCCTGAATGGATTGATTGTGAATATGTATTTTTATGCGAATGTGATGTATATTTTGGGAGTTATGAATGTTGTGTAAAAACTGTATTTTCCCTACCTATGATAATTGTATTTTCCTGTGTGTACAGATAATTAGTTTACAGGTAGAGGGGAGGGCTATGTGTGGGATGTAACTATTGTGTGATTGGTTAATGTACGTTACTGTGTGTGTCCCTCCCCTTCATGGGAGCACCTAATAAAAAGGGCTGCAAGCTAGCAGCCAGAGAGTTCCTGTTTAACCCTCAAAGTGAAGTGTCGTCTCATTATTGGGGGAGGATGTATTGCATGCTGTTCCAGTTGACTGCTAGGAGTGCAAGCCTATTCGTATGGTTCCTATTCAACTGTCTACAGCATTCAGAGGCTTGAGAGCATTCATATGCTTCTCAGATTCGGTGATTGTGGTGTCTGCCAGAGTGCTTGGAGTCCTCAGGAAGCGCTAGGAGCATCCATTAACGGAGGTACCCAGTCGGGGTGCCAGGTGATCCGTTACATTGGTGGCAGTGGTGGGATGGCGTCCTAGTGCGAGGTAAAGCAGCTCAGAGACACTGTTTGGATTTACAAATTGAGGGCAACGCTAGCACTCGTGCAGCGCCCCTGGGAGCAGACTAGTATGGAAGGTTCTGGCTCTGGAGAAGATTGGCTGGCCGAGGTGAGGCAGCGAGTGGCCGAGTATGGGGATGATATACCCATGGAGACACACCGGGTGATCTGGAACCAGGTCATGGCCTAGCGAAACACAAGGCTGGACCGAGAATTCCGGTTGGCGAAAGAGAGGAAGTATGCTCAGCAGCAGGAGCGTTACAGCAGCCGAGTAGAGGCTGCATCCGAGGAGGTTAGCCGTCTTTCCCTGAGGCGGCGGGAGGAACCCGAAGTGGGGGTCCTCATAGACTGGTCCTGTGAGGAACCACAACAGGCAGGTAGAGATGGGACCAAGGTCTCTCCACCGGGCCACCGGGATGCTGGTCAGCCGGCCCAGATCCCCAGCAGCAGCCAGAGTTGCCAGGTGGGGAAGCAGGTGGCCCTTACTCACAAATGCTGAGGGGCCTCACGGATTGGTCCTGGGAAGACCCACAGATGGCAGGTGGAGATGGGACTGCGGTCTCTCTACCGGCCCTACAGGGATGCTGGGCAGTCGGCCCAGATCCCCAGCGGCAGTGTGCGTTACAGGGAGCTGAAGGTGCCGTTCTTGCTCCCCAGCGGCAGTCTACGGTGCAGGGAGGGGAGCCTGTTATCCCCTCTCCCCAGCGGCTGAAGGTGTGTAAGGGAGAAGAGTTTGTTACCCCCTCTCCCCAGCAGCAGCTTAGCACACCAAGGGGAGACAGTAAGCCCCACACCAGCGCAGATGGGACCGTGGTCTCTGCGCCCAAGTTACAGAGAGCTGAAGGGGCCGTCCTCCCTCCCCAGCGGCAGTGTGATTTGTTGGGAATTGGGAGCCTAGTCTCCATTCCCCAGCGGCAGTGTGAATTGCAGGGAATTGGGAGCCCAGTCTCCATTCCCCAGCGGCAGGCTGAGTTACAGGGGACAGAGGTAGTTGGTCCTACCCCCCAGCAGCAGAGTGATATGCCGGGAAGGCAGTGTGAAGTGCAGGGAGAGGAGAGCAGCGTCCTCCCTCCCCAGCGGCAGGCTGAGTTACAGGGGGCAGAGGTAGTTGGTCCTACCCCCCAGCAGCAGCGTGATTTTTTGGGAATAGAGAGCCCAGTCTCCTTTCCCCAGCGGCAGAGTGTCCAGCAGGGAATAGAGAGCCCAGTCTCCTTTCCCCAGCAGCAGGACACTGCATTGGGAGGAGAGACAGTCGGTCTCCCTCCACAAAGACTGAAAGTATGCATGGGAGAGGAGATTGTTACCACCTCTCCCCAGCGGCAGAGTGTTCTAATGGGAGAGGAGCTGGTTACCACCTCTCCCCAGCGGCAGCTTAATGTACCAGGGGGAGACTGTAAGCCCCACAACTGTGCAGATGGGACTGTGGTCTCTGCACCTACAGCACAGGGGGTAAGGACAGTCAGTCCTGTCCCCCAGCAACAAGGCTGCTTAGCCAAAGGGGAGACAGTCGGTCTCCCCCTCCAACAGCGGAGCTATGTATTCAAAGGGGAGACAGTCTGTCTCCAGCAGCAGAGCTGTGCAGCTAAAGAGGAGACAGTCGGTCTCCAGCAACCAGGCTCGAACCAGACTACTCCCGTGGTAGTGCTGGCACCAGGACAGAGTACCGCTGGTCTCTGCCCCCTCAGCAACCCACCAAGGCAGCCTACCAGTCCCCCACACAGCTGTGGTAAGGCACCTGGACATGGACAAGATTCTCCCTTACCCAGGTGTAGTAACCATTTATTGCGGGTGGGCTGTACTGCTGTTTCTGTCTTGTGGGTGGGCTGCTGGACTAACAAGGGCACTGACCGGCAAGAGGTCAGGTACCCTGTTAGTCTGTTTGGAAAAGGGGAGAAATGTGGCGAAACCAACCTCGCCACTAGGCCCTGGAGAAGCCTGTTTGCTAGCCTCCTACCTGCTGACTATGGCCCCTGGGTTATTTGGGGCATATTGTACTTTATATTGCTGCTACTGGCCCTTTTAAAATCATCGATGGAAATATTGGGACTTTTTGGGATTGTGGCGAAACCGACCTCGCCACGTGTCCTTGGAGGGGGCTGATTGCCCGCCTCTTGCCTTTGGACTATGGACCAGACTTTATGGGAATGTGATACCCCAGATAGCTATACCATGGAGCCTATTCATATAATGAAAGACTATGGGAAAGACTTTAGCTCCATGGCAATTGTACTGTGTGAATAGGATCTGCGCGCTATTCGGTAGTTTTGTGCGCCCAGATCCCACCTATCTGGGGATATGTGAAATGTCTGTGTGTTATGTGTAAAATGTGACTTTATGTATTTTAAAGTGTTTTATGTCGTTTTGCAACCATGTGGTTAATGGAGTCTGCCTCTAGTCCTAGATAATTGGATTACTTCCCCCCATTGTCTCCAAGATAGAGGGCCCTGTAAAACCATGCTTCCAGAAGGTCAAATGCACATTGGTACTAACTTTTGAACCCCTGGTCCAATTCGTATTTTTGAGTATGTTGTTCCCCTGAATGGATTGATTGTGAATATGTATTTTTATGCGAATGTGATGTATATTTTGGGAGTTATGAATGTTGTGTAAAAACTGTATTTTCCCTACCTATGATAATTGTATTTTCCTGTGTGTACAGATAATTAGTTTACAGGTAGAGGGGAGGGCTATGTGTGGGATGTAACTATTGTGTGATTGGTTAATGTACGTTACTGTGTGTGTCCCTCCCCTTCATGGGAGCACCTAATAAAAAGGGCTGCAAGCTAGCAGCCAGAGAGTTCCTGTTTAACCCTCAAAGTGAAGTGTCGTCTCATTATTGGGGGAGGATTTATTGCATGCTGTTCCAGTTGACTGCTAGGAGTGCAAGCCTATTCGTATGGTTCCTATTCAACTGTCTACAGCATTCAGAGGCTTGAGAGCATTCATATGCTTCTCAGATTCGGTGATTGTGGTGTCTGCCAGAGTGCTTGGAGTCCTCAGGAAGCGCTAGGAGCATCCATTAACGGAGGTACCCAGTCGGGGTGCCAGGTGATCCGTTACAACAACATTTAGCGATATGCTACTGCAAGCTTGAGAAACAAAGAACTAACAGATTCAGAGTGATCCCAGAGATATTTTGCTTAAATTTATTCAGTCATTATAAAACTAAATCAACAAATAGATGCACAATATGGAGGAGAATAAGTGGTGATAAGAAGCTCAAAAACACCTTTAAGTGGTATCCCCTAAACCACTTTTACAAAATACAAACAACATACATACAAAAGGTGGAGCTTCTAAAATGTAGCCCATGGATCAGCGCAGCTAAGAGGAATAGGCCTTGACAGAGCCAGGAGGTAGGCATAGCAACCACAGGAAGTTAGTGACAGCTAGCATGCTGGGTAGGGCGGAGCCATAAGGGGAATATTTACACAAGCCATTATATGAAGTGGCCATTTTAACTGAACCTAAGCTTACCTGTCAGTTGGCCCTCCCACCATCCCTGTATTTGGTTAGGTTAGTTGATTTCCCGTTTTTTCACAGCAGCGGGGAATGGCCTGGTTAAATCGGAGGGTAGATGGAGGAGAAAGTGGGCATCCTGAGGTTTAGTGTGGATTGGGCAGTGTTGCACGTGGTTGGTAGGTTCGAGCCCGTCGGTGGCTCCGAACCTGGGGGTGTGGTGGTGTCTTGGTACACCCTACACTAGAACTGATGGGTAGCGGTGTCTTGGTACACCCCTACAATGGATATGGTGGGTAGCGGTGTCTTGGTACACCCCTACAATGGATATGGTGGGTAGCGGTGTCTTGGTACACCCCTACAATCGATATGGTGGGTAGCGGTGTCTCGGTACACCCCTACAATTTAACCTGGTGGAAATGTGGTCATATTGGACGGCCAGTTTCTGTATTAACATGTTTTTAGATTGTTATCTATTGTTATTATTGTGGGGTCATTGCTAGGGGTATGTTATGTATATGGGGGAATCTTAACTTTAATAAGATTTGTTGGCAATGACCCCATTTGTTATTCCTTAATTATTTTATGAATAATTTAATAAAGCTGTGGACTAATTATTTCCAACAGTATAACCGGTGTCCGTGTTTTAATGGGGCTTGGGGTAAGGTTAGCGCATATGCCGGCAAATCCGACTGTGCGTCTGTCATGGGTATTTGGTATATATCCAGAGATATTGATCTGGTACATTTATTTCTTTTTAAAGTTTTACCTTTGTGAAAGTTTTTATTGATACAAAATAAAGCACCTTTTGCAGACAAACCTTTGGCTTCACGTGTATACACTTCCAAATTCGAGGAGTGTGGGGAGACACTGAATACCCTGAGGTCAAGCAGTGTGAGAAATACTGGAAGGAGGATTTGGACATCCTATTAAAGTCCTCAGGCGCTTACCGTTAGAGTCATATGAGATCTATGGCGCTAGGCTTTTGAGTAATATCCCTCTTGTTCATAGGATATATTTAACTTGCTCAGACTATATTGCACTATTGTTTCGTATTTTGTATCCACAGATATATACCAAATACCCATTTTAGAAGCTCCACCTTATGTATGTATGTCATTATGAAACTAGATCAATAGATTTCCATAACTAAATGACCTGTTAGTGCTCTCCGTCATCTCCAATCCATTCTTCCACCAAGAGATTCTCAAACTATGAAGGAGTCGCACGTCACATTGGGTATAGCAGGTTAATGTAATGCTGTGTGAGCGCTTTACCCAGGGGTTCTCCGGCAGCAGAGACACTCTTGTAGGTTCTAAAGAATCAAAAGAATTTGGAAATACATTGTGAAAAAAATCACTGTAGAAAATAATAAAACAAAAACTTTCAATACCTAAATACCTTTCAATACTTTAGATTGCTGTGTCTTTTTTCAATTTACCAAAAATGCAGATTTCAATAGAAATTGTCACTATTATAACTAAACCTTGTTACATCCTGGGGCTGTCAATCAGACAACCGGTCACCTGTCACTTCCTGGTTTGGTTAGCTAAGGGGAGCAAAACTCAAGAGGCAGCCATTGCTCAGAGCAGCTGCCTTGCAAAGACTTCTCATTGAGCTGCATTGGGAACTCTGTGATTGGACAGCCACAGAAAGTCTGAGCGGGGTTAGAAGGGGATGGCTTGTAAAGATGCAGACAATATATCTGCAGGTTTTACAAGCTCTATTTAGATATACGCTCAATGAAAAAAAAATGTAAATAAATGTATAGGTTGCATGTTTTCTCTGTATTGGCTTTTACTTTGATTTGTTTTATTATTTAAAGCCCTGAAGAAGGCTACTTAAAGGGACACTGTAGGCACCCAGACCACTTCAGCTCATTGAAGTGATCTGGGGCAATGTCCCATGTCCCTTAACCCTACAGTGGTAATTATTGCAGTTTCTGAGAAACTGCAATAATTACCTCTGAGGGTTAAACCTCCTCTAGTGACTGTCTACCAGACAGCCACTAGAGCAGGCCTGTCCAACCTCCGGCCCCGCAAATGTTGCTGAACTACAACTCCCATGATTCTTTCAACTAAACAGATAGCCAGGGAGTCATGGGAGTTATAGTTCAGCCACATCTGGGGGGGCTGCAGGTTGGACAGCCCTGCACTAGAGAGACTTCTGGTTTCGAAACGGACCTTTGGTCCATTATCTGACGCTGGACGTCCTCACGCTCTGCATGAGGACCCCCAACGTCAATTTTTTCCCCCTTAGAAAAGCATTGAATCCCTTGAAGTTGCAGAAACGCATAGGACTATTAATATTATATTTCATTAATTATTATATAATGTCTTAGATAGCATACACTTTAAACACCACTAAGCATATAGACCCAGGTTTTGTTTTGCTTCCTAATAGTCTTGATATGAAGCAGGATTTGCTCATACTCTCTTATGCAGAATGTAAATTAGTAATGTCTGTTGCTCCATTTTCGGACCCAGAGCAGCCCCTACCTGATATATGTCGGCAGCATTAAGGGTTGTACCCCGTATAGAAGAATTATGGGCATCTTACTTGATCACCCAAGCTGCAGCAGAGACAAGGTCCACCTTAAGTGCCTCCCCCCAGAAAGGCACTACCAGATAATATGGAACAAATCCCATATGTACAGACACACATCAGCATAATCGCCAGTTTCCCCCCAAAAGACTGCATATACTACAGGGCATGATGCGATGCACACTAGCGTAGATCATATCCCCTCACTTACCTGGGAATCTAGGTAGCACGTAAAACATCTAACTCTTAATCTTGAAAGACGCTTTGGTGCCAGTGGCTGAGGTTGGCATAGAATGGGTCTCCCTAACCCTCCTGCACTAAGCGCCCATAATACGTGACCAAATACGTTCCACATAACTGCAGAAGGGGCTTTAATAATGATTATCTACCATTAATATACCTAGGACGGCATATATTTTATAAGTCACTATGCCTGTGGAACCAGGCTCTGCTGAGCCTCCTGGCAGTCGTGGAACGTTATAGGGTCCACTTAGTGGCTTTCTTATGCAGATTGCAAATTAGCACTATCTGTTACTTCGTCCCTGGCACAGGGCAGCTGATACCAGATATAAGCCTTCAGCTACAAGGGTTGCCCCCCGTATAGAGCACCATATAAGTTCATCAATGGTTCACCCATGTGGCGGCAGAGAAAAGGTCCACCTTCAGTGCCTCCTTATAGAAAGGCATTACCCGCTGACATAAATCGAAACTCACCTGTATACATGCACACCAACATAATCGCAATCATATATTATAAATAACCACTGATTTGTCTACTATGTTTAAACTGTTTAACTATATTTTATAACTAATCACTGACTAGTTTCAAATGCTTACCACCAACGAAAACTGTGCAGCTATTAATGTTATTTTAATTTGTGTGCCACGACATTGTTTTATATGTACACATGCTAGAGGTCTGCATCGGCTATCGTGGCCACCTCTATGTACCTGTTTATTTTCTGCACATCACAAATAAAGAATTAAAAAAAAATATATATTATATTTCATTTTTGGGGTATTTTATTTAATGTTCTACTGTTGCACAATAAAATAACTTTTTGATAACACAAATTGGATCTTGCAATTATGGAACCCATTCTCAGAACCCCACAATCCATCAAAGGCAAGGCACCTTGAGGCGTTCTCATTCATGTGAGTGCATCCTAAGGAGTGCAAACTGTGTCAAATTGTAACAATATTTCACTATCTATGGTTATATCTTCTTTTATACATTCTTTTATATCTTTTCTGTTGATAAGACAGGCTATTTGGGAAGGCCCCTTGGGAAGCTGCATCTATTTAAAAGTGAAGTTGTTTTGATCATTAATTATTTGTACACAGTGGTGTGAGGGTGGTGCAATTATACATAATTAAAGGGACACTAAGGGACATTAAAGTGGTCTGGGTGTAGTGTCCATGTTGCCCTTAGTGCCAGAGTACTAGAGAAACTGCAATGTTTGCATTGCAGCACAAAGTCTGCCTCCAGTGACTCTCTCCCAGACAGCCGTTAAAGGCGCTTCTGGGATCCTAACGGACCTTTGGTCCAGTAACTGGCACTGGAAGTTGTGGCGAAACCAACTTCGCCACTGTGAACTGGAGAAGCCTGGTTGCCCGCCTGCTGCCTTTGGACTATGGACCAGACTTTATGGGAATGTGATACCCCAGATAGCTATACCATGGAGCCTATTCATATAATGAAAGACTATGGGAAAGACTTTAGCTCCATGGCAATTGTACTGTGTGAATAGGATCTGCGCGCTATTCAGTAGTTTTGTGCGCTCAGATCCCAGCTATCTGGGGATATGTGAAATGTCTGTGTGTTATGGATAAAAAGTAACTTTCTGTATTTTAAAGTGTTTTTATGTCTTTCTGTAACCATGTGGTTAATGGAGTCTGTCTCTGTGCTGGGAGGTAATTGGATTACTTCTCCAGCACAGAGAAGGAAGCTGGAAAGCTAGGGGTTTTAAAAGATACTTTACTAACTTTTGAACCCCTGGTCTGATCCATGCCATTTTTTAATATGTTGTTCCCCTGAATGGATTGATTGTGGATATGTATTTTTTATGTGAATGTGATGTATGGTTTTAAAGTTATGAAAGTTGTGTAAAAGTATATTTTAAACTGTATGCATAATGGGATTATGTGTCACACTAAGGGGAGGGGATGTGTGGGATGTAACATCTATGTCATTGGTTCTTTTATGCCTCCCCCTGGGTGTGGCCTGTATGTGTGAGTTGGAAATAAAAGCCAGGCTGGATGAGCCAGTCCTGAGTTCCTGTTTAACCCTCAAAATGAAGTGTAGTCTCGTTCTTGGGGGGAATTGGATTGTAAGCTGACTGCCAGGAGTGTAAGCGGATTGTATGCTTTTCTTGTTCAGCTGTTCCAGTTCGGAGTGTTATCTTGTATCCAGTTCGGGAGTTTGGTGTTCTGCAGTAGCTGTGCCTGTCTCTCAAAAAGGGGATTATCGCCTAAACGGATTTTATTCCCTTTTATGCTGAAACGGTCTGTTACAATTGGTGGCAAGCGGCGGGATCGTTCCTACAACCAGAAGGACAGCTACAGGTAACACCATCCCCTGGATTTACAAAGTGAAGGCAACGCCAGTACCCGTACAGCGTCCCCACCAGCAGTCATGTTCTATCAATATGAAGGCGTAGATTTTGATACTGAAGTACTGAGAAGAATAGCCAAATATGGCCCGAATCCCCGGAAGGAGATTGTTGATGCAGCTGTGCAGCAACTGCTTCAAGAGAACCAGAGGTCACGTGATCTTGGGTACGATTTCATCCTGTTAATGGTGAGACATGGTCAAGGAGATGAGGTAGCCGATATCCTCCTCCAACACAAACCAGAGAAACCCAAAGTAGAGGACTGCATGGAGTGGTACTGGAAAGGCCCCCAGCAGGCAGGTGGAGATGGGACCGAGGTCTCTCTACCGGCCCTACAGGGATGCTGGGCAGTCGGCCCAGATCCCCAGCGGCAGTGTGTGTCCCAGGGAGCAGAAGGTGCAGTCCTTCCTCCCCAGCGGCAGTGTGTACCCCAGGGAGCTGATGGTGTTGTCCATCCTCCCCAGCGGCAGTTTGTAACCCAGGGAGCTGATGGTGTCGTCCATCCTCCCCAGCGGCAGTGTGTAGCCCAGGGAGCAGAAGGTGCCGTCATTCCTCCCCAGCAGCAGTGTGTACCCCAGGGAGCTGATGGTGTCGTCCATCCTTCCCAGCGGCAGTGTGTAACCAAGGGAGCAGAAGGTGCAGTCCTTCGTCCCCAGCGGCAGTGTGTACCCCAGGGAGCTGATGGTGTCGTCCATCCTCCCCAGCGGCAGTGTGTAACCCAGGGAGCTGATGGTGTCGTCCGTCCTCCCCAGCGGCAGTGTGTGTCCCAGGGAGCAGAAGGTATCGTCCTTCCTCCCCAGCGGCAGTGTGTACCCCAGGGAGCTGATGGTGTTGTCCGTCCTCCCCAGCAGCAGTGTGTGTTCCAGGGAGCAGAAGGTATCGTCCTTCCTCCCCAGCGGCAGTGTGTACCCCAGGGAGCTGATGGTGTCGTCCGTCCTCCCCAGCGGCAGTGTGTGTCCCAGGGAGCAGAAGGTATCGTCCTTCCTCCCCAGCGGCAGTGTGTACCCCAGGGAGCTGATGGTGTCGTCCGTCCTCCCCAGCGGCAGTGTGTAACCCAGGGAGTCGAAGGTGCCGTCCTTCCTCCCCAGTGGCAGTGTGTACCCCAGGGAGCAGAAGGTGCCGTCCTTCCTCCCCAGCGGCAGTGTGTACCCCAGGGAGCAGAAGGTGCCGTCCTTCCTCCCCAGCGGCAGTGTGTACCCCAGGGAGCTGAAGGTGCCGTCCTTCCTCCCCAGCGGCAGTGTGTCCTGCAGGGAGCAGAGACCGTCAGTCTCGCACCCCAGCAGCAGGACAAGAGAATGAAAGGGGAGACAGCTGGTCTCCCTTTCCACCAGCAGAGAGAGTGGCAGGGAGAGGAGGCTGCTAACCTCTCTCCCCAGCGGCAGTTTACCGTCCAGAGGGAGGAGCTTGTTACACCCTCTCTCCAGCGGCAGCCTAACCCACCAAGGGGAGATGTTAAGCCCCACAACTGTGCAGATGGGACCGTAGTCTCTGCACTTACAGCCCAAGGGGTAGGGACGGTCGGTCCTGTCCCCCAGCCACAGAGCAGTATAGCCAGAGGGGAGACAGTTGGTCTCTCCCTCCCACAACCAGGCTCCAACCAGGCTACTTCCGCGGTAGTACTGGCACCAGGGCAGAGTACCGCTGGTCTCTGCCCACTCAGCAACCCACCAGGGCAGACTACCAGTCCCCTACACAGCCGTGGTGAGACACCTGGACCTGGACAAAGTTCTCCCCTACCCAGGTGTAGTAACCAGTTATTGTGGGTGGGCTGTACTGCTGTTTCTGTTTTGTGGGTGGGTTGCTGGACTAACCAGGGCACTGACCGGCAGGAGGTCAGATACCCTGTTAGTCTAATTGGTAAAGGGGAGAATTGTGGCGAAACCAACTTCGCCACTGTGAACTGGAGAAGCCTGGTTGCCCGCCTGCTGCCTTTGGACTATGGACCAGACTTTATGGGAATGTGATACCCCAGATAGCTATACCATGGAGCCTATTCATATAATGAAAGACTATGGGAAAGACTTTAGCTCCATGGCAATTGTACTGTGTGAATAGGATCTGCGCGCTATTCAGTAGTTTTGTGCGCTCAGATCCCAGCTATCTGGGGATATGTGAAATGTCTGTGTGTTATGGATAAAAAGTAACTTTCTGTATTTTAAAGTGTTTTTATGTCTTTCTGTAACCATGTGGTTAATGGAGTCTGTCTCTGTGCTGGGAGGTAATTGGATTACTTCTCCAGCACAGAGAAGGAAGCTGGAAAGCTAGGGGTTTTAAAAGATACTTTACTAACTTTTGAACCCCTGGTCTGATCCATGCCATTTTTTAATATGTTGTTCCCCTGAATGGATTGATTGTGGATATGTATTTTTTATGTGAATGTGATGTATGGTTTTAAAGTTATGAAAGTTGTGTAAAAGTATATTTTAAACTGTATGCATAATGGGATTATGTGTCACACTAAGGGGAGGGGATGTGTGGGATGTAACATCTATGTCATTGGTTCTTTTATGCCTCCCCCTGGGTGTGGCCTGTATGTGTGAGTTGGAAATAAAAGCCAGGCTGGATGAGCCAGTCCTGAGTTCCTGTTTAACCCTCAAAATGAAGTGTAGTCTCGTTCTTGGGGGGAATTGGATTGTAAGCTGACTGCCAGGAGTGTAAGCGGATTGTATGCTTTTCTTGTTCAGCTGTTCCAGTTCGGAGTGTTATCTTGTATCCAGTTCGGGAGTTTGGTGTTCTGCAGTAGCTGTGCCTGTCTCTCAAAAAGGGGATTATCGCCTAAACGGATTTTATTCCCTTTTATGCTGAAACGGTCCGTTACAGAAGTAGTCACGCTCTGCATGAGGACATCCAGCTTCTGACTTTTTCCCCATAGGAAAGCATTGATTCAACGCTCATCACGGGATGTCATTGGGGGTATATTTTCTAAACAGTGGACTTTATTAACCCTTAAGGACTGAGCCAAATGTACACGTTGTGAACAAAACAAAACGTAAACAAAACCTGGCATTTGCGCTGTCTGTCGAACCGTAATTCACCTCTTTCATATTAAATGTACCCCCCCCCTTATTATATATCATTTTATTCAGGGGAAACCGGGTTTTCATTTAATATCAAATATTTAGCTATGAAACATAATTTAATATGAAAAAAAATGGGAGAAAATAAGAAATTTTGTTATTTTATTAGTTCTAACTGTCAATGTCATAATACCGTTTGCTTTTACTGCAATAAAATACACATATTTGTATTCAGCAAAGTATCACGTGTAAAACAGTACCCCCTACGTACAGGTTTTATGGTGTTTTGGGAAGTTACAGGGTCAAATATAGCATGCTCCATTTGAAATTGAAATTCGCCAGTTTGGTTACGTTGCCTTTGGGACTGTATAGTATAAGAATAAGATTTACACCCATAATGGCATACCATTTGCAATAGTAGACAACCCAAGGTATTGCAAATGGGGTATGTCCAGTCTTTTTTAGTAGCCATTTGGTCACAAACACTGGCCAAAGTTAGCGTTAGTATTTGTTTGTGTGTGAAAAATGCAAAAAACTCAAATTTTTGCCAGTTTTTGTGACTAAGTGGCTACTAAAAAAGACTAGACATACCCCGTTAGCAATACCTTGGGTTGTCTACTATTGCAAATGGTATGCCATCATAGGGGTAATTTTCATTCTTGGGCTACCATAGGGTCTCAAAGGCAACATAACCAATCTGGCGAATTTTAATGTGAAAAAAATGAAACACAAGCCTTATATTTGACGCTGTAACTTTTGAAAACACAATAAAACCTGTACATGAGGGGCACTGTTGTACTCGGAAGACTTAGCTGAACACAACTATTTGTGTTAAAAACAGTAAAAAGTATTGCAGCAATAATATCGTCCGTGTAAGTACTGTTTGTGCGTAAAAAATGCAAAAAACCACTTTTACTGGCAATATCATCGTTGTAATACATTTTACTGTTTTGAAACACTAATATTTGTGTTCAGCGAAGTCTCCCGAGTAGAACAGTACCCCCCATGTACAGGTTACTTTCGGCATGGGTTGTCAGGCAGGTCCCGCTAATTGTAATTAAATAAGATACCTGATTATGTAAAAATATTACATAAATATATATGTAGAATTAATATATGTACCGGTATATATATATATATATATATATATATATATATATACGCATGTGTATATATATGTATATATATATATATATATATATATATATATATAATTTTTTTAAAATATTTGTATTTATATACAGGTAGATATATAGTGATATATACGTATATATTTATGTATATAGATATATATATTATTTCGTTCTACGTGTATTTTGATAGAAATATATATATATATATATATATAAATATCGCAATAAAGTTAGAAAATAACATCTATATATTTATTTTTAATTATTTTTTAAATTTTATTTTTTAACGTATTTACCTTTTTTTTTTAAATAATATATAAATATATATATATAACAATAATTATATATATATATATATTTATTTAATCAGTATCAGTCTACGTGTAATTTGATATTAATATATATATATATATAATTAGATATATATTAATAGTAAAATACACCTAGACAGTGTATGTGTGTGTATATATAGACTTAGATCATATATATATATATATATATATATATATATATATATATATATATATATATATATATATATATATATATATATATAAATTAGATATATGATCTAAGTATATATATATATATATATATATTTATATATATATTTTTTTTTTACACTTATTAACTTTATTTAATTTTATTTCCAGCCAGCAGGGGGACTAACTGTCATTACAGGCAGTCCCCCTGCTGGCAATGCACCAGGCAGCTAACCCAGCCATGTGATTGTGAGGTCCTCGCAAAGACCTCACTCTCACATGGCCGGGGGGCCCCCAGGAGGACGTATCTGCCACGGGGGGCTCCCTGGGAGTTCCCCCAACCGCGATCGCCGGCGTGGGATCGCCGGCGACCGGGTAAGAAAAAAAAACCGGAGGGCGTACTATTACGCCCGGTGGCGTTTAGAGCCGCTTAAAATAGGGCGTAATAGTACGCCCTCCGGTCTTAAGGGGTTAATTAAACATTTGGAGGGGGGCAATGAAGAGTTCCTTTAAAAGGATAACAAAATAATTAAAATAGGTTACAGTGAGGGAAAAAAGTATTTGATCCCCCGCTAATTTTGAACGTTTGTCTACTGACAAAGAAATGATCGGTATATCATTTTAATTGTAGGTGTATTTTAACAGTGAGAGACAGAATAACAAAAAAAAATCCAGAAAAACGCATGTCAAAAAAGTTATAAATTGATTTGCATGAGTGAAATAAGTATTTGACCCCCTTCGACTTAGTACTTGGTGGCAAAACCCTTGTTGGCAATCACAGAGGTCAGACGTTTCTTGTAGTTGGTCACCAGGTTTGCACACATCTCAGGAGGGATTTTGTCCCACTCCGCTTTGCAGATCCTCTCCAAGTCATTATGGTTTCGAGGCTGACGTTTGGCAACTTGAACCTTCAGCTCCCTCCACAGATTTTCCACAGATGGGATTAAGGTCTGGAGACTGGCTAGGTCACTCCAGGATCTTAATGTGCTTCTTCTTGAGCCACTGCTTTGTTGCCTTGGCTGTGTGTTTTGGGTCATTGTTATACTGGAATACCCATCCACAACCAATTTTCAATGCCCTGGCTGAGGGAAGGAGGTTCTCACCCAAGATTTGATGGTACATGGTCCCGTCCATCGTCCCTTTGATGCGGTGCAGTTGTCCTGTCCCCTTAGCAGAAAAACACCCCCAAAGCATAATGTTTCCACCTCCATGTTTGATGGTGGGGATGATTTTTTTTTTGTTATTCTGTCTCTCACTGTTAAAATACACCTACCATTAAAATTATAGACTGATCATTTCTTTGTCAGTGGGCAAACATTCAAAATCATCAGGGGATCAAATATTTTTTTCCCCTCACTTTATTGATGGTAAATGATGTAAAATGTTATGCCCAACTTAAGTATACAAAATTTCTCGGTGACTTTCTCGAACAAATCAGTAAACTTTTAAATATAACTTTTTAAAGAAAAGGTAAATCAATTCCTTACCCTTTGCTCAAAGGTAAGAAAATACATGCAAGCATACAATAAAAAAAGTAAGTTTCAACATTTCACTTTCAGACATTATATTTGTTGAATAGGTTTACACAAGATCAAAATCCTATAAAATGCCTTCTTTAAAATGAGCGTTTTCTACCTATAAGGATCACGTGTGCATTCATCGTCACATTTCCTCTTGCGTTTGATGCATAACACATGTACGTTCCAGCATCCTGTATCTCCGTATTCTCAATATGCAGTGTGCCATTCTCGTACGGACCCTGGGCAGTCAAATGAGGTCCCACCCGATACCTAACATAAAATTACAAAATACATAAACAGGGCATTTCTATACAAAATTGACATTACGTTTACATCATTATTTTTATCAGTCGCACGGTAAGCACAGTTGTGAGATTACTAAACCTACTCCAATTTTTTTTATAGACAATAGAATATATCTGTGGTTATTAACCTCTCCTAATAGGGAATCACATGATATACGAAATTGCACATTAATATGACATTAACTTGGCAACGCATTCGTAGATTTTCACATAATTAATACTAAAATAAATTCTGAAATATGAACTCTAACGCCATAGCGTACTTTGCCTATTACCCTAAGCTCATAGAGTACTGTGCCAATTACCATATCCCCACACAGTACTGTGCCTATTACCCTAACCCCAGAGAGTACTGTGCCTATTACCCTAACCTCAGACAGTACTGTGCATATTACCCTAACCCCAGAGAATACTGTGCATATTACCCTAACTCCAGAGAGTACTGTGCCTATTACCCTAACCCCAGAGAGTACTGTGCCTATTACCCTAACCTCAGACAGTACTGTGCATATTACCCTAACCCCAGAGAATACTGTGCATATTACCCTAACTCCAGAGAGTACTGTGCCTATTACCCTAACCCCAGAGAGTACTGTGCCTATTACCCTAACCTCAGACAGTACTGTGCATATTACCCTAACCCCAGAGAGTACTGTGCCTATTACCCTAACCCCAGAGAGTACTGTACATATTACCCTAACCCCAGAGAGTACTGTGCATATTACCCTAACCCCAGAGAGTACTGTGCCTATTACCCTAACCTCAGACAGTACTGTGCATATTACCCTAACCCCAGAGAATACTGTGCATATTACCCTAACCCCAGAGAGTACTGTGCATATTACCCTAACCCCAGAGAGTACTGTTCCTATTACCCTAACCCCAGAGAGTACTGTTCCTATTACCCTAACCCCAGAGAGTACTGTGCCTATTACCCTAACCCCAGAGAGTACTGTGCCTATTACCCTAACCTCAGACAGTACTGTGCATATTACCCTAACCCCAGAGAATACTGTGCATATTACCCTAACCCCAGAGAGTACTGTTCATATTACCCTAACCCCAGAGAGTACTGTGCATATTACCCTAACCCCAGAGAGTACTGTGCCTATTACCCTAACCCCAGACAGTAATGTGCCTATTACCCTAACCCCAGAGAGTACTGTGCCTATTACCCTAACCCCAGAGAGTACTGTGCATATTACCCTAACCCCAGACAGTACTGTGCCTATTACCCTAACCCCAGAGAGTACTGTGCCTATTACCCTAACCCCAGACAGTACTGTGCCTATTACCCTAACCCCAGACAGTACTGTGCATATTACCCTAACCCCAGAGAGTACTGTGCCTATTACCCTAACCCCAGACAGTACTGTGCCTATTACCCTAACCTCAGACAGTACTGTGCATATTACCCTAACCCCAGAGAGTACTGTGCATATTACCCTAACCCCAGACAGTACTGTGCCTATTACCCTACCCCCAGAGAGTACTGTGCCTATTACCCTAACCCCAGACAGTACTGTGCCTATTACCCTAACCCCAGACAGTACTGTGCATATTACCCTAACCCCAGACAGTACTGTGCCTATTACCCTAACCCCAGACAGTACTGTGCCTATTACCCTAACCTCAGACAGTACTGTGCATATTACCCTAACCCCAGAGAGTACTGTGCATATTACCCTAACCCCAGAGAGTACTGTGCATATTACCCTAACCCCAGAGAGTACTGTGCATATTACTCTAACCCCAGACACTGCAATCTCTGTACTACCTCTAATCTCTCCTATATTCATTTTCCTCTATCTGACCACCATCTGCTGACTTTTGACATCGGCATACTGTCAGAAGGCAGCATGGGTCCCGGCGGGCGCGTATCGCTACAGCGGTATTCCCACAAACTAAGGGGAATACTGCCAAACACTCACCAGAGGTGACCTTTCCTCTCTCAACAGCCGGCTCTGTATCATTAAGGGCACCGCCCGCTGCTGCTGTGAATAATAAAGGGTTTCCTGTTTAACCCTTAAAGGGCCAGAACAATTAATTTAATATGGGTGTGTTACACACATAAGATTGATCACATGTTTCCCTACAGCCTTTCAGGAAACGCCTTTAGCTATTTAAACCTAGTTTGTCCATTTCTCTGTGCCCTGTCGTGGTTTCCAGTTGGTTATCCGAGAGCATGGTCCTTGTATTGATTTCTTATGTATCTGACCTTGGCTTCCCTTATTGACTATTCGAGCTCTGTATTCCCTGACTTTGGCTTCTGACTATTCTGATATCTCCATTCCTTGACCTTTGGCTTGTTTACCGTTTGCGTTATACCTTTGTCTTTGCTTTTCCCTATCTTGTGTCTTTTGCCTTTTTTACCTTAAATCCGTCCATTCTAAGGTCCGGTAATACGTCTCAGGTATTTGCTTTATATCTACTTAAGTTCCGCGTGTTGGGCATCTACAGAAATCTTGACACATACCTAAGACCCAATTGACACCACTGTCTGAACATCAATCTCACAGAAACCTCCAATGTCTTGACCTAGAGCATTCCTCCACTGATCTCCAAACTTTCCTTTTACCTATCTTAAACCTCACCTCTCAGATTCTAAATCTGACAAGCAAGGCTTTTCTCATTTATTACTGGCCCTTTAAGTGAACTTCATGATCTTCACCTCTAGTGGCCTCCCTAGCCACTAATCTCTTCACTCACTTACATCCTCACCTGTATTAACTAATGAGGAGGCTTCATAAGTCTACACCCTGCACACAACAGTGCCTTGACATGGAAATCAGTGTTCTGACATAGGACTTCTGATCCTGGCTCCTGAAAACATCCTGTATTTATCTGCATTATTTCAATCTGAAGATACTTACCTGCTTGATCTACCATATTGAAGATACTTACCTGCTGCAACACTGCATGATCCTGTAATCAACCTGTATTACATTATACTGGAATCTACTTATCTGTCTCAACTACTGCAACTCTGCATGATCCTGTAAGCAGCCTGTATTACATTATACTGGAATCTACTTACTTGTCACAACTACTGCAACACTGCATGATCCTGTAAGCAACCTGTATTACATTATTCTGGAATCTACTTACCTGTCTCAACTACTGCAACTCTGCATGATCCTGTAATCAACCTGTATTACATTATACTGGAATCTACTTACCTGTCTCAACTACTGCAACTCTGCATGATCCTGTAAGCAACCTGTACTATATTATATGAAAGTACTTACCAGCTTTAACTATTTCAACCCTGTATCCTCCTGAACCTGGCTGCATTGTAACATTCCACAAACTACTAATCTCCTCGGAATAACTTCTAACCTACCTGTATATAAAAGCCTTTAATTCATTTACTTTCAAGATATCCTGTTTGTGAGAAAAACAGAATAAAGGCAATATGCCACAAAGTATCCTGTTTGTTGCAGACTGCCTTTATTCTTCTTTCGTTCAAGTAAATTGTTATGTCTAAAAAGACAAAGTTTCAACCAATAACCCTGGCAATCGTCTCCTCTCTGACCTGCTCAGGGACATGACAACACCTGTCCTAGCTCTGCAACCTCCTTCTACAATTCCACTCTCTCCTCTCAACTAGACATCATGGCACCTCCTACATTTAAATGCAGCAAGCATCCCCAACAACAACCTTGGCACACCAGGCTGACTCGATATCTCCAAAAATGCTCCAGAACTGCTGAACACTGTTGGAGAAAGTCTCACAGTGCATCTGACTTTCTCCACTATAAATTTATGCTGCACTCATACAGCGTGGCTCTTTCCTCTGCAAAAGTAAATTACTTCAATATCCTCATAACCACACTCTCCCGCGAACCCAAACAACTATTTCACACATTTAACTCTCTTCTTCGCCCTATTGTTCCTCCTCTACCTACTAACTTGACCGCCTCAGATTTTGCAACTCACTTCACTGGCAAGATCTCTACAATCAGGGAAGAGATCTCTCATCTTTCTTCTTCCCCTTACAAAAATTCCCCCTAACCCCACTCCCTCTGCTGTTCTATGTTCATTTGCACCCGCTACAGCGGAAGAGGTTTCTGCTCTGTTCCAGTCCTCCCATCCCACCACCTGCTCCCTAGATCCAATTCCCTCGCATCTCATTCGTACTCTCTTCTTCTCTTTCTCTACCTCTCACTAAAATTCTCAATCTGTCTCTCTTCTTTGGCATATTTCCATCGCCCTTCAAACATGCAACAATAACCCCAATGTGACGGAACGCTGGCACTCCGACTGAGTACCTCCGCCAATCGATGCTCCTAGTGCTCGCTGAGGACTCCAAGCACTCCAACCGACACCATCAGTACTGCAGACCCCACTTCCAGCGATGCAGCTTCCAGTGGGTGAACCTCTCTTTCCCCAGAGAGCAGAAACAGGAACAAGCTCTTAGCAGAGCTTAGTGATCATACCCTGGGGAGTATAGTGATTCTAGCAATCCCGAGAGTGTAGTTCTCCAATCTCCCAAACATGAGCCAAGGCTTCATGAAAGGTACAAGATGATCTGATTTTAATGACCACACACAGGCTTTTATGCAAGTCCCCATGCAAGGGGACAGCCCACAGGGTGAGACACAGTACAACCAATCCTTTACAGGCAAACCGTAAAACACACCCAGCACAAACATACAATCCCTCCCCTCTGCCTGTGATATAATTACTGAACACAATAGGTTAATGTAATTTATCACAGGCAGGAAAAATACACTTTATGCAACATATTAATAACTTCCAAAATATACATGCCACAAACACAAACATAAACATAAATCACATATTCAAACTCAGCACACTTTAATTAGAAACATAGTGAAAATTCAGCCAATTCCATTCAGGGGTTAAAAAGTTAGCTGGAGGGGGCGTGGCCGGACCGGGCATGGAGTAGGACGCATCTAACCGCAGCTCCGTGGCCCCAGCACACTATAGCACCGATATTCGAGCCGGAATCGACCCAAGATGGGTAAATCAAGAAAATTGTACACCCCGGGACCCTCCCAGACGGGCTCGCCGAGCCGAACCGCGGGACCCATGGATGGGTACCTCGGAACTCCGAGAGACTCGCGGGCACACCAGGCCGCGGCCAAAATGGCGCCGACCTCGCCTGAACAGCGCAACACTGAGAGCCCCACGAGCAGCCCGGCCAGGGGGGAATCCCTCACGCAAATGGCGGCAGACATAGCCACAATAACAGCAAACATGATGTCCAAGACGGACAAAGCTGATTTACTGGCAGAAATCCGAACTGCGATCAGGGAAGAGGTCATGGAGGTAAGGAGAGACCTGACAGCCCTGGAGCGCAGGGTGGAAGAGCTAGAGGCAGACAGAGCCCAAAACATACAGCAGCACCAAGCTACTGAAACAGCCGCTACCAGGCAGAGCAATGTCCTGTTGGAACTAAGGAGAAACCTAGAGGACCTGGACAATCGCGGACGCAGAAATAACATCCGCATACGCGGGCTGCCTGAGTCCACCGGGGAGGCACTACCGGAACTCCTACGGGGCCTGTTCACTCTCATCCTAGGGGACAGGGCCCCGGCGGACTTTGGCATTGAACGGGCCCACAGAGCACTGCGCCCTGCATCCGCAGAAGGCCCGCCAAGAGATGTCATCTGCTACCTGCTTTCCTACTCGTTGAAGGACGACATTATGAGGGAAGCACGGAGTCGACAAAACCTCACCTACATGGAGGCCCAAATCTCCCTATACCAAGATCTCTCTGTGCTCACGCTAGAAGCGAGAAGGGCTCTGCGCCCACTCACCACCATGCTCCGAGATCAGCGGATACAATACAAATGGGGGTTCCCCTTTAGCCTGCAGGCGAAGGTGGGCAACACATGGCACATCGTGCGCTGGCCAGCGGACGTCCCACGATTCTTACGGGCCGCAGGCCTCTCAGCAGTGACAGTATCAAACTGGATCCTCGAAAGGCAACCAACGCGCCAGAATGCACCACGTGAAAGACCGGGCACCGGCCTCACAGGAGTTGGATTCCGCCGGGGTGGCCCGGACAGCCATGAGGAATGATCTACCCTGGGGCCGGGATCCGGCGGGGTGGGGAACCAGCTGTCGGCCCGACACCCCAGCCCTACACATTGACACTCCACTGCACCGAGACGGGCAACCTTACCCCCCCCAGGGTCTATGTCGAAAGCCGGCCTGCCTATACAGCACACAGCTACTGGATCCGGAGCTGCTGCCGACCCACTGGGTATGTACTTGACCCCTTACTTTGGGCCCCTACTGTTATGGAACTGGCCAGAAATGCATGACACTGACACGGGAGGGAACCACACGATTGGGGCGGGGGGCTCTGGTGGGTTCATGGAACACCCGGGGAAGCATGAGGGAGGGGACACCCCACGCTATACAAGCCCAGCAGTTGGCAATGAGCAGTGGCCCGGGACAGATCCTGGGCTCACCCCTAAATGAGCCCTTCTACGCCTGGAGGCGCATCACCCCAGACCCTGCCACACCCCGTGATGGTTGCCTTGTCCGTAGGCAATATAGCCCGACCCAAGGCCTGCTGAAAGTCGTGAGGGTGGGAGAGAAGTGGCCCCTGGGGAGGGGGGTTAAAGGGGAAATTGCATGTTGTGAACTGTCATGTACTGCTTTAAGGTTTAAATTGTCTTTAACCCCTTAAGGACTGGACTTTTTTTGCGATGTTGTACATTTGCGACCAGGCATCTTTTTGACACTTTTGTGGTGTTTGTGTTTAGCTGTAATTTTCCGCTCTCTCATTTACTGTTCCCATACAAATTATATATTGTTTTTTTCAGGACAAAAGGGGCTTTCTTTACATACCATTATTTATATAATCTCATCTAATTTAATTTAAAAAAAATGAAAAAATATGATGAAAAATTGAAAAAAATACACGTTTTTTGAATTTTATGTGAAAAATCTTTTACTCATCTACAAAAGCGAATGAAAAAAACTGCTAAATAGATTCAAAATGTTGTCCTGAGTTCAAAAATACCCAGTGTTTACATGCTTTTTGCTTTTTTTTTTGCATGTTATAGGGCTATAAGTACAAGTAGGATATTGCGGTTTCAAAACATACATTTTTAAAATGTATCAAAAGTGACATTGTAACACTATTATCTGTCATAAATTGCTAAATAACACCCCACATGTACATATTTTTTTTAAAAGTAGACAACCCAGGGTATTCAATATGGGGTATGTCCAGACTTTTTTAGTAGCCACTTAGTCGCAAACACTGGCCAAAGTTAGCGTTCATATTTGTTTGTGTGTGAAAAAAGTAAAAAACTAAATTGAACGCTAATTTTGGCCAGTGTTTGTGACTAAGTGGTTACTAAAAACGACTGGACTTACCCCATTTGCAATACCTTGGGTTGTCTTCTTTTGCAAATGGTATGCCATCATGGGGGTAATTCTCATTCCTGGGCTACCATACGCTCTCAAAGGCAACGTAACCAACCTGGCCATTTTCAATGTAAAAATATTTGACCTATATATTTGACCCTGTAACTTTCAAAAACGCTATAAAACCTGTACATGGGGGGTCCTGTTCTACTCAGGAGACTTTGCTGAACACAAATATTAGTGTTTCAAAACTGGAAAATGTATCACAACAATTATATCATCAGTAAAAGTGCTGTTTGTGTGTGAAAAATGCAAAAAAAGTCACTTTCACTGACAATATCATCGCTGTGATATGTTTTACTGTTTTGAATCACTAATATTTGTGTTCAGCGAAGTCTCCCGAGTAAAACAGTACCCCCCATGTACATGTTTTAGGGTGTCGTAGAACGTTACAGGGTAAAATACAGTGATAGCAAATTAAATTCTCTGGTCTTTCGGCCTGGGTTGGCAGGCAGGTCCCTTAAATTGCAATCAATAAAATAACTTAATTATGTAAAAATATTACCTAAATACGCACGTAGAATTTAAATATATATGCATATTTATATATTTGAAGTCTACGTGTATATTTATATAATTATTTATGTAATTTTGTATATCGACATATGAATAGTTCGCATTCTTTTTATTTATTTAAATATACATAGATATATATACAATTTCATTCTAAGTGTATTTTGATATAAATATATATATATTAATATCAAAATACAGTTAGAATAAAATTTCGTATAGATATAATTTTTTTTCAATTTTTTATTATTATTTTTAATTTTTTTAATTTAATTTAAATTATTTATTATTCGTATTTTATAATAATATATATATACAATATATATAGTTATTATATATATTATATATATACGTGTGCAAATTAATTATAAGTGTATTTTTATATTAATATATGTACATATTAATATAAAAATACACTTAGCATGACATTATATATATGATATATAGACATATATTATATAGGTATAATATATGTCTATATATCATATATATACACATATATAATAATATATTTTTTTTTTCATTAACTATAACTTTAAATTTTTTTATGATTTTACAGTTGCAGGGAGACTGCCTGTCAGCACAGACAGTCCCCCTGCAGGCAGAGTCTAGGACACCTATTGTGACCATGTGGTCGCCCTGTTGGGCGATCACATGGCCCCAGGGGTCCTAAACCGCCATGGGGAGACTGTCTGGGCTGCAGGCAGTCTCCCCACACCGGGAGCACCGCCGATCGCCGCCGGGGGAACGACGGCGATCGGGTAAGTACATTTTAAATTTAGGACGGTTCAGGACCGTCGTCGGTCGGCAACGCAAAAATGCCGATGACGGTCCTGAACCGTCCTGCGTCCTCAAGGGGTTAATGTTTATAAGTTTTAAGCTGCATTTGGCCGCACACGCACCTACACGGGAGAGAGGGACACCCCACAGCTCCCGTTGGTTGGGGGAGGGAGGGCCGGGGCAGGAGCCCGAGGTGGCATCTGGTCCCCATGGGGACTATTGAGCTAGAACGCTACAACACGTACCCACTAAGGGGCCTTTAAAGCCTAGAGAGGCACCTAGGCGGATTACGGGGCACTGCCCCATACGAGTCCCCCGAAACAATGGGGACGATTCCGACTAATCTTGATCAGTGGGCTGGGATCCAAGGGAGCAGGGTGACACACACGGCGGTACACACCTGTACGGGAGACCCACGTGCCCCTTGTAACTGACTCGCGCTATACAAATACTCGGAGGCAACTCTGGTGACACACCCCGAGGGGACTAGACACCGGGGGGCGACTAACTCCGAGGCGAGTACCTGTTACCTACCACACGGACTGACACCCCCACTGACACCGACCCGACTGTACTCCCCATCCCCTCTCATACCCTACCCCCCCCCTACTTTGACGACCCTGCCCCCCCAACCCCCGTGCAGACAGGGATGGGTCCTAAAGTTGAAACGGCACCACTCACTCTTTGGTCAAATAACGTTAGAGGCTTGAACGTGCCCGAGAAACGAACCAAAATACTCTGCACCCTATGGTCGGAGCGTGTCTCGGTCGCGTTCCTGCAAGAGACGCACTTCAGGGGAGCGGAGGCACCCACCATTAAGAACGGGAGATACCCCACGGGATACTATTCAAACCACCCAGATGAAAAGAAAGCGGGTGTGGCGATCCTATTCTCCCATAATATCCCGTTCATATGTACTGAACAACGACCAGACCCAGGGGGTAGATACCTGTTTCTCAAGGGGACAATAGCGCAACACTCTTACACATTCGCCTGCCTGTATGCCCCGAATCGCAACCAACACGTCTTCCTAACCAAAACTCTTGCGAAACTAGATAAATTCAGGGAGGGACTCTTAGTTCTGGCAGGAGATCTTAACATGCCATTGAACGCTAGACTAGACACCTCTAGAGGGGAAAGCTCGATACCAGGTCACTGCATACGCGCTGCCGGGAGAGCTCTGACACGATGTGGACTAGTTGATTGCTGGAGGGCAGCAAACCCTGACTGCAGGGACTACTCCTATTACTCGGCTGTGCACCGGCGTTACAGCCGGATTGATTACATTTTTGTGGCACAAGAAGTCCTGCCACTGCTCCGTAAGGCGACTATAGGCTTGATGGCGGGGTCAGACCACGCCCCGATCACGGTCCAGATACAATCACCACTGTACAAACCCACTGAAAGACAATGGAAGCTAAATGAGAACATGCTCCTACACCTGGGGGACACTGACCCGGCCAGACTAACATTGCAACAGTATTTTGACACAAACACTACCCCAGATGTACAGCCGCTGACAGTGTGGGAGGCACACAAATGTGTCATACGGGGTCATTATATAAAGGTCTGCACACAGCGGAAAAAGGACAACGCACGACAACTAAACACACTGAACTCACAAATTGCGACCCTAGAGCAAACCCACAAGCAAAATCAGGACGAGGATATATTCCTCCGACTGACGACGCTTCGGAAACAGAGGAGGGACATACTAGCCCAGGGCCTCCTGCGCACCATTAGGAAATCAGCTAGGTTCTTTTTTGAACACTCCGATAAGAGCGGGAGATTGCTGGCCCGCCAGCTCCGAGACCGGAGGAGGGCGAGCCACATTCATAAAATTAGACCCAAGGTCGGGACAGAAACCCGTCTGCCCGTCGGGATTCAGCGAGCGTTTGTAGACTACTACACGGAACTGTACAATATACCCCAAACCACATCAGACGCTGCCCGAACACTGCGCTCCCGGCAGATCACTGAGTTCCTAGAACGCAACATAGATAAAAAATTGACCGCCGAAATGCGAGAAGAACTGGAACGACCCCTGTCGGCGGAAGAGCTGGCGGCGGCCCTTAAACTTTCCAAAGCCCACAAAGCCCCGGGCCCAGACGGCCTTCCCTTACTGTATCTACGCACGTTTAAAGATGTTTTGCTACCACACCTTTTACTTGGCCTCAACTCCATACTGGAGGGGGGCCGTTTCCCCACTGACACTTTAGCAGCCATAGTTACCGTGATACCTAAAGAAGGGAAAGACCCGGCGAACTGCGCGAGCTACCGCCCTATCTCATTACTGAATGCGGACCTGAAGCTGTTTGCGAAAGCCATAGCCCTGAGAATCGCGAGCCACCTCCCATACCTCATACACCCGGATCAGGTCGGATTCATCCCGGGCAGGGAAGGGAGAGACAATACGATAAAGGCCCTGAACATTCTCCACATAGCGCGGTCGCAACGTAGGGAACTCCTGCTATTGTCGACAGATGCTGAAAAGGCCTTCGATCGGGTGGACTGGTCGTACCTGGAGAGCACCCTTTCGCACATGGGCTTCGGCCCCAACATGCTGTCCTGGATGCTCTCCCTGTACACTAGTCCCACGGTACGGATCCGAATCAATGGAGCACTGTCCGCCCCTTTTCAAATCAGGAACGGCACTCGGCAAGGATGTCCGCTCTCCCCCCTCCTGTTTGCCCTGTCCCTGGAACCATTCCTGGGGGCGGTCAGACGGAACGGGGGAATATCCGGCTTCTCCCATGGTCGCCACGAATACAGAGTGGCAGCATACGCTGACGATATGCTGTTTTTCCTCACTCAGCCACTGATATCACTGCCGAACCTCCTCACAGCATTTCAGGAGTTCGGAACACTCTCCAACTTAAAACTCAATACAGATAAGTCAGAGGCCCTCTACCTCCCTCCCCCACGCGGCCCTCTACCTCCCCACCCCACCTGTACTCCCAATACCGCTTCAAATGGTGTGACACCAAACTGAAATATTTGGGAATTTGGCTGCCCATCCCAATTATACCTACATAATTATCAACCATTGCTACACTCCCTGATGGTGGACATCAAGAAATGGTCCCCATACTATATCTCCTGGTTTGGACGCATCAATGCGATCAAGATGAACGTGCTGCCCAGGATACTATACCTTTTCCAAACAGTACCGATCACCGTGCCCAAAGCCTTTTTTAGCTCCCTATCGACTGCTATTCGACAATTCGTTTGGAAATCCCGCCAGACCCGGATTAAAAAATCCACGCTGGAACTCCCAAAGCGGAAAGGAGGCACAGGTTTGCCCTCCATTGAGACCTACTACCGCGCCACACACCTACACAGGCTGGCAGACTGGCACGTACAATACCCCACAAAGCAATGGGTAACCCTCGAGCTGGATCAAACGGACAGGAAAATTCCCTCCAGACTGTGGCTACACACCGCCACATACTCTGACTTACGCACTGGTAACCCCCTAATTGACGCCTCGATCAGGGTATGGACAGCCGTACGCTACAGATTTAGGCTCACTACCTCCCCTAGCCCTCTAACCCCCATCACCCACAACGCAGACTTGGCAGACGCACTGACCCAACGAGATTTAGCTGGTCTCCAGCAGGCTGACTGGATGTACCTGCACCAATGGAGTAGCACGAGGGGACTTAAACCACTCACGGAGATATGCCCAGACAGACCTCCAACGTTACTTGAACGGTTCAGATACCACCAAATGAACACATACTATCACTCTCTACCTGGCCGAGGGCACCTACTCAGACCTCTCACCAACTTTGAACTCTTATGCGCACATAGACTACAGGTACACAGAGGTATCTCTACCATATATGCCTGGCTCATGGCCCAGGCCAATGGGGATGTGGAACTTAAGTTCAGGAGGCACTGGGAGACAGATTCAGGGGAAACACTCACCCCACAGGACTGGGACAAGATATACACTCTCACCCATAAGTGCTCCATCAGCTCGAAGTATCAAGAGCTAAATTACAAAATCCTGACCCGCTGGTATAGAACCCCAGACATATTACACCGCATGAACGACAGCACACCAGACACATGTTTGAGATGCGGCACACACAGAGGCACATTCATCCACATATGGTGGGAATGTCCCGACATCAACACTTACTGGGAGAGAATCAGGGTAGAGATAAACAAAATTACAGGGACAGGGATGCGCTTAGACCCCCTAACGATGCTGTTACACCACACCCCCGTTCCCATCAAGACCTATAAGAAGTCCTTAACTTTACCACTGCTTAATGCGGCTAAGGCCCTTCTCCCCGCAATGTGGAAGCAGAGGGGGGCGCCAACCCTCCAGCAATGGATAACAAAGGTGGAGGAAATCCACGCGATGGAGTCCCTGACGGCGGACCTTTATGGCAGACAAGAGCAGTGTGCATTGACCTGGTATCCCTGGGAGGTGTATCTGGCCAACGGAACCACCAATTCCCGAGGAATATCCCAGAGGGCCATAGGGACCAACCAAGCGCAAAGCTAACCTTGACAGACACCCTCCCCTCCACCCCCCCCCCATCCCTCACCTCTTTCCCGGACTGGACGACAGACATATCCCCAACGACCGACTCGGACAGACCCTTGAGAGGGACTCACTGACAAGTAAACATGAGACGGTGGACTTGAGGGGCCATGTAGGGCACGGTGGACGTAAGACCTGAGGTCACATGTACAACGCAAATCTCCTGACTACCAAGCCAGACTCCAGACGGGCTCGAGTCTCCTGCTGACACTAGGGTACAAAAAGCAAACATACCCCCAGCCTAATCCTCACCCACGTCAAAAATTGACCGTAAAAACGTTAGCTTACCGGGCCCTCGCCTACACAATCTTGAGGTTAACATGGGGCGGAAATTTGGGCAAACATGAGTACCTCTTACCCCAGAAGTGTTCCCGGATAGGGCGGCTCAGCGATGAGCCCGGTAATATTCTGTTCCAAAGGCACACCGATGATGTAGAAAAACTAGCTGGCGTCAGAGGTAAATGGGAGATAAAGCACGACAAACTAAGAATACTCATAGCAGTATAAACCCACACTAATGTGACTCAGAGCCGTCTTAATGTAGAAAACAAATGGTAGAAGTCACGGATTGAGACCTGGTGATACCACTCAGGTGGAGAGATTCACTCAGACCACTACCACCGTTGCACTACACACCTCTCAGTCTATACGAATTGTTGAAACCGATTGAATTGCTATGTTTATTTTGCCAACTGAACTGACGAGCATTTCGTATGTAACCGATTATTGACTGTGAGTTGAGAAGTACAATTGTACATATGTTTACTGACTTCACTGTTCTGTGCCTTGCTACTTACCATATGTGTAAAAAACTATTTGAAAAAAAATAAAGATTGTCTAAAAAAAAAAATTTGTCCCTTTATCCATAGATTTGGGCTGTGCGGTCGGTCTATTTCAGGCTGAAAAAACGAGCGTTCGAATCTTCGAACGGGACTTAGTCGCTGCAGCTGAAAGTTCAGTATGGGAGAAGGTAAGGGTCAGCGGTGTTCGCGGAACTGTGTAGCCGATTTCAGTTCCATGGATTTACTAGCACACACCGCTGACCGCGTTCGACTAAATTAAAATGGCCCGGACGCCTTCCACACAGTCAAGTCCATTCACTTTTGATAGCGGTAACTCCGCTATTTCCTGACCTCTCTCCCTACCTCACCTACCCCCCCCCCCTGACAGTTGCCCTACCCTTCCCCCCCCCCCCCCAGACTGCACCCCTCCCTCTCTCCCGCTCTCCGAACCCACCCCTCCCCCCCCTTGTCGGCTATGGCTGGGGGCCCGGGCGGGGGTTTCGGCCCGGCCCCTCTGCGCCTCTGGACCAACAATGTGAGGGGCCTTAACACCCCGGAAAGGAGGTCTCACTTGCTCCGGTCCCTGTGGGCGGCTCGGGCCTCTATAGCGTTCCTCCAGGAGACCCACTTTAAAGGTGCAGCTCCCCCCCCCCTGAGGGACTCGAGGTTCCCAACCGGGTATTTCGCAAACCACCAGTCAGCCAAGAAAGCAGGAGTGGCAATTCTATTCGCCCAACACATCCCGTTTTGCTGCCTGGATACAAAAATAGATCCGAACGGGCGCTACTTATTCCTAAAGGGTACAATTGCCGATAAGAAGTACACGCTGGCCGCGATTTACGCCCCGAACTCGGGACAACACCGATTTCTATCAAGGACCCTCCGACTCCTAGACCGGTTCCGGGATGGACTACTCATTGTAGCTGGGGACACTAATGTCCCACTAGACCCTCGACTCGACACCTCCAGAGGGTGCAGCTCGCACTCCGGTCTCTGTGTTCGGACAGTCGGGAAGGCCCTGCGAGATTCGGGCTTGGCTGACGTTTGGAGAGTGCTCCATCCAGAAGACAGGGACTACTCGTTTTACTCACAGGTCCACCACGGTCACAGCCGCCTGGACTATATCCTGATTGCTCAGGAATACCTGCACCTCCTTCTGACCTGCGACATCCAGACGACCATCTGGTCAGACCATGCCCCGGTACTAGCCACGCTGCGCTCACCCTTATTTAAACCGAGTGACAGACAATGGAGATTAAATGAACAGGTGCTTGGGGACTCAGTAGTGTGCACAGACACGAGAGAAGTCATCCGACGCTACTTCCTGGAGAACCCGGCTACGGACACCTCTCCACAAGTTAGATGGGAAGCCCACAAATGTGTCCTCCGCGGCCACTTCATTAAGACCTGCACAAGACGCAAACGGAACCAAAATCACGCACTGAAGGACCTACACAAACATACAGCGCAGCTGGAAATAGTACACAGAGCTGATCCGACCGAAGACAATCTCCGACCCCTGCTAGAGGCGAGGAGGGAACTACGCTCCCTCTTGTCCCGGAACCTGACGCACACACTCCGCAAATCCAGGAGATTCTTCTATGAGAACTCGAACAAATGCGGTCGCCTGTTGGCCCACATGCTCCGCAAGAAAAGGAGACAGTCCCGCATTACTCTCCTGCAAAAGGCTAATTCGCCTCCCGAACGGAGGCCACAAGCCATCATGGAAGAATTTGGAGAGTTCTATGCGAAACTGTACAACCTACCGAAGGAGGTAGGAGCAGAGGCAAAACTTCGGAGACGTGCCGACATTCGAGAATACCTGGAACAACATCTCACCCAGAAACTCACGCAGACCCAAGCAGAGGACCTGGACGCCCCCATCACCCTAGAGGAGCTAAAAGGAGCCCTTAAGGCGGCAAAAGCAAACAAGGCTCCGGGTCCCGACGGCTTCCCGGTGAGGTATCTGCGGACATTTGAAGAGCTGCTCATGCCCGAACTATTGACAAGCCTTAATTCGTTGCTGGACGGCGGGAGGTTCCCGGAGGATACATTGATGGCCACAGTAGCGGTGGTCCCCAAAGAGGGTAAGGACCCCACATCCTGCGCCAGCTATCGACCTATCTCCCTCCTTAATGCGGACCTTAAGCTTTTCACGAAGATCCTGGCCCGCCGTGTGGGGGAGGTAGCACCAGATCTGGTGCACCCGGACCAAACAGGTTTCATCCCAGGACGTGAGGCGAAAGATAATACGACCAGAGCCCTCAATATCATCCATTCCGCTAAAACCACCTCCCGAGGAGGCCTCCTGCTCTCCACCGACGCCGAGAAGGCTTTTGACAGAGTCGACTGGCAATTCATGGAAGAAACCCTCCAGGCTATGGGTTTCGGCCCCAACATCCGAACATGGATAGCAGCCCTATATACATCACCGAAGGCCCGTCTGAGGATTAACGGAGCACTATCCCCAGCTTTCCCAATCAGCAACGGCACGCGACAGGGGTGCCCCCTGTCCCCCCTTCTGTTTGCCCTCACGCTAGAGCCCTTTCTGGCGGCGGTCAGACAGGATGGGGGTATTACGGGAATAAAGGTAGCCAAATCGGAACACAAAGTGGCCGCTTATGCGGATGACTTGCTCTTCTTTATCGGCAATCCGATAGTCTCGCTCCCCAATCTGCTACGGTCCTTTCAAACGTATGGAGCGCTCTCCAACTTACGCCTGAATACGGAGAAATCCGAGGCTCTGCCCTTGGAGCTCCCCCCCGGCCTAACAACCCATCTGAAGGCAAACTTCCCATTTCGTTGGTGCACGCAACGCATTAAATACCTCGGCATCTGGCTGATGAGAGACCTAGCAAAGATGTTCACGGAAAACTTCCTTCCCCTCCTACGGACACTGGCCGCGGACATGAAAAGATGGGGGGGATCCTGTATTTCATGGTTCGGGAGGATAAACGCGGTGAAGATGAACCTCCTACCGCGCCTCCTGTACTTGTTTCAGACGATCCCCATCAAAATCCCCAAAACCTTCTTCAACGAGATGTCCATGGCCATTAATCGCTTTGTCTGGGCCTCGGGAGTGGCCAGACTCCGATACACGCACCTGATTAGAACAAAACGCCAGGGTGGGGTGGCACTCCCCTCGATACAAACATACTACCAGGCAGCTCACCTCCTCAGGGTGATAGAATGGCACGTGCTGGACACAGATAAACAATGGGTTAGTCTAGAGCGGGCTGCGTCCAAGGAACGCCTGCCCTGGATTACCTGGTTGCCAAAACCCGCACAGACTAAAGAAATCAGGTCTCACCCACTCATTGGAGCTACCCTACAGATCTGGGCGACACTACGGTACAAGCTCGACCTCACCACCAACCCCAATCCGCTGACCCCAGTGATCTATAATCCTGAGATTGCCGGAGGCTTGGCCCCCAGGGACATCGTCGGCCTGGGTAACCCAAACGCCCCATGGCTTGGCGACTGGTGTGCAGACACACATCTGAAACCTTTAGAGACAATAACCTCCTCAACGCCCCCAACGGGGCTAGCCCGTTTCCGATACCATCAGATCCAACACTACCACAGCTCTCTCCAGGGAAAACAACTACTACTCAGGAAAAAGTCGGGCTTTGAGACCCTCTGTACGGAGAACCGACATCTGCCGCGAGGAATTTCCACGCTGTATTCCATGATATTGCAAGCTACCAGGCTCCCCCCTGCGAGATACCAATCTAAATGGGAACAAGTCACGGGAACTACCCTCTCTGAAATGGAATGGGAAAAAATACACGTCCTCGCCCATCAGAGTACGACCAGTGCGAAACTTCAAGAAACCAATTACAAGCTCATGACGAACTGGTACCGGACCCCCAATAAGCTTTTCCAGATGGGGTTGCTACCATCAGCTAGGTGCTGGAGATGTGGAGCGGACGAGGGCACGGACCTACACATCTGGTGGTCATGCCCGCCCATCGCGGCATTCTGGCGACAAGTCCACGAGAAACTACGCGAGATCCTTAACTCCGACATACCACTACAACCCCTACCGATGCTACTCCACCACTCCACGATGCCCCTAGGAGCCTACAAGAGATCTCTTACGCGACACTTCCTAAACGCTGCCAAGAGCCTCATCCCCGCCCGTTGGAAATCCACAACAACCCCCACCATAGCTAACTGGATGGAAGCAGTAGAAGAAATATACAGTATGGAGAGCCTCACAGCTGACCTACAGGGGACGGCGGAAAAGTGCGCCCGGCTGTGGGCTCCCTGGATCGAATACATGGCCCGTGTACCGGCGGGTTCCCGGAGACGTGGAGCTGAATAGACGGGAGTGTGGGTAGACTCGGGTTGTTGGGATATGGGCCGGGGTGTCGCTGGCGGACCCTCCTCCTGGTTTCCTCCCTGCTGTTGCCGACCCTCTCTCCCCCCCCTGTTATCCCACCCCAACTGCCCTTTTTCTACCATTCCCAAACAACAGTCCCCCCACTATATGGCCATCTGACCAAGCTAAGGTTACGGATGTAACATACTGTATACAGACGACGAAACCACCCGCCTCCACTTGAGTTATATGGACAGGGATGCCTCCCCACTCCACCAAGCACCTAAACGACGTTGACAAGACCTGACAAGGTACCCATTACCACCCAGACTTAACCCCGACCTATATCTCTTCCCCTTTCCCCCCCCCCCCCTCCCACAGAGGGGTAGACAGAGACCGACTAGAGACAATAAAGATGCGGAGTTGCGCCGGCCCAGGGCATCTCCAATTAGGGTTTCAGTAAAGTGACTATTACAACATAAAACTAAGTGATTAGTCTACCAAACTAACCTATACCTAGGCATCATTCTGAAATCATCTAAGAAAACTGAGATAGGGGGCATATAAGACCAATTAAGCAATCTCTGTGATATACAATCGACCTCATAAGCAGAAAAAGGCCCTGTGTCCCCCGCATGACTCTGGGCGACTAAGTTGAACCTCTCTGCTACGAGTCGGGGTTGAAACCCCCGGTTGGGTCTCCTGCAACCACAATGTTGATAAGAACGCCCAACCCGCTTCGCACATTTATCTTGATGTACTACCCCCTCTATGTATGTATGTATGTTTACTCACTTTCCCTTATGACTGCTTATATGTTTGTAATATTATAATGTCTTTATAAAACCTAAATAAACACACAGATTGTCAAAAAAAAAAAAAATTAAAATGGCCGCCGCCACGTCTTCCTTTGTCGAATGGCGGCCACTTCGACGACTTCGGCTGCATCCTGTCACGGTTCTCGCCGCGACATCCAGACTGCAAGTCGAGGTCGCCCCAGAAATACCCGATGAGGGATTTGAACCCAGGTACCTTGCTATCCTGAACCTGCTATTTTGCCTCTGAGCCACCATATCAGCTCTAGAGATAGCCAGAAGTACATCTTGCCTTGTATCCAGCACTGGGGGCTGGCCGTTATCTGTGGCTGCTCCTATACTCTTGCACACCTGAAGCTGATGGCCGTTAGCCAGGTATATAACCCTGCCTCTCCCAGAAGGCAGGGTCAGTTCATTGACTCTGGTTCACTTGTTTTGTTCCTGTCTCTCCGTATCTACGTTCCAGTGTTTCCTGTTTGATTCCGGCTTCTGACCTTGGCTCTGTTCTTGTTGTTCCTGTATTCTGGCATTCCCTGACCTCCGGCTTACCCACGACGATTCTCCTGCTCTTGTCCTTGTCTGTACTTCGACCTGGTTATCCTGAAACAGCCCCCGTGCACAGACTCACAGGCCAGGTGAGTTCTTCCCTGACCACCTCGGCCTGTGTTTAATTGCAAGGGTAAGCATATCTCTGCAAACTGGACTCCCACCAAGGTAAGCCCTGACAGAATGAACTGACCATAATGGAGTCTGCAGAGATGTCTCAATTGCTTACCCAGCAAGTATCCAGCCTGGCCCAGACTGTCTTGGAGCTGCAGCGAGAAGTTGGTTTTCTTAAAGGCACGGTACGCCCAGCCCTGGAACCTGGTTATCCTGAACCATTTACCGTTATGCCGGAGAGATTTGATGGTAACCGTGCTTCCTTCCTGTGCTTTAAAGTGGATTGTGAATTGGTGTTTTCCCTGAAGCCTCGGACTTATGCTAATGACTTCATAAAGGTCCGAGCAGCTATTAACCTGCTGTCTGGTAAAATTAAACAATGGGCTCATGAAATGTTGCAGTCTCAGAGTCCTGTCCTTGCTGGATGGGATGCTTTCATGACTGCCATGGAGGCACAGTGCAAGATTTCTAGCAAGACCGCTGTACCTAAACCAGCACCACGTCCCAGAGGATCCCAGATTCCCAGAAACAAAGGGAACCTATACCATTACCACAACCCCGTGCTGCCTCATTATGCTCCTGTTCCTAGGGAGGCCCCAGAGCAATCCTACCTTCCTCTTGACTCTGATGAACCTATGGAAATAGGATTGGTCCAGCGCAAGGTGACTACTGAAGAAAGAGACCGGCGGAGAAATCATGGCCTTTGTTTTTATTGTGGTGAAAGAGGGCACCTTATCTCACACTGCCCAATTCGCCCACATCGGCCAGAAACCGTTCAAGTTGGGGTTGTGCATACCCATCCGGCCAAGTCTGCACCTCTGCCTGAGAAATGCCAAAGTCACTGTCAGTCTGGTCCACGCTCCGTGACACATATGAGTACTCAGACCACGGTAGTTAATACTACCTGTGTTTCTCTAAAATCAGCTACCAGTGCCTCTGAAGTATCTCTGTCTCCAGCCCCGGAAACATCTGTACCTCTTCTTGAAGAAACTGCTGTTCAAGCAAGCACCACTTCCTACCTGCCCAGAGGAGAATTACCTACCAATGCACCTAAGGAAAAAGGTACAGAGATACTGACTCCTGGGATCAAGGTACTTACAGCCTGCTCCAAGTCTGGTACCATAAAATCCCAGGATGTAAAAAGACTCTGCTCTGGATACCTGAATGATAAAGACTACCTGAGTGAGATTGAGACCGAAGATGAATACGATTTCCAAGAAGAGCCTGTTCACGCCCGGAGGGCGTTCTTGACGGGGGGGTACTGTCACGGTTCTCGCCGCGACATCCAGACTGCAAGTCGAGGTCGCCCCAGAAATACCCGATGAGGGATTTGAACCCAGGTACCTTGCTATCCTGAACCTGCTATTTTGCCTCTGAGCCACCATATCAGCTCTAGAGATAGCCAGAAGTACATCTTGCCTTGTATCCAGCACTGGGGGCTGGCCGTTATCTGTGGCTGCTCCTATACTCTTGCACACCTGAAGCTGATGGCCGTTAGCCAGGTATATAACCCTGCCTCTCCCAGAAGGCAGGGTCAGTTCATTGACTCTGGTTCACTTGTTTTGTTCCTGTCTCTCCGTATCTACGTTCCAGTGTTTCCTGTTTGATTCCGGCTTCTGACCTTGGCTCTGTTCTTGTTGTTCCTGTATTCTGGCATTCCCTGACCTCCGGCTTACCCACGACGATTCTCCTGCTCTTGTCCTTGTCTGTACTTCGACCTGGTTATCCTGAAACAGCCCCCGTGCACAGACTCACAGGCCAGGTGAGTTCTTCCCTGACCACCTCGGCCTGTGTTTAATTGCAAGGGTAAGCATATCTCTGCAAACTGGACTCCCACCAAGGTAAGCCCTGACACATCCGAAGTACCATATAAAAAGTACCAATCCTTCCCCATAGTATTTAAAGGGCCAGAAGTGGTGAAATACAATCCAATATGGCTGAATAATGTTTTTAAAGGGCCATATCTCCCAGGGACCATAATCACATGGCAAGAGGTTGGCAAGCAGTCCTCTCCAGGAACAAGTGGCGAGGTTAATTTCGTCACACCCAATTCTAAAGAAGCCCAACTAACATCCTATCTCGCTACTACCTTTTGCATCCAAGATCCTTGAAATAGTTGTGTATGCGAGATTGACAGACTTCCGCTAGTCCATTTCTCTGCTAGACCCGCTTCAGTCTGGTGTCCGCGCTAAGCACTCTGTGGAAACGGCAATAACCAAAGTATCCAATAAACTTCTTGCTGCAAAATCTCGTGGTCACTACTGCATCCTAATTCTCCTTGACCTTTCTGCGACTTTTGACACTGTTGATCATCAACAGCTTCTTCTCATCCTCCGCAATATCGGTCTACAAGTTATAGCTCTCTCTTGGTGCTCCTCCTACCTCTCCCAGCGTTTCTTTCTCTGGTTCTGCTTCGTCTCCCCATCTCCTCTCTGTTGGTGTCCCCCAAGGTTCAGTCCTTGGTCCCCTACTGTTCTCCATCTATACTGCCTCCCTTGGTAAACTCATTAGCTCCTTTAAAATAGCAGTTCAACAGATATTCTGCAAAATAAAATATATACAATAGTGCAATACTGTTTTACAAATAAAATAGGGAATATACACAAGAGTGGTATCACTCACAAGCCTGGAGTCATAACCTCATATGACTTGGATGGTGTGTGCTCTTGGACCATTACAGGATGTCCAGATCCTTCTTCCGTGCAGGACTCTGCTTGTTTCCACCCTCAACCGGCTCACAGATGTACAAATGCCAGGTCAGCGGAGTTATTTCAAAAAAAGGATGCTTTATTTATCCAATAAAAAACACAAATAAAAATCAATTAAAATATACCAGATAAAGTTCTGGTTAGGCTATGTAGTCCTTAAAAGTCGCCAAGACGCGTTTCGCCTGGTATAACAGGCTTCCTCAGTTGGCTATGTTGCACGGAAGAAGGATCTGTACATCCTGTAATGGTCCAAGAGCACACACCATCCAAGTCATATGAAGTAATGACTCCAGGCTTGTGAGTGATACCACTCTTGTGTATATTCCCTATTTTATTTGTAAAACAGTATTGCACTATTGTATATATTTTATTTTGCAGAATATCCGTTGAACTGCTATTTTAGAAGCTCCATCTTGTTTATGTATGTATTTTGTGGATTTTAAAGTGGTGTAGGGGGCACCACTTTTAGGTGTATGGAGCTTCTTATTCACTCCCTTCCACACTGTGCACATAATCTGTTGTATCATTAGCTCCTTTGGCTTCCAATATCATTTCTATGCGGATGTCACATGTTGATCCTCACCTCAAGGTGTCTGAGATGGTAACTGCCTTCCTGGCATTAACGGAGGTGCCACTCAGCGGCCCTGTGCCAGTGTATCTGACTCCTGCGGCATGTTGAAGGACGCCGGCCATGGCAGATCCATGCCATTTTGTAACCCTGTGTCTGCGCACGGTATTGACAATGTCAACGTGCGTGTGACGTCATGCAAAGGAAGCACACGCACGTTCTGGGGTCAAAGGCCAGTTACAGCCAATTAGATCTGAAGGAGGCTTATTTAAACTCATTTTTACTTTTCTCATTGCCTTGTCGTGGTTTCCCTTAGTAGGTTATCTGAGAGAGTGTTCCTGAGGGTTTATTTCTGGTTTTTGACTTTGGCTTCGTATTGACGTCCCTGTATTCTGGTATCCTTGACTTTAAGCTTTCCCTCAGCGTTGTGTCTCCTTCTGTGTCCCTGACCTTGGCAAGTATTCTGACTTTTCTCTGGTACGTTAAGACCGGCCATTCTAAGGCCTGGTAAAACGTTACCATCAGTCCTAGGTGTGATACAATTCTGCTTGCTGGATCAACTAGTACCCTGACAGTCGATGACACGAAAATCTATCTGTCCTCTCCTGATCTCTCCCTGTCCCTGTTGACTAGTGTCTCCTGACTGCCTCTCTGCTATTTCTGACTGGATGGCTGCCAACTTCCTTAAACTTAACTTTACCAAAACTAAAATTCTGGTCTTTCCTCCCTCAAGTGTTGCTACTCCTGTGTCTGTCTCCCTCCAAGTCAACGATGCTTCCATCAGCTCCGCCACACAGGCCTTTCCCGCTTCGACTACTGTAATCCGCTTCTCAGTGGTCTTACGTGCTCCCAACTTGCACCATTACAGTCCATAATGAATGCGGCGGTGAGGCTCATTTTTCTGTCCGCCCTAACCTTCCTGTAAGATATAGGGCTCAATTTAAAATGCTTGCTTACAAGTCCCTACATAATGATGCTCCCACCTATCTATCCTCCCTAAAACACAAGTATGTCCCGTCTAGGCCCTTACGCTCTGCTGAAGACTTACGTCTATCTTCTGTCCATTCGCCCACCTTCAAAATTTCTCGAGGGCTGCACTGTTCCTGTGGAATTCACTTCCCTCCTCTATTAGATGCTCACCCAGTCTCCACTCCTTAAAAAAAATCATTAAAAACCCACTTCTTCATAAAAGCATATCAAATAAACTGTTAATAGCTCCCGACTGATTCCTCTCTTGCAACTGTCATTAGTCTAAAACTATCCTTACCATTTGTGTCACTTTAGCCCACTCTCTCTAGCATGTAAGATCATTGAGCAGGGCCCTCAACCCCACTGTTCATGTGTGTCCAATTTGTCTGGTTACATCTACAGGTTTGTTTGTCCACCCACTGTAAAGCGCTGCAGAATTTGTTGGCGCTATATAAATAACATAATAATATTACCCTAATCCAAGACAGTATTGTGCCTACTACCCTAACCCCAGAGAGTACTGTGCCTATTACCCTAACCGCATAAAGTTCTGTGGCTATTAGCCTAACCCCATAGAGAACTATGCCTATTAACCCCTTAAGGACCAAACTTTTGGAATAAAAGGGAATCATGACGTGTCACACATGTCATGTGTCCTTAAGGGGTTAAACTAATCCCAGACAGTGTTGTGCCTATTACCCTAACCCCAAATAGTACTGTGCCTATTAGCCTAATCCCAAACATTACTGTGCCTTTTACCCTAATCCCAGAGAGTGCTGTGCCTTTTACCCTGTGGCGAACAGAACCTCCCTTCTGGAGGAGCCTGCTTGCCAGCCTCCTGCCTCAGGAATATGGCCCCTACAATAGACCTTGGCTAATATACTTTAAAAAGGCTTTGTTTGTGCAATTGGGATTTTATGGTTCAGGAACCGAACAGTCGCACGAACCAGAGACCACCCGGGAGCTTGTTAAGCCCAAATGATATTTTGTAGCAATTTCCACTGCAGTGTTTGTCTGGGTGGCTACATTTCTTATGAACGACCACGAGGTGGCGGCCATCATGTTCCACTAACGCAGGCAGCGGTGTTTGGGCATGAATCTCATGGAACTAAATCGGACACAGAAAATCCCGAACACCGCTGGACTTCCATCACTGCCTGCGTTCAGTTCTACCACACTTAGAAAGGCACTGTTTGGTGGAAACGTTCCCACGAACAAGGGGAACAAGCTACACAAGTAATATAAGTATTTCGTTTGGTGTTTTATGTACATTTGTGCTCCTGAAAAGAGACCAACCGTTAGCCCTGATTTACTGGAACGGTTTTGGGGATAGTACCATGTGCACGGTCGGTCACAAAAGTGACTTCCATGATTATTGGATATGTTGGGGATGTGATCAGGGGATGTGATTTTTGTGGGGTTTTCATTTGTTTTGGGGGTACTTTTGTGATTTGTTACATTGTATGTTTTTGTACCTGAGAGATAATTTAATTATATGGTTGTGTGCTTAGGTAATTGTCTATCAGGCACAGGGGAGGAGTGGGTGGAATGTTTGCTTGTAACTAGTCTCCTCTCAGGTCCAGTGGGGAATGCCCCTGGTATGTGATTAAGGAAACCCCTTGCATGGGAAGGTGCATAAAAGGCTGCATGTGGCTCCCATTAAACCAGTTCATCCTCAGCATAGAGCCTCGTCTCATGTCTGTGGGAGAAGGCTATACAGGCTATATCGCTAGCTCTTGTCAGAGCTATCCTGCTATACTCTCTTGGATGAGAGATCTTCCCACTGGGAGCTGCATCCAGGAGTTTGGACCAGGGTGGGAAGGGACAGCGAGACCCCAGCCAAGCTGCGGCGGCTAGGGGTCTACAGTGTCCATTATCAATATTAATTGTATCTATATTTGTATACAGTTCTATAGACCTGATCCCATAATATTTTCATTTTTGGGCAGCTCCACCATATATGAAGATAGCTTCCAACCGCTCTCAGGCATCTCCAACACACATTTGGAGCATTAGGGTCTATTTTTATTTAAACTAGTTGGTACTAAGTACCACCTATTACATACATTGCAAAAAGTTTCAATCAATGATATATTGTGGACATTTTTATTTAATCTAATTAGTGTATCATCCCAAATGCTAATCCTAAAATTAAGCTCAATTTCCCATTTTTTTTACGGTTTGGGTAAAGTGGTTTGAGACATTGTTCTGATCAGCATATAACATTTTGATAAAAGCTTTGAAGTTTTTCCTGGTTCAAAGACTTACTTCATACAAGAGGCATTTTAACTTTTTCCCTCTTCAAAATTTCTAGAGACAAATGGTTTAACTCTTAGATAATTAAATCTTTCAGAAATAGGGAGGTGTTTTTTTTTAAATCAGAGAAGCAAACGTTGTAATGTTTCCCTCTTTCATTATATTGTTTACATCTTTCATTTTTGTTCCCTCCACTTATCTAATTTTAAGTCATCCATAAGAGAGTTTAGTATCTATATGTGGTGAAAGTAACCTCACCACTGGTTTTTGGAGGGACCTGTTTGCCAGCCTCCTACCCTGTGTTAAACCCCGATTAAAACCACTGTGTGTGTGCGCCTTTTTGGACTTGTATGGCCACACTTCGAACTTTCGAAGCGTCACTTCGAATTACCGAACAACCGCACGAACCAGAGACCACCCTGGAGCTTGTTAACACCTATTAACAACTTGGAACGTTTCTCACCGCAGTGTTCTAATCGTTTGTCTGGGTGGCCGCAATTCCTATGGACAACCATGAGGTGGCAGCCATCTTGTTCGCATGAACCCAGGCAGCGGTGTTTGGGCATGAATCTCATGGAACTAAAATTGGATACAGAAACTCCCGACCACCGCTGGACTTCCATCATCACCTGCGTACGATTCTATTGAACTTAGAAGGGCACTGTTCAGTGAGATCATTAATCTGGATGAGGGGAACAAGCTCCAGGGTAAGACTACTGACTCTGTTTGGTAGTATGTTAGGTTTCAAACTACCGAACTAGGCCGACCGCAAGCCCTCATTCTCTGGAACTGTTTTGGGCATGGGACCATGTCCGCGGTCGGTCAAATAAATGACTTTCATAGAATTCCTGACCTGCTCTGGGTAATTTTTTTTATATGTTGGTCACCCAGATCAGGGCTATCAGGGGATGTAACATCTGTGGGGATTTAATGTGTTTTGTTTTTTTTTTTTAGAAATATGTGTTTTTTTCTGCCTGGAGATAAGTTAATGCAGTATCTGACTCAATTCTCTCCCAGGCAGAGGGGAGGGATTGTATGCTATGTGTGGGAGTGTCATGCATTGGAATACTGTACTTATTGGTCTGTGAACATTGTAACTTAGTTCCCCACAAGGTCCATGTGGGCGTACCCCTTGCATGGGGATTGTCATATAAGGCCAGGCGTGGCACCAAATTAAAATCATCACCCTTAACATAGAGCCTTGTCTCATGTGTGGAGGGGACAGCTATATTCACTCTGGGGATTGCTATACTCCTTATACTCCCTTGGATTATAAAACACTAGCTCTTTTAAGAGCTGTTCCTGCTACACTCTCTGGAGTAGGAGAGGTTCCCCCACTGGAAGCTGGAACCTGGTCTTGGGTCCAGGGTGGGTGAAGGACGGCGAGTTCCCAGCAAAGCTGTAACGCTGGACGTGGGGACTATGGTTTTGATGGTGTCTGTTCACATGGAGCATGCGTCTGCCTCCTGCACCAGCGCACGGGCCAATTATATAGGTGGTATCGCAGATTTGCTCTACCACCTTGAATGGACCCTGCCAGGAGGCCTGCAGCTTGTCACTGGGGACGGGTCGTAGGATTAACACCTTCTGCCCGACCTGAAAGCTGCGGTCCCTGGCCCCACTATCATACCATCTGCGTTGTCGTTGTTGGGCCGCCTGGAGGTTGCTACGTACTGTCTGGGTTAAAGCCTCCAAGTGCTCCCGGAACTCCAGTACATATGGTACAATAGGGGTACCATTAGTGGTAACTCCCCCATCCCAGTGTTCTTGTCATGCCTTAACTATGGTATCCTCTTACTTCCTGGTTCCACGGAGCCTAGCCACACCCCTTTATGACACGGTCTGCCTATTTAATCTGACTGCACCAGCTGATCAGGGCTGGATTATTGAACTACGTTCCTTACTCTCAACCCGGCTACAACTTCGTTGTGAAAGCCTCTGCTACCAGACCGGACTGAAAGACTCTGCAAAGTTCCCTTCACCTTTCCTCATCCACGACTAAAGCTGAACTCTATCCATGCAGGATAATCCGCCTCTGAGGAAATCTCGGGAACCAGTGTTCTATGTGCCGGAAGCTAAGTAAAACTTCTCTGATAAGCATTGCATCTAAAGCTGTTATTTCCTGTCTCCAAAGTCCTTCGTTAAAGCCAACCGTTACAGCTAACTTCAACACATACTTGTCTCAGTTAGCTGCATCTATCTTTCTTCATTTAAAGTCTATGGAACAGCTATTGTAACTTTTTATCATCTAATTAACTAATACTACTAAAGGACTCTTGCTGCTTCAGTTCCGTTTACTCCTTAAAGCTACAGTGCATGTAACTGTGGACTTCATTTATCGTTTATTACTTAATGCTACAGTACCTGTAAAGTGGAATTAAAGTCTTTACCTTTTACTTTCTTTAATAAATATTCAAACTATACGAAATCTGCAGTTGTGTTCCTTCATAACAAATGTTTAAACGTGACAGAATAATCCAGCCATTGTAATGGATCCAGCAGATTTCGATTCTACTATAACTACGTTGAATCAAAGAGTTAATGCACTAGCCCAAAGTGTGCAAGACCTGCAAGTTACTAACGAAAGACTTCTCACTTATATCAGAGATTTACAAACTCATACTCCTCATACTACTCTGCACTCGGCTAGTGATCCTGCTGTGTGTAACCCTGAAAAGTTCTATGGAGATCGTTCCAGATACAGGGAGTTCCTCAACTCTTGCAAATTGTTAATTGCTTTGAAACCTCGATCCTACCCTACAGAAAGAACTAAAGTTTGTTCGGTTATTTCCTTTCTAAGAGGTGAACCTATGTCATGGGCTCATTCCTTTCTGGAAAACGATGACCCCATCTTAGATTCACTGGATGAATTTTTTGAAGCCATGTCTCTTCTCTATGAAGATCCTAACAAACAAGCTACAGCTGATTTAACAATCAGAACACTACAGCAAAGAAATAGACCCGTTGAAGATTACATTGCTGAATTCAAAAGATGGGCTATAGAAACGCAATGGAATGACATCACATTGCGCAACCAGTTTCGAATTGGTTTATCGGAAGCTGTAAAAGATGAATTATCTAGAACAGAACTCCCTACTAATTTGAACGCTCTAATTCGCCTATCAATCAGCATTGACAGAAGATTAAGAGAAAGAAAGGCCGAAAAGTCTCTTTTTCTTTCAAAAGACCGCAAACCTTTCACTCCCTCAAAAGCTCCAGAAAAGACTTCCTTAACAAGTGAACCTATGGAACTAGGGGCTCCAAAGCCTCCTGACAACCCATCTGAACCAATCGAACCTATGGAAATAGGGATAATAAGAAGTCCCCTCACTCCTGAAGAGAAAAATCGAAGACGTATGTTAAACCTCTGCATGTATTGTGCCTCTCAAGTTCATTCAGTCTCTGATTGTCCTTCATTGAAACGGACAAAAGGCAGAAGGCAGTCTCATGCCTCTTCCATCCTAAGTGTACTTCCCTCTACAGCACATACTCAAATGTCCCCTATCGTTCTTGTATTACAGTGGGACAATAAAAGAATCATAACCAAGGCTGTTATCGATTCCGGTGCAAATGGAGTATTCATCGACTCAGCCTTTGTAACAAAGAATAAAATTCCTTGTGTTCGTAAAAGAACTTCTGTACCTGTTAAAGTGATTGACGGGTCCCTCATCTCATCGGGACCAATACTTCATGAATCCATCCCTCTAAAAGTAACCATCAATCATACTCATACGGAAAGTCTTATATTTGATGTCATCTCATCACCATTTTTTCCTATTATATTGGGGATCAACTGGTTAAGGAACCACAACCCTCAAATCTCATGGTTTCCCTTCTCTCTTGCATTTGATTCTGATTATTGCAAGAAAACATGCTTGCAACGTATTCCAATTCTTCAGTCTACGAAAGAACTAGCTAAAACCTCATGTTGTTCTGACACCGAACTGGAGTCTCCTCCTCCTACAATCATTGGTGAATTAAAGAGAAAGTTTACAACAGCTCCTATCCTTCAACTTCCAAATCCTTCATATCCTTATGTCCTTGAAACGGATGCTTCGGAATTTGCAATTGGAGCTGTCCTTTCTCAACACAAAACTCCTCAAGTACCTCCTTCGCCTAAAGTCATTGGAATCTTATCTTCTCTTATTGACGACATTAAAGGTCTCAGTGAAGATGCTCTTGAACTTCCTAAATCAATGAAATTATCTAAGAAAAACGGTCTCTACTATTTCAAAGACCGGATTTACGTGCCTCCCTCCTTCAGGATTAAAATACTTGATTTAATTCATGATTCTCCTCTGGCAGGTCATCCAGATATGAAAAGGACCCTTGAATTGTCTAAAAGATACTGTTGGTGGCCTCGTCAAGACCAAACTATCGAATCTTATGTCAAATCTTGTTCTGTATGCCAAAGATCCAATCAATTGTCCTTGTTGAAGCCTCATCATCCTGACCCTTTCCAAAGAAATCTCACTACTTCTCCTGATCCCATATTGGTCCAGGGTGAAGAAGAATACGAGATTCAAAGTATACTGGATTCAAGGATCCATCGTGGCTCCTTACAATACCTCATCAGATGGAAAGGATATGGAGTTGATGAAGATACATGGGAAAACTCCTCGGACGTTCATGCCGACAAATTGGTTTCCAAATTTCACAAGAGTTACCCTTCTAAACCAAGTCAATAGCACCCAGAGGTTGCTCATTAAAGAGGGGGTACTGTCATGCCTTAACTATGGTATCCTCTTACTTCCTGGTTCCACGGAGCCTAGCCACACCCCTTTATGACACGGTCTGCCTATTTAATCTGACTGCACCAGCTGATCAGGGCTGGATTATTGAACTACGTTCCTTAGTCTCAACCCGGCTACAACTTCGTTGTGAAAGCCTCTGCTACCAGACCGGACTGAAAGACTCTGCAAAGTTCCCTTCACCTTTCCTCATCCACGGCTAAAGCTGAACTCTATCCATGCAGGATAATCCGCCTCTGAGGAAATCTCGGGAACCAGTGTTCTATGTGCCGGAAGCTAAGTAAAACTTCTCTGATAAGCATTGCATCTAAAGCTGTTATTTCCTGTCTCCAAAGTCCTTCGTTAAAGCCAACCGTTACAGCTAACTTCAACACATACTTGTCTCAGTTAGCTGCATCTATCTTTCTTCATTTAAAGTCTATGGAACAGCTATTGTAACTTTTTATCATCTAATTAACTAATACTACTAAAGGACTCTTGCTGCTTCAGTTCCGTTTACTCCTTAAAGCTACAGTGCATGTAACTGTGGACTTCATTTATCGTTTATTACTTAATGCTACAGTACCTGTAAAGTGGAATTAAAGTCTTTACCTTTTACTTTCTTTAATAAATATTCAAACTATACGAAATCTGCAGTTGTGTTCCTTCATAACAAATGTTTAAACGTGACAGTTCTCTAATTAAATCTAGGGGTCCCCTCACTCTCTTCCCAAACAAAAATTCAAAGGGCGAGAACCCCGTGGATTCTTGGGGCACTTCCCTATAGGCGAACAGCAAGTGGGGTAGAAACAGCTCCCAGTCTTTCTGCGTGTCTATGAACGTCAGGATCATCTGTTTAAATGTTCCGTTCAATCATTCACAGAGACCGTTCGACCTGGGGGTGGTAGGGTGAGTTAAGGATAGATTTTACCCCACATACTTTCCAGAGCTGGTGGGTGACCTCTGCCGTGAATTGGGTACCCCTATCCGAAATAATCTCCCGTGGAAATACCATGCAGGAGAATATTCGCATAAGGGCATCCACTATGGTCTCGGCATGGACATTTGTAAGGGCCACTGCTTCGGGGTATCTGGTGGCGTAGTCCACTACGGTCAAGATGTACTTTTTGCCGGAGGGACTAGGCTTTTTCAGCGGTCCGATTATGTCTACTGCTACTTGACTAAAAGGTTCTTCTATTATGGGTAAGGAGTGGAGTTTGGCTTTATAGCATTCTCCCCTTTTCCCTTCTCTCTGGCAGGTATCGCAGGTATTACAGTATTGTCTAATTGTGGCGAAACCAACTTCGCCACTGTGAACTGGAGAAGCCTGGTTGCTCGCCTGCTGCCTTTAGATTATGGACCGGCAGCTAAAGAGTTAATTTCACTGTACAGAAGGATTTATTTCTCCCTTTCTGCACAGCCGTTCAGTAGATTCTATCTACCGAACAAACAGCCTGTTTGCAACCTCCCCAGAGCCGTGGGAAGCCGGCCGGCGCCGTCAATTGGCCACCCAGAAGCTGGAGAGTGCTGCCAATTTACCTCCCTGAAGCTGCGGTTAACCGCAGATTAATTGATTGTTACTGGGTGGCCGCTGTTACACTTAGCGGCCGCTAGATGGCGGTGTTCTGGAGCTCCCCGGGCAGCCAGCGCTTTTCTGCCCGGCTTTCATGCACCAAACCCGGACACTTTTACGTGCAGGCACCGCTGAACCTCCAGCCCCTGGTTCTAATTCGTATGGATTAAACGAATGCATGTAAATTCGGTAATTTGTTTTATGTGAATGCTTTAACCCAGATAGCTATGCCATGGAGCCAATTTGTATAATTAAAGACTTTAGCTCCATGGCAATTAAACTGTATTCGTGTGGTCTGAGTGCCATTCACCTAATAATGTGCACTCAGACCTGAGCTATCTGGGGATATGTTACATGTCTGTGTTTTATGTATAAAATGTGTCTTTATGTATTTTAAAGTGATAGTCTGTCTTTGTGTCCCCACGTGTGTAATGGAGTCTTGCCTTTGTCCTGGGAGATAATTGAATTACTTCTCTAATTATCTCCAGGACAGAGAGGAGGAAGCCAGGATGCATTGTGGGAAAGTATTGTGGCTGTATGTACTAATCTGATACATGTCTGTCTGCTGTTTCAGTCTCCCATTTGGTCCCTTAGGGGAGTGTCCACCAGGTGGGAGACCTGCATAAATACTGGGCAGGTAGCCCTCAGTAAATCAGTTCCTGCTTAACCCTCAAAGTGATGTGTCTTCTCGTTCTTTGGGGGAATTGGATTGTATGCTGACTGCAAGGTTCGTGTGTTTGCAGTTCGGGAGTTGGTGAATTCGTACAGTTTGCAGTTCGGGAGATTGGTGATTGCAGTAGCTGCTGGTCTATGGGAAAGGGGATTATCGCCTAAACGGTTTTTATACCCTTCTGAGCGAAACGGTCCGTTACACTAATATCCTTTGAGATACCCGGTTAGAAGAAGTTCTGAGTCAGCTGATGTTTAGTTCGGCTGATTCCTAAATGATCCGACAAAGGTATGTCGTGTGCTATACGCAGTAACTCCTGTCTGTACTTCCGAGGCACAATTAACTGTTTTTTTGGGATTGGGATGGGGATAGAACCGGCTACTACCTTCTCTGCATACCGGTATAATAACTCTTTATCCCAAGCATATCTTTCTCCTTCTAAGCCTGCCTGGTTCTTGTCTGTTCGGTCTTTGTAAACCTGCAGGGAAGGATCTAGAGCGACCTCGCTACCGAATTCTAGAGGGGCATCCCAGGGAAGGGCAGTGTGATTATGGGTTGCATCGCTTATCTGAGCCTCAGAGTCATTGGGTTGTGCCGTGGTGCGAGCCTGCTGCCTGGTGACGACTGGGTATGCCTCCTGTACGGTTGTTCGCGGAACAAAAGCGGAGGTGAGCTCCCCCAAGTCATTTCCCAAAATAACATCCGCTGGCAAGTCTTGCATCATCCCCACCTCCACGTTCCCTGTCCCCAGCTCCCTGATTCAAATGTATCTTGGCAGTGGGAACCTTGTAGATTGCTCCCCCTGCCACCCGTACTGCTATACAATCCCCCGTAAGTTGGTCTTTTGGGACAAGGTGATTTCGGACCACGGTGATGGTGACCCCGGAATCTCTCAGTCCTTCAATACGTTTCCCTTCTACGTGGACAACTTGTCGATGGATTTGGCGGTTGTCGGATGCCGCTTGAACGGGGTTAACTTCGTGGAGAGTGTCTAGAGGTTCCTCCACCTGGGTGGCTGTGGAGGGCTGGATAAATGCTCCCGTCTGATAGCAGTGTACTGCAGCTCTAGGGCCAGGCGATTGGCCTTGGTTGGGCATTCTCTTTGTACATGCCCTAGTTGGTTGCAGCTATGGCATCGGATGTGTGTCTGGGTGGGGTACCTTGGTTGGTACTGATTGTTGGCTCCCCCCGAGGATGAGCTGGATCGGCCACGGCAGGCCGGTAGGTGCTTGGCTGGGGAAATACCTTAGTTGGTGGGCGTTGCATCTCTGTAGATAATCTCCGGTAGAACTGTTCCAACAGCAGTAGTTGCATAATCTTGTTCCGTGTAGCTGTGCAAACTCAGCGTGGGAGTCCTTCTCCTGTTTTTTCAGGTCCCGGGATTGGAGTCGGTATGCCTCAGGGGCAATAACATAACCGGGCTAGGGTGGCTGGTTTTACCTACTGGTAATCTCTGCTGTCCTCATCAGGCACGGCCCGGTAGGCTTCTGCTGCGTGGCGAGATAATTTACCGGCTAGCAGGGGTACCTGATCTTGGGGCCTGATATCATGCAGCTGGCACAGTCTTTCAAAGTCCTGCAAATATCCGTCAATATCCCCCTCTGTGTCCGTAAAATTTTTAAAAGCTTGGTAGGGAATCTTTGTTTTTCCCTGTATCATGCTGGGTGAAGCCAGCGACTCCCCTCTGGCCTGCTGGTTTAGTTGGAGCCCTCTGGCTATGAGGTATTCTTGTACATCTGCCATGATCCTTTCGAAAATCTCTGGAGATGGTGTAGTTGGGTACAGGGCCAACCTACTCCTGAATTCTTTCTGAAATTCAGTTTGTGCTTCCTCCCTTGGAGGTGCTGCAGCAGCTGCTGCTCTGTCTCCTTCCATGAGCTCAGAAATAAGGGTAGCCTTTGTCTTGTTGCTGGCTATTGTTCCACTTGCCTCCAGTAATTCCTTTAATGTGCTCCATTTCAAAAGTGCATAATTAGTTTCCATTCACCGGCTGTTCGTGTGATTCCACGTATTCCTGAACTCCGGTTTCATCCGAATGGTTATCTCACGAATTGCTGTTTCTTTTCCTCTGTTCGCGTCAATTTCTGCCGAACGCTGCTTTGCTGTGTGGTTTAAATCCCGTCACTTGCCACCAATTGTAGCGGAGGAGTAGTAGTATTATCCACGGTATCTCCACTGGCAGACAGAATAAAGCAGGTACAAAGTAGGTAGAATCCAGGTAGCGTAGTTACAATCCCTTTCTCCCAAGAACTAGACGACACATAGCTTGGAGGTTTTAATCACAGGGCACAGTATTTATGTGGTTACAAATGTAAGGGGTTTCCCAAGTCACATTACAGGGTTTGTCCAGTAGGGGACTACATGGGGGACTGAGTTTACAGACAGAGTACCCATCATACACTGCTGTACCAAGGAGATAATTAGCCCGAAATGCATTGCTAATGGGATTATCTCTTGGTACAGAGAAATACAGATTTTACATTAAAATCCATAACGGACAAAATATTCCTGCTAGGCAGCTACTAAACCCTTTATTACATAGCTGGGACCTGAGCGCACAGTTAAGGGAACTTGCGCTCAGATACCAGCACAAATAACCGAACGCGGTTCATTTTACCGTATCAGGACCACTTAGTTTAAAACGGTTGCAGTAACTGAGGGAACAAGATTCCCGAAAGAAGAAAACTCCCAAACGGCTCGGAAGTCCAGCGGGGCTTGTGTTGCCGAGTAGCCGAATTTGGTTCCAGGCACTCAACGACAAAACCCTACTGGCTCTCCACGAACAAAGATGACCGCCGCCACATGTTCTGTACACGAACGGCGGCCACCCGCAACAGCCATTAATTAGCACGGATACATTGTTGCAAAGTACCTAATTAGAGACACACAACCTGCTAGGGGTGGTCTCCCATTCGGTACTTTGCTTGTTCCACGAACAGTATGGTGATTCACTGTTCGTGGATAACCAAGCTGAACACTAGCGGTATTCGTGTGCTGTAACACATGAATGCTTCATACATTGATCTTTTATTCGGTGAAATACACAATACGGGTAATAGCATAAAATATACAGTTACACTCAGTAAGTGGTTAGATTTGCCACAAATCTATATATTCAAAACTCCCCTTGGCCTCTCTAAAATCATATATACCGGTATTCAATATTTTTTTTTTTTTAGATCTACATCACAATTTCTGAACATAACCACAGATGTATCTATGTTTATCTTGTAATTAGATATCTCACTGTATTGGATTAGATATCTCACTATATCATTCATTAAATGGACAACAGAAGCAATGGGATAAGTCAGTGTCATTATGGTATCGTCTGCATACATACATATATTTTTTAAGGTTGTCAGGACCCCCCCTTATGTTTGGATTTGACCTTATTCTTTTAGCTAAAGGCTCCATAGATAAGAGGGGACAACCCTGATGGGTGCCATTACCCAAGGTAAACTAGTCTGAATATAAGTCTATCACTCTAGCCATTGGGTTTTGATATATGGTTTTAATTGCTGCCTTCATCCATGCACAGAAAGCCATAGATTCCAACACCCCGAATATATATCCCCATCCGACCCTGTCAAAGGCCTTGCTGTCCCCATTACTCTAACCACAGGCAGTGCTGTCCCCGTTACTCTAACCACAGGCAGTGCTGTCTCCGTTACTCTAACCACAGGCAGTGCTGTCTCCGTTATTCTAACCACAGGCAGTGCTGTCTCCGTTATTCTAACCACAGGCAGTGCTGTCTCCGTTATTCTAACCACAGGCAGTGCTGTCTCCGTTACTCTAACCACAGGCAGTGCTGTCTCCGTTACTCTAACCACAGGCAGTGCTGTCTCCGTTACTCTGACCTCAGACAGTGCTGTCTCCGTTACTCTGACCTCAGACAGTGCTGTCTCCGTTACTCTGATCTCAGACAGTGCTGTCTCCGTTACTCTGATCTCAGACAGTGCTGTCTCTCTTACTCTGATCTCAGACAGTGCTGTCTCTCTTACTCTGATCTCAGACAGTGCTGTCTCTCTTACTCTGATCTCAGACAGTGCTGTCTCTCTTACTCTGATCTCAGACAGTGCTGTCTCTCTTACTCTGATCTCAGACAGTGCTGTCTCTCTTACTCTGATCTCAGACAGTGCTGTCTCTCTTACTCTGATCTCAGACAGTGCTGTCTCTCTTACTCTGATCTCAGACAGTGCTGTCTCCGTTACTCTGACCTCAGACAGTGCTGTCTCCGTTACTCTGACCTCAGACAGTGCTGTCTCCGTTACTCTGACCTCAGACAGTGCTGTCTCCATTACTCTGATCTCAGACAGTGCTGTCTATATTACTCTGATCTCAGACAGTGCTGTCTCTATTACTCTGATCTCAGACAGTGCTGTCTCTGTTACTCTCTCAGACAGTGCTGTCCCTGTAACACTGGCCAGTGCTGTTTACCTTATGTTAACCAATGCTGTCCCTGTAATAATAGCTGTGGACCGCCGCTGTCTTTACCTTAGCGATAGTGAACACTCATTGAGCTTTTCTGCTCCAGGTTTCGTATGATGTGAAAGTAGACTATTCACAATTGACATTCTCTGACATATTGGTCAATGAATACAGATTAGTGTTAACATACCATGAAACGTCCGCAGGAGGAACAGCAAAAACATTGCAAAGCAAGGATACAGCCTGGCCAATCAGAGCTGTATAGTTTGCATTGTCAGGTGTCAGGATCAGCGGTGCAATATCTGTTCAGTAAGACAATAAGAGCTATGAGTTAGCAATGTGTTCTCGTACTTTCAACAGGTAAAAGTGTTAATAATTTGACCCAGACAAAATCGAATGCAATATGCAAATACTCTGGATAGAAACCCATAACACTTAGTTCTACACTGTAATTCATACAGGAACTAGACTTGTGCACATTGGAAAATGTGGGTTCCTCCAATGAAATTGAACAAAAAATAAATTTGGTTTTGGCCCAAACTAATTTTGGCAGACAGTCTATTTGTTTGGGATGACATTCACCCAATATTTTTGAATGAATTGGAATACCGCGATCGCTGCCAAACCTTATAGTGGTTTAGATAAGTAGATAATTCTCTCATTTGGCTTCCTTATGTGGGTTTGCCATATTTAAAGGGACACTATAGGCACCAACACTACTTTATAAAGCAGTTTTGGTGTATAGATCCTGCCCCTGCAGTCTCACTGCTCAATCCTCTGCCATTTTGAAGTTGTAAGGCTTTTTCCAAGATAACCATATGGCTTACTGTTAGTGGTACTATATACATTACATTGCAACGTGTGTTAAGTTACGCCACAGACTATATAGATATATTTGATGGATTCCCATTACTATACCAAGAACGTCGATGTTGGCACTTGCAAGTATTGTTCCGTGCTTGTTTGTTGCTTCGCACTGGTACACAGCGCTGTCAGACAGCTGTAAATTGTTGATGATAATCTCCTCGCCACGAACTTGATAGTTGGGCAAAAACACCTCTTCTATATGAAAGAAAACAGAACAAGCATTGTGCAGTCAATCCGTGCGTCATTGGCATATCAACCTACATACACCATACACCTTACCCTGTCTGAGGCGTCCTGCTTCAAATCTCGGACAAAAGAGGAAAGAGCAACCTAACCAGTGCTGGATTTGGTTTAACACCTTAAGTTAATTTGGCACCAGGGACATTCTAATGAAGTTGTTATGGTGCCCATCATGTTCCTTTAATTCATTTTGAATATGGGATACGTATAGAGATCGAAGAAGTTATTTAATTTACGTCAAAGCACAGAACACAGCCTGTGCGAAGTCATATGAGAATGCAGTGGCAAATGCTGTCTGCCTGTAATTAATCTTAGGATAATAACCGTAACAGAAAAAAAAATAGGAGAGGAATAGCGCTACAGTACTGATCACAGGGGAGAATAGAGCTGCACACCTGAGGGGAAGGGTAACCCTCAAACCCTTCAAAGAATGCAGAGAACAAGATACAACAAATACAGGGTGCGCTAAGTAGGACAATGAGAGATAATAAACAAAAATCAGCAATAATATAAAGATATGTGAGTGAGATTATTTCTTCTCCATTTTTGTTTTAATTTATTATACAGGCTATACTATGTCTTGTGTTTTATATTTTTAGGATATACAGATTTATGGTAATATCGCATGTTTTTATATATTATTCACATTTGGTTTATTCACCATACACTTTGCTCTCACCATATTGTATATTTTATTGCTGATTTTATGTGTGATTTGGAGTGATACACACTTGGTGATCTAGAGCATTCTTTCTTCAGTTTTCGTTTTCCCTTGTTTTCCGTTTTTATCTAATAATATAAAGAGTCTCTTAGAGTACAGTGAAGACCTGGAGTGTATATTCTTCAGTTCTTGCTTTGAATCCTCAGCGGTAAATATGAAATACAAAAAGCAAAAATAGAGACCAATAGTGCAAAACCGTTTTAGGAAAGCTGGATCACGAACAACATAGAAGTAGAGAAGTGCCAACTCACAATTTCGTGTATTTCATATTTACCACCGAGGATTCAAAGCAAGAACTGAAGAATATACACTCCAGGTCTTCGCTGTACTCTAAGAGACTCTTTATATTATTTTTGTTTATTATCTCTCATTGTCCATGTAGCGGAATGCAGTAAGCCTGTCCTGTAATATGCCTATGTGACTGTATTCAGTATATCATGCCTAAGTTAATTTTCCTATTGTTATAATTCTTTGTATTAATCGTATGTTATTCGGTAGTTTCCATCCGTACAATATGCATATGCAAACTACCGAACTGAGGGACCACCCCAGAGAGAAGTGTGTCGGCAATTAAGGTTCGCAACTCTTTCTAACCGCAGGTTAACAAGCTCGTTATGGATGTATCTGGGTGGCCGCCATTCGGTATGCGTACACGTGGCGGCGGCCATCTTACGCATGAAAATCTCAGCGGTGTTTGGTCGTCGAGTGTCTGGAACTCAAATCGGATACTCAAACAACCGAACACCGCTGAGACCTCCAGAGCTCCGTAACTACCGAACGGAGAGTCCTAACGAATCCCCATTCGGTAGAAACAAAGTACCGAACGAGGGAACCAATATCTAGGTGAATTGAAATGCGGATGGCGAATATAATTGTATGTTTTTACTGCCGAACGGAGACTGACCGCAGGGCCCAAACACATGGAACCCTTTTCGGATACCACCTCATGTGCGGTCGGTCAAACTTCACCCTCCACCAAACTACCGAACCACTGGTCCGATCTGGGTGAATTTTGGATATAATAGTCACCCAGATCAGGGCTACCTAGCGGTACCCTAATATTCAGATTATGTGTTGGTTTAGGGGTATATCCATGTTTGGGGTAAAATACTGTATAAGTTAAGGGGATTATGAGTCACTCTGAGGGGAGGAGATGTGTGGGAGGTGACAAGTACTGTATTGGTTACTGTCCTAATTGATGTGAATCCCTCCCTTGCATGGGAGCATGCTTTATAAGGAACCCTGCAATAAAAGATTGTCAGTTCTGCTCCTGAAACGGTGTGTCGTCCAGTTATTGGGAGTGCTGTGGGATATTGCTGTATTACTTTGCCTGCTGGAAACTCTGCTTGTGGATTTACTATTGACTTGTTCCTGAGCCTCACTGGGATCTTAAGTGGAGAATAGCTGTGGGAAATCAGCTCTCCGCTACAGTCCTACTTAGCACACCCTGTATTTGTTGTATCTTGTTCACTCTTAGGATAATACCCATTTCTTCTTCCAGATACCATTTAATAAAGCAGGGGTGCCAAAATGGTAGATGCCAGGATAATTAGGACTACAGCTGCCATGATGCTTCGCCATTCAGAAGGCTGGCGAAGGATCACAGGATCCTGTATTAAAGGGTCTCCAATCCCACTGCAGATTGGATAGCAGGATAAAGCATATTCCTGCCTCTTTACTACACGCTTCTTCTCTAGAAGCATGATATAGAACTAGATTTTTGCACACTAGTGGGTAGAAAATCATTCTAGAAACCTACATACAATCTAGGAACATGACACATTTGTGTGTAAATGTATTCAATGACAATTCATAAGGGGAGGCGGTAAAACGGCACAGGGTGCGGACCCACGCTGGGTCCGCACCCTGGGGAAAAACATGTCGAAAGTCCTAAGGCCAAAGTGGCGTTCCTCAATCCTTTTCTTCTGACACGGGCTATGACAGTATACTTCCCGCATAAGCTGTGAATCCGGCTTTTTGCCTCGGGAAATGTAGGTGACATAAGGTTTACGAATTTAATTAAATAAATGGTGACTTTGTATCACTTTTTGGTCTTATCGTAGCTATATTAATGCACAGCTATATGCTGCCAGTTAACTTCCCACCAATGGACCAGAACAGGCCCATGCTGAGTCCCAAAAGGTCAAAAACTGGTTAGACCAATAGGATCAGAACCGATGCTTTGGCACAAAATGTTGTGTTTTTTAAACAGTTTGTCATTGCTATATGATCGGATTGAAATATAGGCTGAAAATCCAGTGAAGTGATTCCTGTCTGTGTTAATTTGCATATTCAACATGGCATTCTGGGAGATATTTCACAGTTGCTGTGTTCTAGGCAGGCTACTACCAAAGGCTTAACTTTTAAAAGACTAGAAAAGGTCACAGGTTAGACGTCTTCAGATATAAGTGTGTGTGATAGGAACCTATTTACAATTTTCAGGGTGACCCCTCTATCCTACAAGTCCCTGGGGATCTCCTCAGATTAAATTTTTTTTAAATCACTGCTCCTCTTTGCCCAACACCATCTAATTATTGTATTTCTGTGGGGAGTTGCGTTTTACCACTCTTTACCGTCATTTGGATACAATTCATTTAGTAATGGGGTAAAATTAAATTAGTTACATTAAGTTTTAAATGTATGGAGCTCTAAAGTGTTTTTGTTCATTTGGTAAATGTTAGAGTTTAATGACTGTTTTTAATAAAGTGATGGGACAGGGAGTGTGCCAGTGACATTGTTGAGGCAGGTCCTCATGGGCGTGCACCCCAGGCTGACTGAAAGCCAAGATGCCCAGCCCCCTGCTGACTTCCCATACATAGAACAATTCTGATTAACTCTGTACAGGCAGAAAATCTCAGACTTCATTTTGTGTTCAATGACAGCCTCCTGCTGAGCTTATTGTGTCCCTAGACGCCAGACATCGTAGAACAAGTCTCAGATGGTGGGACAGTGGCCATACTAGAACATAGCTTGTGGGTGCCAGGTATTTCCCTTTAACGGATGGAGTGCTGTCATTTAACAGAACAAAACTGCAAATAACGTGTTCTTGTTAAATTATGGCCCAACACAATCCACCCCCTCACAGTAACTTGGTTTCAAAGACTGTTATTGGACATCAAAAGCCATTTATTCACAAATGACAACTAATACCTGACACGTTACATACAGTACAGTTTTAATGGTTATTCAATTGTGTCAATTGTGGAAAAATCTGAAGGGAAATTAAAGTAACAGCCAAACTGGAGGAAAATCTCAAAGTCAGACAAGTTTCCAGATCGTCTATTCTAGTTTAAAGAGTTACATTTTGAATCCTCTACAACTCACTTTAGTTTATGTGTTTCTATAAGAAGTCAGAAAACTGACCAGATTATTTACGAATATTTTCAAAGTGGATTTCAAATGTAAGGCCAGACTAGTTGATCTGAAAGCATCGTTGACTTAGAGAATTTTCCAGATCAGCTAGTCTGGCCTGAACACGAAAATTCACTTTGGATTCTCACCCGGAAATGTTCGGCTAAAGAACGCACCTCTCCCCCATTCGTTGTTTTTTTTACCTACAAAAAGTTGTCCATTTCTTTTCCATCGGATATCAGGCTCAGGTTTTCCCGCAGCTGAACAGTGTATAGCAACACCGGACCCCACACTGTGAATGCTACTCTCCGGCCTTCGCTTCCAACGTGGTGGCTCTGCAAGGGTTAATAAATCTGCTGTCAGCTGATATAATATGTGACTCCAACTGACCGACTTATTCACTAACGGACGAATCCGGCATTTAAAGTGATTTCAAATTTAAGGCCAAAATAGGCAAAATAGGAAGATTCTCAGAGTAAGCTATGATTTGAAATCTGATTTGACCTAAAATGTGAAATTTACTTTAAATTCAACACAATGCATTTTGTAAGAGCAGCAATACATTAATTACATTATTATTAATATTAATTAACTCCAATCTGCTTATTAATATAAGGGCCACCACTCGTCCTTCCCCTCATTAGGTCCTCCCTCTTTCTATTCATGTTTGGCCCCCACCCACTGCTAATGGGGGAATCCCAGAGAGGAACACTAGGTCCCCTCCCACCTTGTGATTATAGTGAGGGTCTCCACCCATTACTAATGGGGGTACTAGGTCCTCCCCCACTAATATTATAAAAGCCCAAACTCAACGCATGGGGGGCATTGGGTGGACATAAGCATTTCCCCCCTGATTTTATTTTTGTCAATAGGCCCCACCTGATGCCCACAGCCACAGGCAGGGCAAAACTGAAGGAAACAAATATAGCCTGGGCATTTAAAGGCAGAGCAGCCCAGTAGGAGGGGGCATGTCATGTGTCATGTCATCAACAATAACACACGCCACCTCAAAGTGAGTATGTTAGTTTGTCGAAACGCTCACGCATGGGAGCAATGCTCTGTGTTTACTTTACACAGCACTGCTCTGCATTTGCTGGTGACTTGTCTCTTGTGTCCCTAAAAGAGGGATACCAGAGGACAAAAGTGGGGCATGGTCAGTAAAGCGTTTTGGGTATGTGTGAGGAAGCTCTCTGTGGTGCTGACTGTAGTTGGAGGCTAATTATAGGATTGTGTGTGCATAGAGGCAACTTTCTGTGGTGTAGTGTGTATAATGTAGCCCCATGTAACAAAAGTGCAGCTTAGTGGAGGTAAGTGGAAAGGGGCCTTGACAGGGCTAGGAGGCGGGCATAGGAGGAAGCACGTAGGGGTTGGTGATTTGAGGGTTGAGGGTTTGGCTATATAAATAGACAGCCATCTCAGAAGAGTCTACCTGGCCGAGTTTGTCCAACCCTCCCTCCCTGGGTTATGGATAAGGTTGGGTTCAGGGCTGTTTGAAGGAATTTGGGGGCCCCAAGCAAAGTGGACATGGAGGCCCCCCGGACCTCCTACAGGAACCACAGTATAGCCATACAGTTTAAGTTCACCCACACTTTATATAAATACAAAAGGTTTACAGTGCAAATACTGCTGTTGCATATAATGTGCATAAAACTCCCCCTCACCCCCTCCCTATGTTGTTTTACTTCCTCCCCCCATGTTGTTTTACTCCCTCCCCCCATGTTCTTTTTACTACCCCCCTCCCTCCCTATGTTCTTTTTACAACCCGCCAATGTTCTTCTCAGTTACCTCCCCTTCCCTGTAGCGTGGCCGAGCTCCTCTTCCTCCTGGCTGTCAGTCCGGCCGGGTACCGTGCGGTACAGGAGATTCAATTTCCTGTTCACGGCCGGACTGAGAGGAAGTGAGCACTCCATGTGCACTTCCTGTCAGTCCTGCCAGGAACAGGAAACTGAATCTCCTGTACCGTGCGGTACCCAGCCGGACTGACAGCCAGGAGGAAGAGAAAAGAAGAGTAGCTCGGCCACGCTACAGAAAGACTGAAGCATTACTCCTGAGGAAGTTTGGTGATCCAGACGAAACGCGTAGAGACTTGAGACTTTTATTGATTGGCACTTTTATTATTTTTTATTGTGTATCTGTTTTGCCTGCCTGACATTTCCACAAGGACGTCTTGGCTCCACATTGATGGGAGAAACAGAATTGTCTTGATGGTTTTTTTTACCCCTACTATATTGTAAGTGTAACCATTAAAGCGGTTATTCTATTTTACAACAGTGCTGTACTGTGCTACTTTTTATTTTTTACATGTTAAACCTACCATCCTAACTCTGAGGAATCTGGGAAAATCCATAAATTTGATGTGCCTGAAAACTACATAAATTCTGTGAGTGTGACATAAACACAAGGGGAATCTGTGTTTTTACGTTAATCCCCTATGAGCGCTTTCTTTTATTCCTATAGCTCTAGGTATACTTTATTTTGTTTCCATGTATTGTGAGGATTAAGAGGAGTCCTTTTGTTTTACCTGACCAAAAAGGAAGTAATTAATCTTTTTTTTACTTTTATTCACTGCACCTGGGTGGTCTGAATTTGTATTTGTGAACCAAGTGCTACACAGACGGACCACCCAGAAGTGGAAGTGTGCCATCAATTTAACTCCCAGGCTGGGAGGCTGCTGTAGGTAAATTACCAACTGCTGGGTGGCCGCCGTTCGTACAGACGAACACGTGGCAGCGGCCATCTTTGTTCATTTGAACGCGGTCAGCGGTGTGTGAAGCCAAATTAATGGAACTGAAATCGGCTACACATTGAAACGAACACTGCTGACCCTTACCTTCTCCTCCACTGAGTTTTCAGCCACAAAAACTAAGTCCCATTCGGCAGTTTGAATGTACTGCTATACTGAGCCAATTGCACGAATGATGCCCCGTTCGTGCATTCGTCATTTTTTTCTCCCTGAAATTGACCGACCACACAGCCCAAATCTATGGAACTGTTTTGGGCATGAAAATGTGCTTGCGGTCGGTCATAAAGGACTTCCAGCTAACTTCTGAACTACTGGAGGGATTTGTATGATATTGAGTGTGCGGTTTAAGAATATGTAACTTTTATGTGAATTGAATGTATAGTTTTAAAGTTACAGTACATGTATAAAAAGTATATTTTTCCTGCCTGTGATAATTACATTAACCCATTGTGTTCAGTAACTATATCACAGGCAGAGGGGAGGATTTTGTGGGAACGAATGGGAGTGTTTTACTATATTGTACGTATTGGATTGGTTGTTCTTCAAAACCCTGTGGGCGGTACTATGTGTGTGAAATGTGCATAAAAGCAGAGTGTTTCATTAAAAGTTCAGTTCTACTTCACCCTCAATTTGGAGTCCCGTCTCTTATTGGGGGAATCTGCTACAAGGGATTGCTATGCTCTGCATATTCCTTTGCTATAATCACTCCAAAGCTCTTTTAAGAGCTTGTTCCTGCTTCGCTCTGAAGAAAGAGAGGTTTGGCCTGCGGTGCTTGTGGTGTCTGCTAGAGTGCTTGGAGCCCTCAGGAAGCGCTAGGAGCATCCTTCAACTGAGGTACCCAGTCGGGGTGCCAGGTGATCCGTTACAGTCGGTTTCGAAAAGTGAAAAGTGAAAGTGAAAAAGATTTAAAGGAAATTGTAGGACAAACGCAGATCTTAATAAGTTAAATTGTATTAAGAAGGGTGTGTGCTAACCAGGTGTGTGAAAAAAGTTGTAATAATAAACATTTATTCTACATTTCTTTAATTGCACTTTAACCTTCAAAAATTAATTTGGGGAATTAAACTGGGCTACTGGAATACATTATAGATAAAACTGTACCTGGTAAATTTTACTTGCTTCAAATAAAAGAAAAGAGCACATTACTGTGAATTTTTAACATGAGGTCAATTGGCGTGCCACAATAATTCTAATTTGTAAATATATCTGCTCCATTATAAAATGAACTAACAAATCTCCATTTGATTAGTAAATTACTGCTAGCACTAACTGCAGTTAAAATCTAGGTTTTCTTTCTACACTTTAATAGTGAGTGTTTTTTAAAAATATTTAAAAGTAAAACACGAAAAGCGTACGTAATACCTTCCACCTGAACGTGGAAATCATGGTGCGTAAAGTCCAAGTTGTTGGTTGCTGTACATCGATAGATTCCATGATCGTTCTCCATGATGTTTTTAATTTTCAGGTGTTTTCCAAAATTCTCAATTGTTGTCCTTCCTGGTGGCAACTCTGAATCATTCTTTTGCCAGGAGATCCTAGGTGTCGGCCTAAAACATAAAACATGTAGCCGTGTCCAATGTGTTTCCTACCCAACCTTCGCACCATTTAATGAAGTGTAAGTACCTGCATACGAGCACATATCTCCATGTAATAGAGCAAAAGATCAATGAGTGCAGGTATAAAGAGTAAACAAAGGGCAAATGCCCCGAGGATGCTTGCAATCAGTATTTGGGAGACACAGCATTGAAGCAACTTCTGATGATAAAAAGCACAGCAGGTAGGCATTTGCTAGCCCAGCACTGTGTGGATTTGTGATTGGGCTGGTGGCCAGGGACTCAGACAGTTTAATGTATGCCATAGCATTCAGTGCTTTGCAATAGTAGTTTTTTCATTTGTGTTTTTTCCTGGCACTATAGGGTCTCTAGGTGTACACCCCCCCCCCCCCCCACCCTCAGGGCACCCCTCCCGCCGGGCTTTAGGGGGTGGAAGGGATTAAATCTTACCTTCTTTCCCCCGCCGGCGGTGGGCTTTCTCCTACTTCTTTCCCCGTCATCTGCTGAATGTGCATGCACGGCACGAGCCGCACGCACATTCAGATAGTCCACAGGAAAGCATTCTCAATACTTTCCTATGGACTCTGGCGTCTTCTCACTGTGAAAACCACAGTGAGAAGCGCGGAAGCGCCTCTAGCGGCTGGATTAACCCATTTGTAAACATAGCAGTTTCTCTGAAACTATGTTTACAGCACAAACGGTTAATTTTAGATAGACCTTGCACCCAGACCACTTTATTAAGCTGAAGTGGTCTGGGTGCCTATAGTGGTCCTTTAATTTTGATACCCTCTCTGCACTCTCGTACCAGAATGGATCTGAATCTAGAAAACTAATACTAACTCAACAAGACTCTACTGGAACGTTAATTGTTCAAATAAATGTTACATTACTTAAAGAAACCCCATGACTGATCCTTTTTCTGGCTCGATTCACATGTATTATAGAAGCAGCGATACTCACAGTCCATCTGCAATGCACTCCAATAACAGGACTTCCCCTCTCAGAACAGTGATGGACCCTCTAATTCCATGTGGAGTGAATAACCTTGGTGGTCTTTCTTTGATTGAATCACCTACGATATAAAACATATTAGTTAGGCTGATTAAGTGAATGAACCATTCAAACCATTTATAAGTGAACTCATATTTGGTGTATTCAGTTGATCTCCGATTCCATCCTTTTTGTCTCTTTGTTATCCTCAAATTAAAGAGACAATTAAAGCAATAGACATTCTACAGCCCATTCTAGAAGTTATGGTGCCATGAGTCAGTTGGTGACATCCCACTGTTAAAAGTCAAACCGGTTTCAAATAGTTTGACACTTTTCTAAGTCCTTGTTGTAACCTCAGTTTTGCCCCTCTTTCCACATATCACTAAAGCAAAAGTCCCCCTTCTACATTAGTTATATTAATATGTGTTCCTATTAGGACTTAATTCATTGGTTGAGAACTGGAGGCACTTGAGAAATCCAGATAAGTCTCAAACTTTTCAAAAATGGTTTTACTTCTTACTGTGGAATTGTCACTGGGTGATTACCCTACTTACAGGACATGGGAAACCCACAAATAGAGGGTTTAATATAAACATATTACCACGTCTTAGAGTGGCCAGACTTAATGGGACCCTATAATCACCAGAACTACAGCTTATTGGATTTGTTCTGCAGCATATAAGTTCAGTGTCTCCACACTCTGCATGGAGACCCTGAACATTCCTCATAGAGACTCATAAACTCAATGCATCTCTGGCAATGCATGGTGGCATTTGGCTTTGACCTCTTTGGCTGAGATCATTAGAATTGCCAATCTCAACCAATCCAATGTTTCCTCTGTCAAAGCATCGGATTGGCTGAGATTGTCAGTTCTGATGATCTCAGCCAAGGAGGCGTGGCAGTGGTAGGACTAGAATTAAGGTAAGTTTTACAGCTATTTAAGGGGACAAGGGGGAGGGGCAACCACATAAAGAGTGTTTTTAACACTATAGGGTCAGAAATGCACATTTGACCCTATAGTGTTCCTTTAATGTTATATAATTATAGAGGCAAAGTTATTGCCGAGGTCAGAAAAATAGTAATACAGTTATATGATTAAACAAGCAGAATCAGGATTCTAAAACGACTCAAACTAAAATTAATTATTATTATTATTATTGGTATTTATATCGCGCCAACTTACTCCATAGTGCTTAACAATATTCCTAACTGAGGAGGGGGGGGGGGGGATTTAACAATAGATAAGACTGTTACAAAATGATACAGGAACAATAGATAGATAGCAAGCTTACAGTCAAGAGGGCAATATTAGAATATCAAGATAGACTTATTTTTTAAGCACTAAACATGTATCAAGGCAGAAACACCTATAGGGCAATGAATAAGAGCCCAAACAAGCATTTTATAGGCTTACATATGTTCTGATTGGTTCACCTAATCTCTACGACTCCAAAAAGTCTGAAAATGCAGTTGCCTACATGACGTGGTCATTTTAAGACGGTTTGTGACTGTTAGCAAATTCAAACTATATAAAAACACGCCATTCGAGCGGGCGGTGTCCAAAGTTTTAAGTGCAGTTTAAAGATGCGACTGAGTGTTGGATTTGGGCCAATGCGAAAAGAGAGGGGGAGCGGTTTGCCGTTTGTAGGAGTCAAGCCGCACAGCCACCTGGAGCATTCGGCACGTGCAACCTGAGGAGGGGAGAGGTTTGACATCGGAGTCAGTGATTCTATGCGCCATACCATACCACTTACATACTGTACTTAGACTTCTTTTTAGCTAGTTGTGTTCCTACTAGATATATTTAGTTCAGTTTACCAAAAACAGATTATAAATTCCATGAAAAATGTGAAATTTGCTTTGAATGACTGACAATTCCCACTTTTGCCAAATTTTTGGATAGTGTTAATTATTCAGATCAATATATTTAGGAGCCAACCAACTCATTTCCAATATGCACTGACATGGAGGTCACATAGACATATAAAAATAATAAATGTTCAGCTTGAATTTCGGCGTAATGAAAAAGTCTTACTGCTCTGGACAGTGAGGGTCATAGGAAGTTTCTGAACGATGGTTCGGATGACAGAAAATGATGCAAAGCAGCAATAATCAGACCTATCATCTGTCGTTATCACATTGGCAAAGTACAAGTTCCCATCTAGTCCTACCGACACTCGTTCATCCTGGGGAATGTGAACAAGATCTGGAAGAGATAATACAAGTTATGCAAATTATGTCTTAAAAAAAAAAAGTCTTCTCGAGGTGAAAACTACCACATAAACCTGCGAGTTCCTATCAGTTGGACACTGGGCTGGTAACATAGCAGATGATAAATAATGCACAAAAATGCAAATGGAGACGAGTTAGATGATGGAAGCACAGTATTAAACTGAAGTAGTGGATTTTGAACAACCACATTTTTTTGTACGCAGCTTAGATTTTAGGACGTTTGCACTGTTGTGTCCTTCAGATATTTTCACAAAAATGTTTCACAGGAATACCAAGATTAGTAAACATGGGAGGCTTAGCCTAGCAATGCGTGTACATTGCAGCATACTTATAGTTGTGTGAGAACATGGCTTCCAGCAGTTGCGAAACAAAAATTGGGAAGGCCCTGGTGCAAGAATATTTTGAGATTCCCTACCATAAGGATGGAAAAAGGGTAGATTCCTGTCTGTCGTACAACTCCCACAATGTTTCGCCAGCTGAGGATCTACAATTTGACAATCCCAGCAGGATTGTATTTAGCACCGAACAGAGTGTGTATGTTTAAATGTAAGCATGGTTTTGTATGTACTATGTGTGTGAATATAGGGGTATATTTGTGTGTTGAATGTACTGCTGCCATTTTAAAGCAATGGTTTACTTGTGTGTAGTGTTTGCCTTTAAACATACGGGGTGTGACTGTATTTAGTTTTGACATTTGAATGCATACGTGTACTCGTGTGTAGTGTTGGTGTTTTAATGCTGAGATATATGCACATATACATATACACTGCCACACACACACACACACACACACACTGATACACATACACAAACGCACTGACACATCCGGATACACAGACAAACATGCAGATACACAGACACCCAGATACACACTGACACACATACAGATACAAACACTGACACACACAGATACAGGCATAAGGATACACATATATAAACTGACACAAATACAGATACACAAATGCACTGACACAGATACAGACACACACTAATACATACCGTATATACTCGAGTATAAGCCGACCCGAATATAAGCCGAGGCACCTAATTTTACCAAAAAAAACTGGGAAAACTTATTGACTCGAGTATAAGACTAGGATGGGAAATGCAGCAGCTACTGGTAAATTTCTAAATAAAATTAGATCCTAAAAAAAAAATATATTAATTGAATATTTATTTACAGTGTGTGTATAATGAATGCAGTGTGTGTGTGTATGAATGCAGTGTGAGTGTATGAGTGCAGTGTGAGTGTATGAGTGCAGCGTGAGTGTATGAGTGCAGCGTGTGTGTATGAGTGCAGCGTGTGTGTATGAGTGCAGCGTGTGTGTATGAGTGCATTGTGTGTATGAGTGCAGTGTGTGTGTATGAGTGCAGTGTGTGTGTGAGTGCAGGGTGTGTGTGCAGAGTGTGTGTGTGTGTGTGTGTGTGTTGCAGAGCCTTGTTGGGTGGTGGGCAATTTTTTTTTCATTATTTTCATTTTTTTTATTTATTATTTATTATTTTTTATTTAATTTAATTATTATTAATGTTGTATTATTATTTATTATTTTATTTAATTATTATAATTTTTTTTTATTATTACTATATATTTTTTTCATCCCCCCTCCCTGCTTGATCCATGGCAGGGAGGGGGGCTCTCCTTCCCTGGTGGTCCAGCATTGGTAGTTCAGTGGGGGGGAGAGGGGGGCTGGCAGCGCTGTAACTTACCTGTCCTGCAGCTCCTGTCAGCTCCCTCCTCCTCCGCGCCGTCCTCTATTGACTAGAGTATAAGCCGAGTTGGGGTTTTTCAGCACAAAAAATGTGCTGAAAAACTCGGCTTATACTCGAGTATATACGGTATACTAATTTGCAGAGATGAATACTGACACACATGCAGATACATGTACACACACAGCAATATAGACTGTGTCGGCAGGTAAGAATCATTCGGCCCATCTAGTCTGCCCAAAGTGTCTAAATACTTTCTGTGATGGACTGCCTGGCACACCGACTGTGTGCCTCCGCCAATCAATGCTTCCTAGTAAGCCTTGAGTACCATAAGCACTGCACTGGACAACATGAGCACCGTAGACCCTTAGCCACTGCAGCTTGGCTAGAGTCCCGGCATCCTCCACCATGGACCTAAGACAAGGATCCAGCTTCCAGTGGGTAGACCTCTCCTACTACAGAGAGTATAGCAGGATAACGCTTACAAGAGTTAGTGATATAGCCGGTATAGCGGTTCCCTACAATCACGAGACAATGCTCTGTGTTGAGGGTGAAGCTGAAATGTTTAATGGCAGCCACAACTGGCCTTATATGCAGGTCCCCATGCAAGGGGCACTACCACCTGAAACTGAGAGAAGACTACAGTAAAAACATACAAACAATTACATTGGCTCTTAGGTCCAGGACACTCCCACATAAAACAAGATAATTCCTCCTCTGTGTCTGGGAGATAATGGAGTCAAGCACTGTATTAAACTCAATTATCTCCAGGCACAGAAAAACAACATTTGTAAAAAAAAAAAAAAAATACATTTAAACACACAAAACCCCCACAAAAAGTTACATCCCCGTATAGCCCCAATCTGGGTGACCAACATAATCAGAAATCACCCAGATAGGTTCAGGGGTTGAGGAATTTCCTGGAAGTCATAATTTGTCACATGTGTGCAGTCGGTCTAGTTCGGTACTTTAAAAACCGAACAAACTACTGAACATAATAAATGTTCTCACCTTGTTCGTTGGAACGATTCCACCGAACAGTGCCCTTCTAAGTGGTGTAGAACCGAATGCAGTCAATCCTGGTGTTCGCTGGTACATCCAGCCTGCCTTTTATTACAACTGTACACATACAGGCCACACCCAGGGGGAGGCATAAAACAACCAATAGTATCATGGGTGCAACCCACAGATTCCCTCCCCTTAGCCTGAAAGATAATCCACTTATTATACAGTTTCAACCATAACTTTTACACAATATCCATAACTTATATAATATTCATGCTACAAACATAAAACATGTATTTTCGTAATCAGCATACTTTAATTAGTAATCCTCTCAAAAATCGTCCCAATCCCTCCAGTAGATCAATAGTTAGTTGGAGGACCCTTTATGACCGACCGCAAGCACCTTTTCCTGCCCAAAACACATCCATAGATTTGGGCTGTGCGGTCGGTCAATTCCTGGCATAAAAACGGCTAAGTCCCGTTCGAAGTGTGGCCGATACTTCGACGTTAGTCGAAGTGTCGAAGTGGAGTCGATGGTACGGGTCGGCAGTTTTCGAAGTTAAAATGGCCGCCGCCACGTGGTCCTTTGTTCGATGCCGCGCACTTCGACGACTTCGACGATTACTTCTGCACTTCGACGTTATCCGAAGTGCCCATATAAAGTAGCAACACTGCCCTGAGGTAATCCAAGGGCCAGGAACAGTATTTGTCTTTAGGGCCAAGGTAGGGTAGGTGAGGACAATCAACAATATCGTAAGGGGCAGCCACAACAGGGTTCCGCTACACTGCTCCCCCTTGCCCACAAGCCGGCATACACAGTCTGATCGAACACGGATCGGCTTGGGGATGTCCGGGGGCTCACAGATCATTTTTCCAGGTCAGTTTGTCTTGACAACCCGTCAGCATTTCCATTCTGCTTACCCGGCCGGTACTGGATGTTAAAGTCAAAGGGTTGCAGCGCCAAGCTCCAGCGCAGCAGCCTGGCATTGTCCCCAGCCACCCGGTTCAGCCATACTAACGGGTTGTGATCCGTGAGCAAGGAAAAGGGCTGTCCATACAGATAGGGCTGCAGTTTCTTTAGGGCCCACACCACAGCCAGGCATTCCTTTTCGATGGCGGCGTAGCTTACTTCTCGAGGTAACAGTTTGCGACTGATGTAAGCCACGGGATGTTCTCCGCCATCGGCCCCGACTTGTGTGAACAAGAAATCGTTTAGTTGGATTGGGAGCTGCCAAGACAGGGGCATTTATTAGTGCATTTTTCAGGTGTTGGAATGCCTGCTCACACTCCGGGGTCCAGTTTACTTGGCGGGGAAGGTTCTTACGGGTCAGGTCCGTGAGGGGTTTGGCCAGGGCGCTATAATTGGGAGCAAACTTCCTGTAATACCCCGCTGTCCCTAGAAACGCTAAAACCTGGGTCTTAGTCCTAGGGGTGGGCCACTGGGCTACGGCCTCTACTTCTTCGGGCTTCTGTTTGCCGCACCCCACTCTATGTCCCAGGTACTGCACCTCAGCCATTCCTATACTACACTTAGCCGGCTTCAGGGTCAAACCAGCTTCCCTTATCCTGTCCAGTACAGCTCCTATATGGGCCAAGTGTTCCTGCCACGTATTACTAAAAATAGCAATATCGTTCAGGTAGGCACAGCTATAGTCCTGGAATCCATCCAGAAGTCGATTCACCATCCTCTGGAAGGTAGCTGGGGCGTTTTTCATCCCAAATGGCATGACCTTAAACTGATACAAGCCAAATGGGGTGACAAAGGCCGACTTCGGGATGGCGTCTGGGGCCAGGGGAATTTGCCAATATCCTTTACATAAGTCAATAGTGGTGAGGTACTGGCCACTGGCCATTCTGTCCAGTAACTCGTCTATCCGGGGCATAGGATAGGCGTCTGACACGGTTTTCTCATTTAATCTCCTATAGTCCACGCAGAAGCGAGTCGTACCGTCTCGCTTTGGCACGGAGGACTACCGGAGATGCCCATGGGCTATCTGAGGGCTCTATCACCCCCAGTTGGAGCATCTCATTGATCTCCTTGCGCATGTTTTCCCTCACCGCTTCTGGGATGCGGTAGGGGGTCTGGCGCATGGGTAGTTGCCCTGGGGTCTCGACCCGGTGAGTTGCCAGAGGAGTGTATCCAGGTACATTAGAGAAGGTTTCTTGCTTCTCTCGCAACAGCTGCTGTACCTCGATATGCTCCTGTGGACTCAGCCGGTCTCCCAGTGCAACTTCTCCTAAATCCCCAGACAGCCTCCCATCCCCCAGCAGGTCGGGAAGGGGAAGGCTGTCACACTCATCGGAGCTGGGTGCACAAATCGCTGTCACCTCCTCTGAATGTTCCCGGTAGGGCTTTAGCATGTTCACATGGAGCATGTGTCGCCCTCCAGTTCCTGTGCAGGGGCCAATTATGTAAGTGGTGTCACATCTCTGTTCCACGACTTTATAAGGGCCTTGCCAGGCGGCCTGCAGCTTATCATGTCGGACAGGTTTTAAAATTAAAACTTTCTGTCCCACCTGGAAGCTACGTCATACCACGTACGCCCGATCATACCACGTACGCTGACGCGTCTGGGCCGCCTGGAGGTTTTCTCCTACTGTCTTAGTTAGGGCCTCCAGTCGGTCCCGAAGTGACAACACATATGGTATAATGGGGGTACCGTCTGCACTCCGGTCTCCCTCCCAATGTTCTCGGATGAGATCTAGGGGTCCTCTTACCCTCCTCCCAAATAATAACTCAAATGGGGAAAACCCTGTTGATTCCTGAGGCACCTCCCTGTAAGCAAAGAGGAGGTGCGGCAGGAATCGCTCCCAGTCCTTATGGGTCTCCGCAAAGGTTCGGAGCATTTGCTTTAACCCCTTAAGGACCAAACTTCTGGAATAAAAGGGAATCATGACATGTCACACATGTCATGTGTCCTTAAGGGGTTAAGGTGCCATTGAATCTTTCACAGAGCCCGTTGGTCTGGGGGTGGTATGGGGCACTAATAATGGACTTAACATTGCACAGCCTCCAGAGTTGTTGGGTGACCTCTGCAGTAAACTGAGTACCCTGATCCGAGATGATCTCCCTAGGTAACCCTACCCGGGAGAAGATCTGCATCAGGGCCTCGGCCACTGTCTCGGCGTGGATATTTGTCAGGGCCACTGCCTCGGGATATCGGGTAGCGTAGTCTACCACTGTGAGGATGTACCTCTTGCCGGAAGGGCTAGGTTTCTGGAGGGGGCCTATGATATCTACCGCTATTCGGTGGAAGGGTTCCTCAATTATTGGTAGCGGATGCAGTTTTGTTTTCCGCCGGTCTCCCCTCTTCCCCACCCTCTGGCACGTGTCACAGGTATTACAATACTTCCGTACTTCCTGGCTAACTCCCGGCCAAAAGAAATTTTGCGTCAGTCGGTATCTGGTCCGACTAACCCCTAAATGCCCGGATAGCGGAATGTCGTGTGCTATCCGTAGCAATTCGGCTCGGTACCTCTGTGGTACCACTAATTGTCTTAACACAATCGGGTCTGACCCAGCTACTTGCTTGTCGGACTCCCGGTATAACAGCTGTCCCTCCCATATAAATCTTTCCCCCTCTGCCCCAGGGTGGTCAGAGGTGACTTTATCTCTATACACTTGCAAGGTAGGGTCAGTTATCACCTCTGCCGCAAATTCGTTAGGGGGGGACCAGGGGACACAGTCTAGGGAAGGGGAAGGTTCTCTTACCTGGACCTCCGGCAGTGTGTTGTAGTCCTGGGTGCGGGCCTGTTGTCTGGTGACCACTGGGTGTGCTTCCTCAGTGGTTGTGGTTTGGGGCTCAAAAGCAGATGTGAGCTTTCCCAAATCGTTTCCCAGTACCACCTCTGCGGGTAACTGGGGCAACAACCCCACCTCCACATTCCCTGCCCCCGCTCCCCAATGCAAATGGACGTTGGCAGTGTCCAGCCGGTAGACGGCTCCCCCAGCAACTCTGACTGCTATAGTCCGGGTAGTGTTAGCCTTGTCAGCGACCAAGTGGCTTTTGAACAGTGTTATAGTGGCACCAGAGTCTCGGAGCCCCTGTACTGCTTTTCCCTCCAGGTATACCGTCTGTCTGTGGTGCTGGCGATTATCGGCATGGGCTTGTAGTGGGTTAGCTTCGAGTAGTACCTCCCACTGTTCTATGGTGGTGACAGGAACCGCGGAGCCATAAGCAACTGGTGGCTCCCCCTGGTAGTGATGGGCAGCGGCTCTCGGTGGTGGTGGTGGCCCGGGTCGGATCCATGAGGATCGGTCTCGGAGTTGTGGGCATTCTCTTTTGTAATGTCCCCACTTCTGGCAGTGATGACAGGGCCCGGAGCCAGGTTGGCGGAAACGTGGTTGTACAGCAGGCGGTGGTGGTGGTAGCTGTCGGGGTGGTACAGGGGGGTAGTTCATTCCCCCAAAGGATTTCATCATTACTTTTGGGGCTACCGGTTTCTGTGACCTGCACGCATCTAGGTACTCATCCGCCTTCCTAGCAGCCTCTGTGAGGGATGCAGGGTTGCGGTCTCTTACCCACTCCTGTACATCAGTTGTTACCCCATCATAGAATTGTTCCTTGAGCAACATTTGTATCACATCTTCCATGGATCGGGCCTTGCTGGCTTGCACCCATCCAAGGGCCGCCCGCTGCAACCTACAAGCCCACTCGGCATGTGAGTCTTTATCTGCCTTTTTCAACTCTCGAAACCGCCTTCGGTATGCCTCTGGTGTTATGGCATACCGGGCCAATATAATCTCCTTTACTCGGCTGTAGTTCCGGATCTCCTCATCTGGTACAGTTCTATAAGCTTCTGCTGCCCTCCCAGACAACCGCCCAGCCAAAATAGGTACCCAATCCTCAGTACTGATCTTATGCAAGGCACATAATCTTTCAAAATCTTGGAGGAAAGCATCTATGTCTTCCTCCGCCTCCACATAGTTTTTAAACGCTTGGTAAGGATTTTTTGTCTTACCCTCTGTACTGTTGGTATTTGCTGTGTCCCGTAATGTGGATGGTTGTGGCCTTTGGCGCAACATAAATTCTTGCACCTCGGTCATAGTCCTGGAAATAATGTCAGGCGTTGCATTTCCTCCATAAAAGGCCAGTCTACATTGCACTTGCCTTTGAAATTCTTCTTGTCCTGACCCATCCGATGTGCTTTGCAGTTCAGGGATTGCCCTGCCCTCGATCTGATATTCTGCCATGACTTCTGCAATGAGGGTTGCTTTCTTTTTGTTGCTTGCTGCAATCCCTCTCGCTTCCAGTAAGTCCTTTAGCGTGGTTCTTTTAAGCTTAGCATAGTCACTCTCCATCCGTATTCCATTAATCCTTGTTCCCTTGTGAGTCTGGATCCCAGCACTGCCAACCAATGTAGCGGAGAGCTGATATCCCACAGCTATTCTCCACTAAAGATCCCAGGGAGGCTCAGGAACAAGGCAATAGTAAATCCACAAGCAGAGTTTCCAGCAGGCAAAATAACACAGCAGTATCCCCACAGCAATCCCAATAACTGGACGACACACAGTTTCAGGAACAGAACTGCTGGCTGGTACATCCAGCCTGCCTTTTATTACAACTGTACACATACAGGCCACACCCAGGGGGAGGCATAAAACAACCAATAGTATCATGGGTGCAACCCACAGATTCCCTCCCCTTAGCCTGAGAGATAATCCACTTATTATACAGTTTCAAACATAACTTTTACACAATATCCATAACTTCTATAATATTCATGCTACAAACATAAACATGCATTTTCGTAATCAGCATACTTTAATTAGTAATCCTCTCAAAAATCGTCCCAATCCCTCCAGTAGATCAATAGTTAGTTGGAGGACCCTTTATGACCGACCGCAAGCACCTTTTCCTGCCCAAAACAGTTCCATAGATTTGGGCTGTGCGGTCGGTCAATTCCTGGCATAAAAACGGCTAAGTCCCGTTCGAAGTGTGGCCGATACTTCGACGTTAGTCGAAGTGTCGAAGTGGAGTCGATGGTACGGGTCGGCGGTGTTCAAAGTTAAAATGCCCGCCGCCACGTGGTCCTTTGTTCGATGCCGTGCACTTTGACGACTTCGACAGCTTCGACGATTACTTCGGCACTTCGACGGTATCCGAAGTGCCCATTTAAAGTAGCAACACTGCCCTGAGGTAATCCAAGGGCCAGGAACAGTATTTGTCTTTAGGGCCAAGGTAGGGTAGGTGAGGACAATCAACAATATCGGAAGGGGCAGCCACAACAGGGTTCCGCTACAGTGAGTTTCAGTGTCCATGAACTCAAAGACCAAACACTGCTGCCTGCATTCGCGGGAACAAGATAGCCGCCACCTCGTGGTTGTTCATGCGAACAGTGGCCACCCAAACAGACAATTAGAACACTGCGGTTAGAATCCAAGGTGTTAATAGGGCTTAACAAGCTCCTGGGTGGTCTCTGCTTCGTACGCTGTTCGCTTCCCGAATCAAATATAAAATCCTACAAACCAAGTTTGTTCCTATAGTTTTTAAAGGACCCATAGTCTTTTGGCAGGAGGCGGGCAAGCAGGCCACTCCAAGAACACGTGGCAGAGGCATTTCTGCCATACTTTCATTAGTCCTTGGCCTTATCTTAAGTCTAGGATAGCCTTATGCCTACCCCACGCACGCTTAAACTCCTTCACTGTGTTAACCTCTACCACTTCAGCTGGAAGGCTATTCCATGCATCCAGTACCCTCTAAATAAAGTAATACTTCCTGATATTATTTTTAAACCTTTGCCCCTCTAATTTAAGACTATGTCCTCTTGTTGTGGTAGTTCACTTCTTTTAAATATAGTCTCCTCCTTTACTGTGTTGATTCCTTTTATGTATTTTTTTTTTTTTTAATAGATCTTTATTTGATTTTGTTTAAATTTTTTGCAATCAATATCAAAACACATAGATCATACAAAGTACAAAAATAGAAACAATTACTACAATAGTAATAGACATCGAACCATTCAAACTATACCATGTAGCTTCTATCATACTTCATTCATAAATCATACATACGTACATAGTGGGAGTAGGCCGCAACATTCATTAGGGTATCAGTTATATATACATAATCAATTTTATCTTTTCAGGGATTGCCTGAACATTTATGTGTATACATCACAAGGGGTTAATAAGATTGCTCATTGTTTTCTAAGAGTTTTAGACATTTTTTCCCCATTTTGTATTTCTGTACAGTGTCCTTCCTCTTAAAAAGCCCTATCTCATTTTTAATCTGAAGTGCTAATTGTTTCTCCCAAAGTTTACCCTCAATTGTCGTAGAATTCTTCCATCCTCTTGCTATCAAGATCTTTGCTGCCATAAAAGAATGACAGACCAAAAATTGTTGGTATACTAATAGATCAGGCCATTGAAGATGTAGAAGGGCCGTTATTGGAGATTGTTCTATCAGAATTTTATCCCAGACATACAGTTTTCTAAAGACCTCATCCCATAATTTCTTAATTAATCTACAACTGCACCAAATATGAATAAAACTTCCCAAGTTATTTCCACATCTCCAACATACTTTAGATTCATTGTGATCAATTCTATTTAATCTGTTAGGCACTAAATACCAACGATAGCAAACTTTATAGTGTGTCTCAAACAGGGTGACATTATGAATTTATGTATTTAAATGTTTCTATCATATCCCCCCTGTCTCGTCTTTCCTCCAAGCTATACATGTTAAGATCCTTTAACCTTTCCTGGTAAGTTTTATCCTGCAATCCATGAACCAGTTTAGTAGCCCTTCTCTGAACTCTCTCTAAGGTATCAATATCCTTCTGAAGATAGGGTCTCCAGTACTGTGTACAGTACTCCAAGTGAGGTCTCACCAGTGTTCTGTACAATGGCATGAGCACTTCCCTCTTTCTACTGCTAATACCTCTCCCTATACAACACAATAAAACAAGTGAAAAAAATGGCGCGATCAATAAAGTTATAAAATGAAAAATACAAAAAAGGGGGGAGCAGCACCTAAACAGTGTATTAGCCCAAAAAACACTCCTAAAACCACAAAAAACAAACAATAGGTGCGCTATGATGTAAAGTGCAATATTGTTCAAACAACACAAAGTGCAGATTCCCAGTGCAATGGTATAAAGTGCTTAATGTGACAAGACACGTATACACATTTATAACAATCTGTGAGACCAATGACATAAAGTGCTACATTCAGTGAAAAGCACTTATACACATGTACAGCAATCTGTGTGAGTAATTCAATCTAAAGTGCACAAAAAGGTGTAAAATGAAAAAAAAATGTAAGTGATATTGTGCAAAAAAATATGTATAAAACAACTTACACTAGCAGCAAATTATCAGGTAAATTTCCAATAATAGAGAGACATAAAAAAACAGAAAATATATATAGTGTAAAACTGTAACATACACAAAGCATAAAAGTGTAGGTGAGGTAGGTAATCAACTCACAGACATAGAACAAATGAGTCTGCTCTAACTTTCACAGCCTTAGTAAATGGACTTTCACTCCAGCCAGTGGAATAAAATGAACAGCCTTTATTTCAACATGGCTAAAATACCAAAACTTCCAATATCACCCTGTTCCCTTGTAGCAAAAAGACGGTCTTGCTGCTGGGTAGATGCAGTAGCCGGCCGGCTAAAGTGTCCTGCAAATTACTGTTGCAGCTCCGTTTTTTGATCAAGCTACTTCCGGGAGGCAGGGTCAAGTAGCTCCCGGTCTGGTGGAAGTGTGGTCCAGGCTCTCCCATTTCTAGTGGCATCTGGCTGAGTCTGGTGGAAGTCTGGTCCAGGCTCTCCCATTTCTAGTGGCATCTGGTTGAGTCTGGTGGAAGTCTGGTCCAGGCTCTCCCATTTCTCAGTTGTCATGGCTCTCACTAGAAGAGGGAGCTCCTCTCTATTGTGTTCCCCTCTCTCCCATGCAGCTCATTGGCCTTGTACTCACTTTCTCCCAGCACTGCATCATTACACTGGTCAGGGGCCCAGTCATGCTGTTAACCTGACTGGGCCCCTGATGAAAGATGTCCATCGAATGGCCCTAGGTCAAACTGTTTTCAAACATTGGACTACTTAATCTGAGGGTGCCAGGATACACCTGGAACCATAACCACTAGCGGGGCTGTAGTGGTTATGGTTCCAGGAGTATCCGGGAGAGTTCCTCTAAAATCACTTGAGTACTAAAAACAAAAAAAACAAACAAACACACAAGATATTTAAACATTGCTAAACTTACCAAGTGTCATCCAGTATATATGAACCGGAGATAAGCCCTGGGGAGGGTCACACCGTAAAACCACAGGTTTACCCTCTTCTACGACAACAGGTGGAATAGCTTCATTTGGAAATTTAGGAACCCCTGGAGCACACAGAGGAGAGATTGGGAAACATGGTGTTATGTACAGAAAATAGAAGACAGTTTGCAGCTGAAAGTCCAATCAACCCCTTAAGGATGGAAGTAATTTTACAAGTTCGAATCAAAACAAAATCTGGAATTTTCGCTATTAGTCTGTACGACCATAATTCACCTCTTTCATATTAAGTGGACCCATACACAAAAAGTTAGTGTTCATTTTAGTTTTTTTGCATTTTTTCACAAACCCTTTCACCGATGAGATCATCAGCATTATATGTTCTTTTTGCTCAACAACAGTATATTAGTACTCAGTAATATCTCACAAGTAGAACAGTATTCCCCACATCCAGGTTTCATATGGTTTTGGAAAGTTACAGGATCAAATATAACACTTGTCCGGTTATTTTTTTGCTCATTGAAATTTGCCAGACTGGTTATGTTGCCTTTAAGACCGTATTGAAGCCCAGGAATGAGATTATCCCCATGATGGCATTGCAGCAGACCACGGGTAACCCGACTGGTTAAGAACAAGGGGGAAGAGTCAGCGCTAAATAACAAGAATAATAAGCAGCAACTCAAAAAAAGGGAATCCCTCAATACCCTTAAAACAAGCTAGAGGATGTGAATGGAGTAAGGGCTGTTCTAAGGACTAGTAACCGTAGTCTAAACCAATAGAAAACAGACCAAATGGTCTAAATGGATAAACAACAACAAGTAGGCCTATGTAGATAATAAGAAACAGTGGAGAATAAAAAGTCTCACTTAAGACAACAGAATAAAAATAGATCCGTCCACGTAATAAAATATAATAAAATATAATGTGGGGGTTAATAAAAAGTCATAAAAGTCTCACTAATATTTCTGGATAAGGTAGGGGTACAGTCCTCGGGAGTTGATCCGTCCGGATTGATAAAATATCCGTATATGTGGAGACAAAAGGAGAACACGACAAACAGCCAATAGTGTAATATTGTACAATCTAATGGTAAAATAGATAAAAGGAAGGTAATACACTCACATTTGTGAGAGCTTTAACCAGCTCTGGGGTGAAGGGCGTGTAGCGGTATAATCCCCGCTAGAGGATATACTGGAGAGGTGCGTCCGTCACTCCGGCCTGGTTGATTCAGTGCTCCAAGGTATATAAAAAAAATACACAATTTAAAACCATTAACGCGTTTCACCTTTAAGGCTTTAAGCGTTAATGGTTTTAAATTGTGTATTTTAACAATAAAAGTCTTTTGGTTACCCTTTTTATAGGGCCAATTTTCAGTTTATAGGATTTTATATGCACTTTGTATTATTTTTTATTCTCCCTGGCATCTTTTATTGTATCCTGACTCAAGAAATCCTAGCTGGGGATCATTCCACCAACGCTGTATTGATAGAGCAGTACCTTCTGCTCTATACTTGTGAGTATATTTTATATATATATTTTATCACTCTATCCTTATATACTGATGGCACTATTGCTGTTTTTTATATACCTTGGAGCACTGAATCAACCAGGCCGGAGTGACGGACGCACCTCTCCAGTATATCCTCTAGCGGGGATTATACCGCTACACTAAAGCTCTCACAAATGTGAGTGTATTACCTTCCTTTTGTCTATTTTACCATTAGATTTTACAATATTACACTATTGGCTGTTTGTCGTGTTCTCCTTTTGTCTCCACATATACGGATATTTTATCAATCCGGACAGATCAACTCCCGAGGACTGTACCCCTACCTTATCCAGAAATATTAGTGAGACTTTTATATGACTTTTTATTAACCCCCACATTATATTTTATTACCTGGACGGATCTATTTTTATTCTGTTGTTTTAAGTGAGATTTTTTATTCTCCACTGTTTCTTATTATCTACATAGGCCTACTTGTTGTTTATCCATTTAGACAGTTTGGTTTGGTTTCTATTGTTTTAGACTACTGTTACTAGTCCTTAGCGCAGCCCTTACCCCCTTCACAACCCGACTGGTTACCTCCGCTAATTCCCTTCCTTCAGCCAGTCAGGAACCATTTAAAGTGCACAGAGACCCATTTCCCCCCCAGTAACTGGACGACACACAGTCATGGAGGTATAACACGTTTTTATTGTGCCGCACTTGGCTTTTATGCATAACCCATGCAAGGGATTCTTCAACATCCACATACAGGGTCACACCCCAAGCTCCTTCACCTCCCTGGGGGCCCAGAGCGGGAAATTACCTTGTTCTCTTTGTCCTCAAGCCCGCCACCCAAACACAGGCTTTCACACACTAGCTGCCTTTCTTCCCAGGAGCCTCTGTGCCTGGGAGTCCAGGCACATTAAAAAGGGTCTGTCCCTTTGTCTACCAGGTACAGAAAAGCCCGCCCGAGGGAAAAGAGTTGGTCTTTTTCTCCCTGCAGGCACGAACAAGCCCGCCAACCTAGTGTCCCCATCAACCTCAGGGATCCTCACAGCGGCACCTGTCTCGACAGGGCTCCGCTCGCGAGGTCCCTGCGTGAAACCTGCAAGGGAAGCGTCTCCTTTCAGGATACGAATACTCCCTCTGGGTGGCGTTCGTCTATATGAAATGGCAGCCACCCAGGGGAGCACTCACTTTTGCTTCAAACTATAGTTAAAAAATTAATGAAGCAAAAATCCATTCTGCCCTGCATGACGTCCAGGAGGTGCTACTGTAAAATGTATCAAAGTGCTTTATTATCTTAAATTTAGCACTTTTTATAAATAGAAATTTCAGAGACATTAAATTAATCCCTAAGCACATCTGCAAACGGAGTCAGCATGGGGGATTACACATTACAACACATATAAAGCCCCATTTACCTGGAACAATGAATTTGGTATCTTCAGACATGGCGGTTCCCAGTGGATTGGAAGCGTAGCAGCGATACACGCCATCGTAGTGGGATATATTATCATTTGGAAGGATGGTGAAAGACCCTGATTGGTCGCTGGTCTTTATGTTGGGGTCAGTGTTCGGATTAAACTGCTTCCCATCCTTCGTCCACTTGTATCTGCAAAAGGAAAATGCATAGGGTCAGAATATCCAGATAAAATGCTTACAATGGTTTATATCTTGAAACTGAGCCATCATTTCCCAGGATTCCTTATACTCTGTGTATTTAAGAAATACATGTTGGTGAGGTTGGTGAGGTGTGAACAATAACATTTACAAATCCACACTGCTGTATTTACCCCTATCCTGTAACTGGGCACCTCCATCTTGGCTTCCTGTCAATCATTTGTAGAAGCTCCAACCATTTGCTCATGACAGTCAGCTTGGAGTGAAAAGGACAAACAAAAGCAATCAGGGATATTCAACTACTGTGGCAATCTAAGGACGAGATAGACTATATGGAAACATTAGCCCCATAAAGACAGTCCCAAAAAGCCACCATGTAGCTCCAGACCTGGTTTAAGGTATTGTCCATGCATTTTACAATAAAAATAAAGCAATGTGACAAACGTCCCTGGATTTTGCAGCTCTTTGTTCCCTTCGCGTGTTTGTTCGGTGAAATACATCCACCACATATGTTAACTTTGCCCCATTCGAATACCGAATAATCTACCGAACGCCAAATCATCCATATGCAGAGTGTGCCACTTGTTGACCCCATTAACCTCCTCTAACACCTCTGTAACCACAAGCACCTCAACATTCTAAGCGGTCAGCTGGGTGGTCATCGTTTGTATGTGCGAACACGTGGTGGCGGCCATCTTAGGACATGAACACAGACAGCGGTGTTTGGTCGTCGAGTGTATGGAACTCAAATCGGACACTCGACGGTGCGAACACCGCTGAGACTTCCATATCCAAATATGTTCGGCATTATTTATACGAACAAAGTGGCAACATCCCTCGAACAAAGTAGAAACATCCCTCGAACCACAGATACTCTGTGAATGTCTGCACAAACTGTTATTTGTACATAAAGACTGTGTATTTGATATTCCTGAAAGAGACGGACTGCACAGCCTAATTTCAAGGAACTATTTTGGGCAGGCGCCTCGTGTGCGGTCGGTCTAAACTATACCCTGGTGGCTTTTCGGCTGTGTTCATGGGATCTGAGCGCTTTCAGGATATGTTGGGTACTCAGACTTGGGCTATCCAGGGATATTGAACTTGAAGGGATATCTCACTATTAAATATATATTTTAAGATATTTTTGTTATGCTTATCCTGGACCTGAGAGGTAATGTAATTATGTGTGGTGCTTATGTTGCGGTCCCCTCTCAGGTCCAGTGGGAAATGCCCCTGGAATGTGTCACCAGAAACCCCTTGCATGGGGACTTGCATAAAAGGCCAGCTGTGGCTCCCATTAAAGCAGTTCCAGTTTTACCCTCAACACAGAGCCTCGGCTCGTGTCTGTAGGGAACAGCTATAACAGCTATTTCACTATGTTTTAGGATTCTTGCTTCCAGGATTATTGCAGCTCTACTCACACTGGGGGAAACGAACATCTCTGGTGGCGAAACCCGTCTTCCCATCGGGATGTCCTCCTCAAGCACCATCACACACACAGCCAGCACACAACACAAACACATGCTGCCCAACCAGCACACAATCAGTGCACACAGCATGCACATAACACATACACACACACACAAAGCCAGTATAAACGCACACGTGCTAGACACAGATCAAACACATAGGTGCCAGCAGTCTAACATTTTACGGGACAGACTGACATTTGATGGTACCTGTCCTGGATTGTGAAATTTGCGGGCCGCAGTCTTTCTATCTGAAATTATTTTGTCGATCAGAACAATCAGCTTGTCATGTCATAGTCCCTTGGACAAGTAGTTTCTATTCCCCCGTTAAACCGTCTCAAAAAGCAGTCAGAAAACTTTATTAAAAATAGCAATACGATTAGAAATCTGATGATAAATAGCAGTCGTTACTAAAGCTGGTAATAGTGACAGCTTGCAACTGCTAGTCATTAAGCTCTATTCTGCTCCTGTGTCCTTCCCTTTCCTCCATTTGATCTCTCCTGCTTCCACACCCAGTGGTATCCTGCCACCCAGGATCTAGATATACGGTCTTGTGTATTACTTGCAAATAGCGACCATATATAGCACTGACCACGCAGTTAAAATAAAATAATAATAAATCTTACACTGGAGCTGGGTTTCCTTTAGCGTTGCATTTGATGCTAAATTCTTCATATACTGGAAATGCCACCTGGGACTCCTCGCTGACATCGACAATCACCGGCAACTGCTCCACTTAATGGGATAACAAACACAGTCATTAAAATTAACATTGCAGAACATTTATGTACAATAAGCGGCTTTAACCAGTAAATTAGACCAGTTAATTGTAATGACTGTGTATTTTCACAGGTCCTGTTTGTAAGCAAGCATATCAGGTAGATTACTTATGAAATGACAAACTGTAACGTGTCCAAACTCTTCCTGGTTAACCATCGCAGCATCACTTAGAAACACAGAATGTGACGGCAGATAAGAACCATTCGGCCCATCTAGTCTGACCAATTTTCTAAATACTTTCATTAGTCCCTGGCCTTATCTTATAGCTAGGATAGCCTTATGCCTACCCCACGCATGCTTAAACTCAGGGCCGGACTGGGAAAAAAATTCAGCCTGGGCATTTTATTATCACAGCGGCCGACTAAGAAGGGGGCAGGGCAGAGAGGGTTTTGCCATAACCAGGGGTGTATTAGCCGCAAGGCAAACAAGGCATTTGCCTTGGGTGGCATTTTCCAGGGGGCGGCAAAAAACGCTGCCCCCAAATGCCCAAGGCAAATGTCTTGTTAGCCTCGCGGCTAACAGACATGCAGGTCAGGCGGGCGGCGCTGGCGAGGGAGCAATTCCTCTGAGCTGTCTGCTCAGCTCCCTCGCGCGCCGCAGAGTGAGGCTGAGAACCGGAATATGACGTCATATTCCGGCTCCCAGCCTCACTCTGCAGCGCGCGGGGGAGCTGAGCAGACAGCTCAGGGGGAGCTCTCTCTCGCCAGCCGCCCGCCAGCAATCAGCCCAGCAGCCAGTGCCGCCCGCCCAGCAGCCACTGGACCACCAGGGAGAAAGAGACCCCCCCCCAGCATTCCCAAAGGTAAGGAGGCTGGGGGGAGGTTAAATTAAAAAAAATGTGTTAGTGTGTGTGTTTGCCTGTTAGTGTGAGTGTGTGTGTCTGTTAGTGAGTGTGTGTGTGTCTCTGACTGTGTTTGTGTGTGTCTGTTAGTGAGATGTCTGTGTGTCTCTGACTGTGTGAGTGTGTCTGTTAGTGTTTGCCTGTTAGTGTGAGTGTGTGTGTCTATTAGTGAGTGTGTGTTTTTGTTAGCTAGTGTATGCGTATCTGTCAGTGAATGTGTGTGTGTGTATTTAGAAGGCGGGGTGGAGGGAAGGGTTGGGTGAGGAGGGGGAGGGGGCGCCTGGGTTACCAGAATACACCACTGGCCATAACCAATGACAAACATGCCCCCTCTCAAAGTGAGCATGTTGGTTCAATGCTCTTCCAGGGCAGACCATGCGCAGAGCTCTGCTGAAGAGCTCTAGCATGAGAAAAAAGCCCTGTATGTAGTCTGCACAGTTCAAGCAAATGTAATAACATGCTTGCACTGTGTCTCCTTGCAACTTGTCTCTGGTGTCTCTATAAATGGATACCAGGAGACAAAAGGGCCAGGAAAGAGTATTGGGCATGTGTTTGGAGCCTGCTTGTGGTATTGCGTGTGTGTAGAGTGAGCTGATTGTGGTGTGGTATTGTGTAATAAGGTTGGTTTTAGTCGTGTTGTGTTTGTGGTGTAATGTAATGTATATGTGGCTAGGGGCTCTAAAGAATGTGTGTGTAGGGGATGTAGCAAGTGTGTGCATACAGGCTATATTGTGTGTGTGTGTGTGTGTGTATATATATAGGTGATGTAGTGTTTGTAGGGGTTGTAGCGAGTGTGTGTTTAGGGGTGTAGTATGTGTTTGCTTACAAGGAATCTAGTGTGTGCATAGGGGATCCAGAGTGTGTATGTTAGGAATGTAGTGTGTGTGTGTGTATAGGAGTCTAGTGTGTGTTTGAAGGACCCAGAATGTGTATAGGAGATCTAGTGAGTGTGTGTATATAACGGATTCAAAGTGTATATAGGGATCTAGTGTGTGTCTGTGTGTAGATGATCCAGAATTGGGTAAGGGATCTAGTGTGTGTCTGAAATTTAAAGTGTTTAGGGGTGCAGTATGTGTGTGAGGGGTGCTGTAGAATATACATATATATATATATATATATATATATATATATATATATATATATATATGGAAGTATTGTGTGTGTGGTGCAGTGTGTTGGGGGGGTTCTGTGTGTATGTGTGAGGGGTGTTGTGGGTGAGAGTGCTGTGTGTAAGGGTGCTGTGTGTGATGTGTGTCAGGGTGCTGTGTATGATGTGTTTCAGGGTGCTGTGTGTCAGGGTGATGTGGGTGAGGGTGCTGTGGGTGAGGGTGCTGTAGGTGAGGGTGCTGTAGGTGAGGGTGCTGTAGGTGAGGGTGTTGTGTGTGATGTGTGTGAGGGTGCTGTGTGTGAATTTTAGAAGGGATTGTGTGTTGGGGGGTAAAAAACAAACAAATAAAAAAATACGCAGGCATTATATACCCCCCTCCCTTATTACCTATAGCCGTGGAGGGGGGACCGGCACAGTGGTACCTGGGAGGTGCGGTCGGCACTCTCACACCATCCCTGGTGGTGAGTGTAGTCTGCGGGCTAGAGTTCACTATCGCGAGATCAGGGCGTTGCCATGGCAATGCTCCAGATCTCGCAAGAGGAACCCGGTGCAGCTGCAAGATAGAGCTCCGCCAGGTCCTCCCCTCCCTCCCCAGCTGCATGTCTATGCAAGTGGGCTGGTGAGGGAGATCTTTGATCTCCCCACCGGCCTGTCATGGAAAACAGCGGGGCCGGCGCTCTGATAGTGCCGGCCCTGCATAGACTGGCTGGGGAGATCCTGTGACCTCCCCTGCCGGCCTTGGCCCATGGCCACTGCGGCCCACCGGGCATTTGCCCGGTGTGCCCGATGGCCAGTCCGGGCCTGCTGAAACTCCTTTACTGTGTTAACCTCTACCACTTCAGCTGAAAGGCTATTCAATGCATCCACTACCCTCTCAGTAAAGTAATACTTCCAGATATTATTTTTAAACCTTTGCCCCTCTATTTTAAGACTATGTCCTCTTGTTGTGGTAGTTTTTCTTCTTTTAAATATAGTCTCCTCCTTTACTGTGTTGATTCCCTTTATGTATTTAAATCCCCCGTCTTAATTTCACCACCTGCATCAGTCAGGACAGAAAAAAAACTATTCTAAGTAGTAAAAGTATAAAAGGTCCCCCCACCACCAGGTCTGCTTTTATTTATTTATTTATTTACAATACTGTTCCTCAGCAAAAGGCAGGTGGGTCGGTGGGTAAGATTATTTTTTAGCTCGGTCCCACGCTGTTGCATGGTTTATTGTGGGGTTTGACCACTTCCCTCCTGTTGGACCCAGTAAACAGCTTGCAACTGGGCCAATTCCTCAAATAGTTTTAAGGACAAGAACACCAAGTATCTTCGTCTTCCTATGTTCACATGGATAGCCTTGCTAATTCGAAATAAATAGATATAAATACCAGAGCTCTCTACAGAACCCATGGTCCGCATTCTCTGCAGTCGCTCAGAGAGCTGTTTTAGCTTGTGGCTTCCAGTCCATCACTGCCACACAAGGCTGGATTAATCCTAAATAATACAACTATCTATCAATGCCTATAAACAATAATGATAATAAATAGGACTCACCTGAAAGTGGAATTTCTATAGCATCAGAACGGATTAGCAACGGTACTAAGCAGAAGAGGATCTGAACATATAATGAAAACATGCTTTTGTGGGTATCCAATCTCCTGGCCTCATTTAATTCCTGCAAGTTTGAGAAAACGCATTCCCACATTAGGTAAACAATGTATAATAGAGAATTTTCTTTCTTTGTTTTTTTTCTTTAAGATTAGAATACATCAAACTTGATTTCTACGTAGGTAGACGTGGTAGCAAATGTAAAGATTTAAGAAAAAAATACATTTAAAAATATGTTCTCTCTTCTCCCTTGTCAACCAATCCTCTTCAGAGGGATACATCGACGTAACCACACTATCACAGCAACTACAGGACTAGTTACTGAATATACATCTTCCTTTACTCTTAACAAAAATAAATATCCCGATCTGCTGCCCTAGTGGGAGTTAAAGTAACACTAAACAGACCTAAAGCAGTTAGCTTGCTGAAGTTCTTTATACGTGAAGAGTGTGTCCTCTTTTTTTTATTTAAAAGAAGTGCAGATTTCAGTAAAATTCACCAACCAAAAATCTGTCAATCAGACAATGATCCTATTACTTCCTGGTTTGTTTAGCTCAGTGGAGCAAAACTCAAAAGGCAGCAATTGCCCAGAGCACCTGCTTTGCAAAGACTTCTCATTGAGCTGCATTGGGAAGTCTGCGATTGGTCAGTCACAGAAAGTCTGGGCGGGGTTAGAAGGGCAGGACTTGTAAAGGCTGACGCTTTTGCAAGTTGTTTTTATATTGAGGATCTCACACAAAGTGGATAGACTGTTGCGTGGAGTCTATACTGGTGCTGGATAACAAGTACATTTTATTGCTTTTCTTTAAGGAATATTCATTATAAAGCAATTCAACTTGTCCTCTTTTTCTTCCCCATTAAGTAAAAGTGCCGTAAGGGAACGATACTCCTTTCTTCCAAAATTACAGCATTTGTAATGATCCGTAATGATACTCTTCCCACTGTTCAAAAGATATAGGATCCTTGGTTGGACTACACGTCTACTTAATTAGGTGTTCATTGCTCTGTATCATTCTTCCCTTCTATACTATCCTCCACTTGCCTTTGTTGACTTTACAATATTTATAATGAAAGGGATACCAGAGTCACCATAACCACTACAGCTTAATGTAGTGATTCTGGGTAATATCACATGTCCCTGCAGCCTGAGAAATGTAAACGCTGCCTTAACTGAGTAAACACAGTGTTTACATTGCTGTCTAAGTCACCCTCTAGTGGCTGTCACTCAAACAATCAGTCACTCTGACAGCCACTAGAGGGACTTCCTGGGTAGGGTTTGCAGGACCAATGTTCAGCATCTCAACACTCCCCATAGAAATGCATTGACTTAATGTATCCCCGTGAAGAGATGTCGATTGGCACAGCATAGTGATTGCCGCACATGCGTCCTATGGGAAAGCAAAGGATTGGCAGAGGTCATCAGGATTATAGTCCCCTATAAAGCTGCAGTGTCCTTTTAAAACCTGAGACATTGTCTCATTTGTACAACTGTGCTGTCTCATAAATAAAGAATAGAATATAAATATAATATATATATATAACAAAATGTCGATTTCAAAAGAACCAAAAACAGTTGATTTGGGTAGTTTTCCAATTTGGGGTATTGTAACCTAAAATCTAAAAATCCACTTTAAAATTCCCAACAATTCACACGTTAGCTAATAACCCTTTTATGGTTGAAATAACATTGTCATCTCTTCACCTGATCGAGACAGGAGCTCAGATCAAAGCAGGTAGTTGGATTCCATTAAAAGCCGGCCAAAGACGTCGAAGCGGCAGTTTCATGTGGACGCAAAATCTTTTAAACTATTTCATTCTTCATGAGTCTGAATAAGAGAGAGAAAACAGGTATGCTTGACACACTGAGTTGTTCAAATATAGCTGTTCCTGCTTGGTTTTAAGGTAACATTTACTTTTTATATTGAAATTATTTTAATATGTAACCCATGCATCCCTTACATCCAGGGCTACCATCTGCCCGAACACAGCTCAAGGTCTGGGCCATCAGGGGTCAGCCTGCCTTTAAGTTCACCCACAAGAATGCAGTGGGTGTAAATTGGACACCATGTGTGTTAGTGCATGTGTGTCCACTTTACACACACTGTAAAGCATGTGTGTATATAAATATGTATATATATATATATATATATATATATATATATACACATACAAAAACATGCTTACATTGTGTGTTTGAAAGTAAGCATGTTTTTGTATGTAGTATGTGTGTGAATGTTGGTGTTTGAGTGCTGGCGTGCATTTGTGTGTAGTTTATACACTTCCACGCCCACTGATACACATACACACACACTAACACACAGATATATAGACAATCAGACACACTGACTCATGTTACACTCACTCATAGACACACACAATGACACAGTTACACACATATACCCACACAGATACACATACACTCAGATACACATTGACACAGAATACAAACACAGGGGGGCGGAGCCAAGCAGTCAAGCAGCCCAGACGTGCCTGACCGGAGCTCCCACGTCTGGGGAGGAAAAACGGGGTATACCGCCGGACCATAGCCGCTCGCAGCTACGACACCATAATACCTCTACTCAGGAGGGGCTACCGATTCGAACGGTGCCCCTCACGAGCCCCTGCACAGCCATACCGACGAAACAAGGCTTGCGGCCTACTTGGAACCGAGCCACGGGGAGACGGCCGCTCCCGGGGGCATCAGCGGTAACAGGAGCCGCGGCAAGACATCTCTCCCCCCCCCGACCGGCGGGGGATATCCCGGTCATCCTCCTGCCCGGACGGCCAGACAAGCTGACCAGTCGGACTTACCGGCCACGCTGCACTGCCGAAACACAGCCAAGATGGCGGCTCAGCAAAGGCCCAAATCAAGCATCACGAGCACCCAACAACCACTGCAGCCTAGGGAGGCTTTTGACCAGCTCTGTATGGGCTTCTGGGCGATACTCCACAAGCGAGGGCTGTCTTATCATCAAGCAGTGAGAACAGTGGCTTTATGGATCCGTCCAGATGCCAGACGCCGCCACTATGACCCCCTGCCTCAGGCCTCCAGAGCGGCTAGCCGGCTACACAGACGCCAGTGAAACACAAAGCGTGAACGAAGCACCCCCCAGAAGCCAGACGGCCACCCACCTCGACAGCAACCACTCGACCCGCGGCAACAGCTCCCAGGCCCGGCGTGGAGCACAGTTGCAAGGCGGCAATGGAAGGAGGAGCGCCCAGTACTCTCATGCAGAGGAGCGCAGACAGATCACCTTCCTGGGAACGCAATCAAGGCATCCAGAATAGGCATAGGTTGATACACACTGAGGGGCCCACAGCCCGCGACCCTGTCTACGGAGCAGAGACTCTCTCTCCCTGAGGATAGAGGCAAGAGCACCCCAATTTACAATGTATGCTCCTATCTCCATAAACCGAGTTGGCACATACAGCATTCTACTTTCAGCTTAAACTCCTAGCCGATGGACTTACACACTCCTGGAATTTCAATATCAAAGAAAAACAAATTGTCCATATCTTTATGAAATACTCAGAGAGACGGTGTTAGAATTTCAGTGAAATTCTAATGAAATCAAAAGATATACTGAGACAAATCCAACAGATGGACATGGTGACGGCTGCAAGGGACAGCTTCAGGTAAGTAAAACCCACCTTGCACCCAGCAGCCACTGCACCCCAAGTGGTGAAGTCACCATCGAGGATCATTGAAAAGACCCCAGAGGGGGGCTGGGCCTAACCATCATGGCGACCAGACGTGCATTCCAAGAGCTCCCGCTCAAATCAGACAAAATAAGCAATATAAGGCTGCATCCAAAACGAGTAACAGCGGTACTGCTTAATCGCCATCACCTCACAACAGAGGGCATGCAGTGGGACGGTGTGAGACCCGCTCGAAACCCGCAGACACTGGGACAGACAGTGCGGCCTAGCACACAACGGGCGGGTGAGGCGGCCGCTTTCCCGAACCGGAGGCACTCTGACACGCACAAAGCAAGCAAGCCCAGTCACCCCCCCCTTTGGACCGATGGGGGAGATCCCGGTCCACCAAGCGGAGGCTACCCCAGGCGGGGTGAAGCACCACAGACCGCCTCGGGGGTAAAGCGGGAGTGCAAAGCTTCAACCAAGATGGCCGACGCTGCGGAGGCAGAGCGCCCCACTGAGGCTGCATATGACCTCCAAGCCAAGCTGAACCAGCACTTTGAGAGGTTCTGGAGAGAACTGGAACGCAGGCTACATCGACAAGCCCCACTACACAAAGCTAACCCTCCAGGGCAGAAACAGCAACTACACAGTCAACCAAAGGCTCCACGCCCTGCGGGCCGACTGGCTCCACGAAGAAGGAAGGGACCTCTGGGGACCAACAGCGGCAAAGAACGCAGTCTATGCACCGACCAAACCAGCCACCGGATTACCCACACACGTGGCCCAAACAAGCTATTCCAAGCGAGCTACATGGAAAGACCTGCCAGCAACCTCTCTATACACACGGAGACGCATCCTTGGGCACAGCCTGCAACCCACGATACCCACCACACAACGACGACGCCACCAACACGCAGCAGGGCCCCGATACTCCGTACAGACTTCGGGAGGCAAACTGACCAGCAAGGCAAAAGAGCGGGACTATGCTGGAGACTGGGTCTGGTGGGGTTGCATTGAGGTGACCCAGTCCCTTGCCAAACCTCTGGACAGGCTACGCAGACCAGTAGGCATAGGGTAATCACCCCCCTCCATGTAGGCCTTACTCTTCTTAGACCGCCTAGCGGCCTAGTCCGCACAGAGTAACGGCCCCAGCACCCCTTCTCAACCATTAAATGACCCTCTAAAATGGGCATCTAAATTAGACTCTCAGAGGTTTAACCACAGTAATGTTAATTAGCTTTTTTTGTACTCTTGTTCTTTTGTAGCTTAATGTGCATATTCTGACTAGGCATACCTCATGCATCTAATCGATGACCCAACTAATGTACGACTTAACGTAAACCGACATAATCAACACCAGCATGTGAACCATTTAAAACTGAAAAATGCTTAGTCTAACTTGTTTATCTTAAATATAAAATGTGCAGTCTTGTTTAAAGCAGCCATGAAAATCTATAATGTATACTCTTGTTTGTGCTATCGTGGCACACCATGCATGATTGTAATTCCCTGCACGCTATAAATAAAGAATTAAAAAAAAAAAAAGAAAAGACCTCAGAAGGTGACAGACTGAAAGTGAGAATAATATTGTTGTTTTGTTTGCAGAGTTCGACATGTTCAGAATGTATTATCCTGTCGGTTTGCACATTCTATACAGAAGAAAAGCCAATCCGGTTTATTCACTGAGAATATTAGCAAATTAAAACCGAATATAAAATCTCCGGAAGAAATATCTAATCTGGAAATATTCTCCATCTTGGCCAGTCACCGTGAGGCTGTTTTTGCCTCAGTTTTGCATTTAATTCAGGAATATTCAGAGTTAGAGAGTAAACTATTAGTCAGCTAAGCATAGGATGGGAACAGACTTGCAATGTTTGGAAAAACAGAGTACAGGAAGAGAATGCACCTACTCTTGGTCCAACCATGGCAACGTTAACTAGTGCATAAACCAGAAATGGGAGAGACAGGTAACATAAAGCGTTCCAAAAACACATGAAAGTTATTAAACTGTTATCGCACCTTTAACAAAGCTCTAACCCAGAAGCATTATTCCCCAGGACATTAAGCTATAGTGGTTCTGGCACATGGTCCCTTTGAAAGCCAATATGAAATCCATTAAGCGGAGACACTACAGGGAGTGCAGAATTATTAGGCAAGTTGTATTTTTGAGGATTAATTTTATTATTGAACAACAACCATGTTCTCAATGAACCCAAAAAACTCATTAATATCAAAGTTGAATATTTTTGGAAGTAGTTTTTAGTTTGTTTTTAGTTATAGCTATTTTAGGGGGATATCTGTGTGTGCAGGTGACTATTACTGTGCATAATTATTAGGCAACTTAACAAAAAACAAATATATACCCATTTCAATTATTTATTTTTACCAGTGAAACCAATATAACATCTCAACATTCACAAATATACATTTCTGACATTCAAAAACATAACAAAAACAAATCAGTGACCAATATAGCCACCTTTCTTTGCAAGGACACTCAAAAGCCTGCCATCCATGGATTCTGTCAGTGTTTTGATCTGTTCACCATCAACATTGTGTGCAGCAGCAACCACAGCCTCCCAGACACTGTTCAGAGAGGTGTACTGTTTTCCCTCCTTGTAAATCTCACATTTGATGATGGACCACAGGTTCTCAATGGGGTTCAGATCAGGTGAACAAGGAGGCCATATCATTAGATTTTCTTCTTTTATACCCTTTCTTGCCAGCCTTGCTGTGGAGTACTTGGACGCGTGTGATGGAGCATTGTCCTGCATGAAAATCATGTTTTTCTTGAAGGATGCAGACTTCTTCCTGTACCACTGCTTGAAGAAGGTGTCTTCCAGAAACTGGCAGTAGGACTGGGAGTTGAGCTTGACTCCATCCTCAACCCGAAAAGGCCCCACAAGCTCATCTTTGATGATACCAGCCCAAACCAGTACTCCACCTCCACCTTGCTGGCGTCTGAGTCGGACTGGATCTCTCTGCCCTTTACCAATCCAGCCACGGGCCCATCCATCTGGCCCATCAAGACTCACTCTCATTTCATCAGTCCATAAAACCTTAGAAAAATCAGTCTTGAGATATTTCTTGGCCCAGTCTTGACGTTTCAGCTTGTGTGTCTTGTTCAGTGGTGGTCGTCTTTCAGCCCTTCTTACCTTGGCCATGTCTCCGAGTATTGCACACCTTGTGCTTTTGGGCACTCCAGTGATGTTGCAGCTCTGAAATATGGCCAAACTGGTGGCAAGTGGCATCTTGGCAGCTGCACGCTTGACTTTTCTCAGTTCATGGGCAGTTATTTTGCGCCTTGGTTTCTCCACACGCTTCTTGCGACCCTGTTGACTATTTTGAATGAAACGCTTGATTGTTCGATGATCACGCTTCAGAAGCTTTGCAATTTTAAGAGTGCTGCATCCCTCTGCAAGATATCTCACTATTTTTGACTTTTCTGAGCCTGTCAAGTCCTTCTTTTGACCCATTTTGCCAAAGGAAAGGAAGTTGCCTAATAATTATGCACACCTGATATAGGGTGTTGATGTCATTAGACCACACCCCTTCTCATTACAGAGATGCACATTGTAGTGGAGAGCCGATCTTTCACAGCTATTCTCCACTAGAGATCCCAGTGAGGCTCAGGAACAAGGTGATGTTAAATCCACAGACAAGGTTTCCAGCAGGTAAAATAATACAGCAGTATCCCAACGCAATCCCAATAACTGGACGACACACAGTTTCAGGAGCAGAACTGACAAGCTTTATTCCACAGTGCCTTATAAAGCCCTCTCCCATGCAAGGGAGGAGGTTCTATCACTTAATACATTATCCAATCTGTGAACAGTAACCTCCCACACATCTCCTCCCCTCCTCTAGCATCATAATCCCCTTATCATGTACATAGTTTTACCCAAGTTTTGGATGTACCCTAAATACTTGGGGTACATCCACAAATCCAATATCTCCAGATAGCCCTAGTCTGGAGGAACATCATATGTTAAAATCAGCCCATTCGGATAAAGCGTTCGGGAGTTATGGGACTTTAAAGTATTGACCGACCGCATGGGTAAAGTATCCGAAAACAGTTCCATGCATTTTGGCCCTGCGGTCGGTCACAAACAGGCGAATACAAACAGGTGAATTATTGCTGTTAAGTGGCCTGACGGGGATTCGGATGAATCCCCTAGTTCGTGGGGTTCTTTCTACCGAATGGCGGGCCGTTCGGTAGTTTCCCCACGAAGTATTGGGAGTCTGGAGGTCTCAGCGGTGGTTGCCTAGTCAAGTGTCCGATTTCGGTTCCAGACACTCGACGGCAAAACACCGCTGTTCGGCAGTTTAAGATGGCCGCCGCCACGTGTTCGTATCCCGAATGGCGGCCACCCAGAGGACAAAGACCACACTGCACGAATAGGTAATTACCCGTTTGCAACATTGTTGCAAACGGTAATTGAAGGCACACTTTACACAGGGTGGTCTGGTTGTTCGGTAGTTTCATTCCCTTGTTTTATTCGAATGATTCTACCGAACAACCAGAGGAATACAGTACTTTACACACATTCAACTGCCAATATAAACCAATACAATTATTCCTATGCATGTTGTAGGACAGCCCAGGACCAGTCCGCTACACTGCTCCCCCTTCCCCACAAGCCGGCATACACAGTCTGATCCAGCACGGATCGGCTTGGGGATGTCCAGGGGCTCACGGATCATTTTTCTAGGTCAGTTTGTCTTGACAACCCGTCAGCATTTCCATTCTGCTTACCCGGCCGGTACTGGATATTAAAGTCAAAAGGCTGTAGCGCCAAGCTCCAGCGCAGCAGCCTGGCGTTGTCCCCAGCCACCCGGTTCAGCCAGACTAACGGGTTGTGATCCGTGAGCAAGGAAAAGGGCTGTCCATACAAATAGGGCTGCAGTTTCTTTAGGGCCCACACCACAGCCAGGCATTCCTTTTCGATGGCGGCGTAGCTTACTTCTCGGGGTAACAGTTTGCGACTGATGTAAGCCACTGGGTGTTCTCCGCCATCGGCCCCGACTTGACTCAGTACTGCCCCCAATCCAAACATAGAAGCGTCTGTGTGAACAAGAAATCGTTTAGTTGGATTGGGAGCTGCCAAGACAGGGGCATTTATCAGTGCATTTTTCAATTGTTGGAATGCCTGCTCACACTCCGGGGTCCAGTTTACTTGGCGGGGGAGGTTCTTACGGGTCAGGTCAGTGAGGGGTTTGGCCAGGGCGCTATAATTGGGGACAAACTTCCTGTAATACCCCGCTGTCCCTAGAAACGCTAAAACCTGGGTCTTAATCCTAGGGGTGGGCCACTGGGCGACAGCCTCGACTTTGGCGGGTTCGGGTTTCTGTTTACCGCACCCTACTCTATGTCCCAGGTACTGTACCTCAGCCATTCCGATACTACACTTGGCCGGCTTCAGGGTCAAACCTGCTTCCCTTATCCTATCTAGCACAGCTCCTATGTGAGCTAAATGTTCCTGCCACGTATTGCTAAAAATAGCAATAACGTCCAGGTAGGCACAGGTATAGTCCTGAAATCCATCCAGGAGCCGATCCACCATCCTTTGGAAGGTGGCTGGGGCGTTTTTCATCCCAAATGGCATGACCTTAAACTGGTACAAGCCAAATGGGGTGACAAAGGCAGACTTCGGGATGGCGTCTGGGGCCAGGGGGATTTGCCAATAACCTTTACACAAGTCAATAGTGGTGAGGTATTGGCCCCTGGCCATTCTGTCCAGTAACTCGTCTATCCGGGGCATCGGATAGGCGTCGGATACGGTCTTCTCGTTCAATCTCCTATAGTCCACGCAGAAGCGGGTCGTACCGTCTCGCTTTGGTACGAGGACTACAGGAGATGCCCAAGGACTGTCTGAGGGTTCAATCACCCCCAGTTGGAGCATCTCGTCGATCTCCTTACGCATGTTTGCCCGTACCGCTTCTGGGATGCGGTAGGGAGTCTGGCGCATGGGTAGTTGCCCTGGGGTCTCGACCCGGTGAGTTGCCAGAGGCGTGTATCCAGGTACATTAGAGAACGTGTCGCGTTTCTCTTCTAATAGTTGCTGTACCTCGATCCGCTCCTGTGGGCTCAGCCGATCTCCCAGCGCAACCTCCCCTAAATCCCCAGACAACTGCCCATCCCCCAGCAAATCGGGGAGGGGTAAGCTGTCAAACTCTTCCGTGTTGGGGGCACAGATGGCGGTTACCTCCTCAGTACGCTCTTGGTAGGGCTTCAGCATGTTCACATGGAGCATGCGTCGCCCCCCAGTCCCTGTGCAGGGGCCGATAATATAGGTGGTGTCACATTTTTGCTCCACCACCTTATATGGGCCCTGCCAGGCGGCCTGTAACTTATCATGTCGGACAGGTTTTAAAATTAGTACTTTCTGCCCGACCTGAAAGCTACGGTCCCTGGCTCCCCGATCATACCATGTGCGCTGGCGGGTCTGGGCCGCCTGAAGGTTTTCCCTTACCGTCTTGGTCAACGCTTCTAGGCGGTCCCGAAAGGCCAACACATATGGTATGATGGGGGTGCCGTCTGTGCTCCGGTCTCCCTCCCAATGCTCTCTAATAAGATCTAATGGACCTCGGACCCTCCTCCCAAACAGTAATTCAAACGGGGAGAACCCCGTGGATTCCTGCGGCACCTCCCGGTATGCGAATAGGAGGTGCGGCAGGAATCGTTCCCAGTCCTTGTGGGTCTCTGCGAAGGTTCGGAGCATCGGCTTCAAGGTACCATTGAATCGTTCGCAGAGCCCGTTCGTCTGGGGGGGGGTGGTTTCCAGCAGGTAAAATAATACAGCAGTATCCCAACGCAATCCCAATAACTGGACGACACACAGTTTCAGGAGCAGAACTGACAAGCTTTATTCCACAGTGCCTTATAAAGCCCTCTCCCATGCAAGGGAGGAGGTTCTATCACTTAATACATTATCCAATCTGTGAACAGTAACCTCCCACACATCTCCTCCCCTCCTCTAGCATCATAATCCCCTTATCATGTACATAGTTTTACCCAAGTTTTGGATGTACCCTAAATACTTGGGGTACATCCACAAATCCAATATCTCCAGATAGCCCTAGTCTGGAGGAACATCATATGTTAAAATCAGCCCATTCGGATAAAGCGTTCGGGAGTTATGGGACTTTAAAGTATTGACCGACCGCATGGGTAAAGTATCCGAAAACAGTTCCATGCATTTTGGCCCTGCGGTCGGTCACAAACAGGCGAATACAAACAGGTGAATTATTGCTGTTAAGTGGCCTGACGGGGATTCGGATGAATCCCCTAGTTCGTGGGGTTCTTTCTACCGAATGGCGGGCCATTCGGTAGTTTCCCCACGAAGTATTGGGAGTCTGGAGGTCTCAGCGGTGGTTGCCTAGTCAAGTGTCCGATTTCGGTTCCAGACACTCGACGGCAAAACACCGCTGTTCGGCAGTTTAAGATGGCCGCCGCCACGTGTTCGTATCCCGAATGGCGGCCACCCAGAGGACAAAGACCACACTGCACGAATAGGTAATTACCCGTTTGCAACATTGTTGCAAACGGTAATTGAAGGCACACTTTACACAGGGTGGTCTGGTTGTTCGGTAGTTTCATTCCCTTGTTTTATTCGAATGATTCTACCGAAAACCAGAGGAATACAGTACTTTACACACATTCAACTGCCAATATAAACGAATACAATTATTCCTATGCATGTTGTAGGACAGCCCAGGACCAGTCCGCTACACACATCACCTAATATGCTTAATTGGTAGTAGGCTTTCGAGCCTATACAGCTTGGAGTAAGACAGCATGAATAAAGAGGATGATGTGGTCAAAATACTAATTTGCCTAATAATTCTGCACTCCCTGTAGACACTTTAACTATAACAATCAGCTGTAGTGTTTATGGTGCCAAGAGTCCTACGGCACTCACGGCTAGTAATCTGTTAAGCCTTTTACAAATAATTTAACTAATACCTGGCCATCAGAAGCCTGTGGTCTTTCCAATCTGAGTTGGGCTGGACTTTCCCTTTATCAGGGCAACTCAATAATAGTCTTAAATTAATTAGCTGAGAGATTTATCAGGCCAACTCAGAGTCTCAAAACTAGGGTCAAACTGGTTATAAGCTGCCAGCAGCCAGCACCTGGGGTCTCCTGCAACCATAAACACTACAGAAAATTCTAGTGGTTACAGTGCCCATAGTGTCCCTATATATGGGCCCCCAAAATAGCTCAGTGAGTATTAATTAGTCCAAATGTTGTTTCACATATACATTTTGACTGCACTGTGAATTTTAACATAAACATGGGCAGTTTTTCAATAATATTCTATCTTTACGAAAAAGTCTGAAGTGATGGGTCAGCTTTAAACGTGCCAAAGACAGAGCAAGAATGTCCCCAGTGAAAGACATAGCTAGAGCAGTTTAGGACATTTCAAAAGAAAGGAGATTTACTGAAGATAATTAGTATTATTATATTTATATAGCGCCAACAAATTCCGTAGTGCTTTACAGTAGGTGGACTAGCAAACATGTCATTGTAACCAGACAAGTTTGACAGACAGAAACAGAGGGGTTGAGGGCCCTGCTCAATGAGCTTACAGGCTCATGAGGGAGTGGGGTAAAGTGACACAAAAGATAAGAGCAGTATTAGGGAAGTAGATTGGTAGAAAAGTATTCAATGAAGACTTCGTGTGGTTTCTTTTGGAGTCATTAACAGTTTAGTTGATATGCTTTTGTGAAAAAGTGAGTTTTTAATGATTTTTTTGAAGGAGTGGAGACTGGGTGAGTGTCTACCGGGAAAGGGAAGGGAGTTCTACAGGAACGGTGTAGCCCTAGAGAAATCTTGGATACGAGCATCAGAGGTGGGAGTACGAACAGAGGATAGGCCCTGGGGAGATAGCGCAGCTAAGCGGACAAGGGCACATGTAGGAGTGTGGGGATAGATGCATGGGAGTGTCTTTGGAAGTGTGTATGTGTGTGGGTGGGGTTAGGGCTATGTGAGCTGGTAGGGGGGAGGTCTTACCTCAGTGCCACTTGGGATTCGGGCCAACAAACAGCTTCCCGCCCGCCCACCCCGAGTAGGATTAGTTAGTCACAGCGAGCCGGGGGTATGTCCTTGCCAATTAAGTTTGAGGGGTTATGTTTAAGGATGGAGTAAGTTCATTATGTTTGCAGGTCTCAACCTCCCCTGCTTCATAGGTTTAACATTAGGTTGCCTGAGGTCTCGTGCCCATCGAGCGTGGATAAGGTCGGCTGATGGCGGGCATTGGAAGGATATGTCTTTATGACGAGGGGGGAGGTGAGAGGAAGTGGTGATTAGGAACCACTGTATGTTTATTGGCAAGGACGGTTGGGTCTCTGTATAACACTATGGGTGGAGTTATATATGTATATATGTTAATTTATGACTATTTCTAACAATTTGGTTACAGAAAAGAAGAGTTTAATAAATAAAGTTATGGATGTGTTATACAGTAATTTATTTATGGTATAATAAATGCTGTGGCCTGTTCATCCATACTACGTTGTCTGTCGTTATTGGGGGGTTGAATGGGGTTAGTTCTGTTTATGTTGCATCGTAATTCCCCACTACGTACATACAAGACGCAGGTCTTCGGCAGAGCGTAAGGGCCTCAACGGGACATACTTGTGCATTAGGGAGGATAGATAGGTGGGAGCAGCATGTAGAGATTTGAAAGCAAGAACCAGAATTTTATATTGAGCCCTATATCTTACGGGAAGCCAATGCAGGGACTAACAGAGGGGGGAGACGTGGGAGGTGTGGATGAGCCTTGCCACCACATTCATTATGGACTGCAAAGGGGCAAATTGGGAGCACGTAAGACCAGTGAGAAGTGGATTGCTGTAGTCAAGGCGAGAGAGGACAGTGGCATGGAACAGCACCTTAGCCACATCTGGCATTAAGTAGGGGCGGATGCTGTGGTAGTTTTTCTTCTTTTAAATATAGTCTCCTCCTTTACTGTGCTGATTCCCTTGATGTATTTACATTTTTATATCATATCCCCCCCCCCGCAAGTTGAGCTTAAGGAAGTGGGCAGCCATCCAGTTAGAAATAGCAGAGAGACAGTCAGAGACACTAATCAAGAGGGACGGGGAGAGATCAGGGGAGGACAGATAGATCTGCATGGAAGAAATATTGGAAGCCAAAGGACCTGATGAGTTTACCAAGGGGGTAGTATAGATACCTATAAAATATATGCACAATATATTCATAATAGTTTCCAATATAGTACAAATCTTTTTATAATAAATTCCTTTTTTATTTTTTAGTAATACAATTTTCTTTATTTCCTTTAAAGGTTCGAAATACGAACCCACACAATGTTTAATTACTTTTTTTATTTTTTTCTGAATGCCTTTAACAGCTATGACTGTACTGCCTAATTTATTTTCCTGTGTATGTTTTGCAATATTGTGCTCACCGCAGGCAGTTCCTGATGAATGTGGATCACGTTTGAACTTGTTACCGTTCATTCTTTAGCAGTGATTTAAATAATCACCAATGTATGGAAAAAATAATCAGCATTAGAATTCTACCACACCTTCTATGCTGAACGCAACTCCACCAGACCAGGGGCTTTCTTCACTGAATTATAAAAAGTCAGGAATTCAAAGTGAATTCGAAAATAGCAAAACGGCAAACATTCAGCTATATTGTCAGGTCCTTTACTTTGGCTTCAAATTTGGAACTGACAGTGAACTCCAGACATGTAGCTATTTAGAGGCTTATTCGCTTAAAGGGACACTATAGTCACAGGAACCGCTATAGCTTTAAGGGACACTATAGTCACATGAACTACTGCAGCTTAAAGGGACACTATAGTCACATAAACCACTACAGCTTAAAGGGACACTGTAGTCACAGGAACTACTACAACTTAAAGGGACAATACAGGGAGTGCAGAATTATTAGGCAAATGAGTATTTTGACCACATCATCCTCTTTATGCATGTTGTCTTACTCCAAGCTGTATAGGCTCGAAAGCCTACTACCAATTAAGCATATTAGGTGATGTGCATCTCTGTAATGAGAAGGGGTGTGGTCTAATGACATCAACACCCTATATCAAGTGTGCATAATTATTAGGCAACTTCCTTTCCTTTGGCAAAATGGGTCAAAAGAAGGACTTGACAGGCTCAGAAAAGTCAAAAATAGTGAGATATCTTGCAGAGGGATGCAGCACTCTTAAAATTGCAAAGCTTCTGAAGCGTGATCATCGAACAATCAAGCGTTTCATTCAAAATAGTCAACAGGGTCGCAAGAAGCGTGTGGAGAAACCAAGGCGCAAAATAACTGCCCATGAACTGAGAAAAGTCAAGCGTGCAGCTGCCAAGATGCCACTTGCCACCAGTTTGGCCATATTTCAGAGCTGCAACATCACTGGAGTGCCCAAAAGCACAAGGTGTGCAATATTCAGAGACATGGCCAAGGTAAGATAGGCTGAAAGACGACCACCACTGAACAAGACACACAAGCTGAAACGTCAAGACTGGGCCAAGAAATATCTCAAGACTGATTTTTCTAAGGTTTTATGGACTGATGAAATGAGAGTGAGTCTTGATGGGCCAGATGGATGGATTGGTAAAGGGCAGAGAGCTCCAGTCCGACTCAGACGCCAGCAAGGTGGAGGTGGAGTACTGGTTTGGGCTGGTATCATCAAAGATGAGCTTGTGGGGCCTTTTCGGGTTGAGGATGGAGTCAAGCTCAACTCCCAGTCCTACTGCCAGTTTCTGGAAGACACCTTCTTCAAGCAGTGGTAGAGGGAGAAGTCTGCATCCTTCAAGAAAAACATGATTTTCATGCAGGACAATGCTCCATCACACGCGTCCAAGTACTCCACAGCGTGGCTGGCAAGAAAGGGTATAAAAGAAGAAAATCTAATGACATGGCCTCCTTGTTCACCTGATCTGAACCCCATTGAGAACCTGTGGTCCATCATCAAATGTGAGATTTACAAGGAGGGAAAACAGTACACCTCTCTGAACAGTGTCTGGGAGGCTGTGGTTGCTGCTGCACGCAATGTTGATGGTGAACAGATCAAAACACTGACAGAATCCATGGATGGCAGGCTTTTGAGTGTCCTTGCAAAGAAAGGTGGCTATATTGGTCACTGCTTTGTTTTTGTTATGTTTTTGAATGTCAGAAATGTATATTTGTGAATGTTGAGATGTTATATTGGTTTCACTGGTAAAAATAAATAATTGAAATGGGTATATATTTGTTTTTTGTTAAGTTGCCTAATAATTATGCACAGTAATAGTCACCTGCACACACAGATAACCCCCTAAAATAGCTATAACTAAAAACAAACTAAAAACTACTTCCAAAAATATTCAGCTTTGATATGAGTTTTTTGGGTTCATTGAGAACATGGTTGTTGTTCAATAATAAAATTAATCCTCAAAAATACAACTTGCCTAATAATTCTGCACTCCCTGTATAGTCACAGGAGCCACTATAGCTTTAAGGGACTCTATAGTCACAGGAACTACTGCAGCTTAATGTAGTTGTTCTGGTGTCCATAGCCTGACCCTAAAGGCTTTTTATCTTACATTGCCTTTTCAGAGAAGGAGGCGGGACAAGCTTTGGCAAAGCCGGCGCATTGTGAGAGAAAATACACCTTTTCAATAAGATCTAAGGGGGTCCGGAGACATAAATAGTTAGTTTAATGCTATAGTGTTAGAAATACATAATTGTATTATCGATACTAGAGTGTTCCTTTAACACCAAATTTCAACTATTTAAAATCCTGAGTCAGTGGCGCAACGAAAAAAGGGTCGGGTCTGCTGACTGAATTAAAGCAAATTTAAATCCGAATGGCAACATTTAGGCTAAAATAGCCAAGCTGTGACTATAGCTGGGTTGGAGAATTTTCCAGAATATCTATTTTATTACAATTTGCAGTTTACGGATTAGGTCCCTTAGTAAAAATTGTTTTAGTAGTTTTAAAAAACATCTATGTCTGCACACTGAAGGGGTCTGTTTGACTAGGACCTCTGGAGGATCCTAGTGCCTATTCACAAGGCGGGCACATCTAAGGAGACTAAAGGACTCCAGGAACAAGGTCTGGACAGCAAGACAGAACCCTGAAATCGGGACTGTTGGGGACGCCGATGTTCAAATGCATATCCTACATGCTATGTGAAGTTCTCATTACTTGATCTTAAATACAAAAAAAAAACAACAACAAAAACCAGGGAATTGGTCCTAAATAAGGTCCTAAATAAGGTGCAATCACCATGGAAACCAAGAGAATTTCTATTAACACTTGGCACTTTTGCACCAAGAATAGCACTTGTTAGGTCTTAATAAATCACCCACTAAATACTTAATAACAGCAGGAGGTGGCATGCAGGAGGGCCAGGCTGACCTACTGACCGGTCCAGTAATGGCTGCACTTTAGAAACACTCTTCTATGGGCTCAATGTTCTGACTTCATTTCACGTAGAGTGCAATGCTGCTTGTGCTTTGCTTACTGCATAAAAAGCCACCCCCAAACGCCCAGGCAAATCCCTTGTTTGCCTCTTGTCCTGGGGGGCTCAAGAGCTGGCCGGCTGGCCACTTTTGAGCCTTCCCCCCCCCCCCGAGGATGGCGGCAGGCAGCGAGGCAGCATACTCACCTTAGCTCTTCCTGCTCAGCTCCCTGCGCGCCGCTTAATGAAGCCAGGAGACGGAATATGATGATAGACCGGCTCCCGGCATCACTAAGAGGCACCCGAGGGAGCTAAGCAGGAAGATTAAAGCTCCCTCGCCGCCTACTCAGCCTGTCCAACCTCCTGCCAGCACGACCAGCAGGGAGGCTGGGTGGATTTAAAATAAAATTTAATAGGGGGGTCGGGGCCGGACCGCCGAGCCGGCTGGTCGCATGCAGGACCAGCTCCGGCAGCCAAACACTAAAAAGAAGGCATATTTCGGCGAAATTTGGCACAGACCTGCCGGCAACGGTGGCCCTCGCTGGGCAGAGAGCCCTGGAGTCCAGGGTGAGGCTGGCCCTAAAGGCTACAGTCCCCTGGAGGAAGAATCCCACCCGACTTTCTCAGGGCCTACTCCAGAGGCGAGTGGGACGGACGGACGCTGCCCTGCCGCTTACTGCCCGGGGCTTAGAGTCGGACCTGTGGGGGTACCGGCCCCGTCCCCCCCCCCTATGGACCAGGGGGGTGACCCCGGTCTACAACCTCGAGAAACAATCTATCAAGCCTGCACCTTGAATCTCCCACCCGTACTGCAGACCGCATGTCGGGCCCAAGATGGCCGCCAAACTACAAACATAGGAAAGCCTTAGCATCCAAACCGCACGCACGCAGCCCACCTGGGCAGAGAGCCAACAGTGAACTCAGCCCAAAGACACAAAAGCCGCAACGGAAGGCCCCAAAACAGCTGACAAAATGCTTCGCTCCCGGGCGGAGTACAACTTTGCAACAGCAGCCTGTGACAAAGAAGAAGGCCCCAACAAAGCGACATGCATCACACCAGCTGCGACGAGTAAGCCAGCTACCACAACTTAGGTAACGGAGGTGACCCCGGTGAATGGTCTTGCCCTACAACCCACACTGAAGCCTGGAAGCGCAAGTCACTCTCCCTGGCTATCGGGACATTACCTGTCGGGTATAGGCTGAATTGACTGTGCGGCCTGTCAGCCACATGGACTAGGGCTATACATGCTCTCCAGTTCCTTATCACCAGTGGTATCCTCTCTTATGTTTGTTTTCTTTTCTTTCCTTATGTTTTTCTTTCCAATCCATAATGTCTACACTCATATTCTGTTGTATCGACTACGCCTGACGTGATATACTTGGGAGCTGTTTTACCAAGTAATAATAACACTTTAGCACTGCTTATTTAATATTGCTGTAATAACGCCAACACACTGCAGCCCCAGACTACAGTAGCTTCTAATAGTACGTGTAGCCTGCTTAGACCAAGCCTGAAGGATGACAAGCTTAGATTAATCTATATCCATGTTCTTGCTTATTTAAGCGATATAACCTACAAACCTTGAAAAACCTTCAAAGCTTTGAAATTGTGCATGCTCCTACAATGAATCTCTGTTTAAAGCTGTTAAACCTTATAAGCTCCTGACTTTAACTACAATGTCTACCCTACCTTTACGTAACTATAAGCCTGATTGAAGCTAATGTTGGAGACATTTCTATTTAGCATGATTCCTTTTAAAAAAAATTGTGCTGTCAATGTTCGCCATGTAACTGATTATTCTCTGTTATACCATCAACTTGTATCTGCTGTCGTGGCGATATAAGCATGTCTGTCACTCTAAGCACTACAAAAATAAAGAATTAAAAAAAATTTTTTTTTAATAAAAATAATAATAATTAAAATAATAATTTGTGAGTGTTGGGGGAAATGTGTATGTGTGTAGTGTGTATGTGTCTGTAAGTGTGTATGCGTGTGTGTCTGTGAGTGTCAGTGAGTGTGTATGTGTCGGTCAGTGAGTGTGTATGTGTCGGTCAGTGAGTGTGTATGTGTCGGTCAGTGAGTGCGTGCGTCTCTCAGTGAGTGCGTGCGTCTCTCAGTGAGTGCGTGCGTCTCTCAGTGAGTGCGTGCGTCTCTCAGTGAGTGCGTGCGTCTCTCAGTGAGTGCGTGCGTCTCTCAGTGAGTGCGTGCGTCTCTCAGTGAGTGCGTGCGTCTCTCAGTGAGTGCGTGCGTCTCTCAGTGAGTGCGTCTCAGTGAGTGCGTGCGTCTCTCAGTGAGTGCGTGCGTATGTCAGTGAGTGCATGCGTATGTCAGTGTGTGTCCAAGTAATAGTGTGTATGTCATTGTTTGTCAGTGTATATGTGAGTGTATGCATCTGTCAGTGAGTGTGCGTCTGTCAGTCAAAGTGCGGCCTTGACAGGAAGGGGTGGGGGGAATTTTAATTGGGGGGGGGGGGGGGTGTCCGAGCACCGTCCTGCCTAGGGCAAATCCTAAATACACCACTGGCTTACTGGGAGCATCTAATTAGACGTGGACTGCTAAGGGTTAAAGAGACACTCACCTACTCCTAATAAAAGCCCACTGTTTAGAAGATATACCCCATGTGAATGCATGCATTTAATTATGCATTTCATTGATTGAGCATATGTCTTGAAGTCCTTCCCTTCGTATCCTCTACTTTCTGTGGCTATCCACTCAGAGACTACTCTACCCAGCTCAATGAGAATTCATTGCAAGACAGCTGCTCTGAGTAATTGCTGCTTAAAGGGACACTTTTTTATTGCAGGGGGATGGGCGAAGCATGACCCAGCGCCGAGGGACATCGACGTTGGATTCAGGTAAGTCACTGAAAGGGTTTTAACCCCTTCAGCAACATGGGATGGGGGGTGGGAGAATCCTGCAGTGCCAGGAAAACAGATAGGTTTTCCTGGCACTGGAGAGTCCATTTAATCTCCACTGAGCTAAACAAACCAGGAAGTAACAGTAGGTGGTGTCTGATTAACAGCCAAAGGGGGTGTGACAAAGTTTCTTTTAAAAAGTGAAATTTTAAAAAATTTATATTGAAATCTGCACTTTTTGTAAAATTAAAAATAGACATATATAACAAGTCAACAAGCTAAATTATTTTTGGGGTCTATAGTTTCTTTAAAGAGACACTGTAGGCACCCAGACCACTTCAGCTCATTGAGGTGGTCTGGGTGCTGTGACACTTTTGCACTTAGTACTGCAATATAAAATATTGCAGTTCCAGAGAACTGCAATGTTTACATTGCGGCTCTAAGTATGCACTCAGTGACTGTCTACCAGACAGCCACGGGGGGCGCTTCCAGAATCCAAACTGACTTTTGGTCCATTATCTGACACTGGATGTCCTCACAGATCTCAGCATCAGATTTTCCCCATAGGAAAGCATTAAATAATGCTTTCTTATAGGGAGGTCTAAAGCGTGCGAGACCATTGCCGCGCATGCGCATTAGGTCTCCCCACCGGCTGACATCGGCAGGGGAGGAGTGTGGGCGGAGCCTGACCCAGCACCGAGGGACATCGGCGCTGAATTCCGGTAAGTCCTGAAGGGGTTTTAACCCCTTCAGCCTCGCGAGAGAGGGGCCCTGAGGGAAGGGGAGACCTATTAAACCTATAGTGCCAGGAAAACGGGTTTGTTTTCCTGGCACTATAGGATCCCTTTAAAACCAGAACTATAGGACAAGGACCTACATTTCTGACTGTCCTGGTACTATAGCGTTCCTTTAACACCAGATTACAACAGTTTGAGATATAGCATTTGTGGCAGAAATGCCTCTGCTGAGTTCTTGGAGGAGCCTCCTGCCAAAAGACTATGGGCCCTTTAAAAATGTGATTTATGTACTTTTGTACTCCAGAAAGAGACCGACCGTTAGCCCTGATTCTCTGGAACTGTTTTGGGCATAGGACCATGTGCACGGTCGGTCAAATTATGACTTCCATAGAAATCCTGAATCCCTGAGCCGCGATGGGTGATTTTTGCATATGTTGATCCCCCAGATCGGAGCTATCAGGGGATTTTTTGGCGTTACCATGCGTTACCATGTGTTTTGTACTTTTGGGGTTGTTGTATTGCATGTTTCTTGTACTGAGAGATAATTACTTGAGAACACACACAAAATTAAATTATCTCCCATGCAGAGGGGAGGGATTACCCTGTTTTACATGGGAGTGTCCTGGACTTGAGAGTCAATGTAATTGTGTGTATGTTTTTACTGTAGTCTACTCTCAGGTCCAGGAGGAGTGCCCCTTGCATGGGGACCTGCATGTAAGACCAGTTAAAGCTGCCAATAAAAGAGTTCCTGCTTACCCTCAACATAGAGTCTCATCTCATGTTTGTAGGGACCTGCTATAATCCCTGCTCTTGGGATTGTTCTTTGTATTGCTATAATCACTAGCTCTTGTAAAAGCTACACTGCTATACTGTCTTGGAGGAGAGGTCGTCTCACGGAGAGCTGGATCCGGGAGTTTGGTGCAGGGTGAGAAGGGACGGCGAGACTCCAGCCAAGCTGCAGCGGCTAAGGGGTTACGGTGCTAATGGTGTCCGGTGCGGTGCTTATGGTACTCAGCGACAGCTAGGAAGCAGCGGTTGGCGGAAGCACCCAGTCTGGATGCCAGGCGGTTCGTCACAGCATTCATTAAAAAGAAAATGTTCCTCGTTTATGCACAACATACGTGTGAACGAAACTTTAAAAATAACTTTTTTTTCCACTTCCAGTGTTTGACTTTCCACATATTTTCCCGTAGTGACTCCGGAAGCATAGAATCTGGGTTCGTGTACTACATACGGCACAGACTGTAAATATTTGGACAGCGACACAATTCCTCGTTTTCTGGTTCTGTATTTTAGATTTGAAACCTAACCATGCCTTGGGGGACAAAGGAGAGACTCACCTTTAATTTGATGAGATTTACATTTATACATGTGGAACGGTGTAGGGATAGCAATCTATTATTAGACTTTCTTTCATTTTAGGGACCAAATGTATTCTGACAGCTGGCTAGTTAACCTTTTATTGGCTGTGTGTCATTAAAGGAAAACTGTCACCTCTCTAGAAATCCCACCAGTGAATGAAATCACCTATTACTTGTGCTGTGTTATCCTTTTTTTCTTGGCAATGCGATCTAATCTGAATTGACTGCACTCATTTGTAGGAGAATTAGAAACATTGTAACATGTCTCCTCTTCTCTGTATGCTCTCTCTATACTGACTGCCAGGTGTAAAGGGCAGGGCTTATAACAATGACTGACAGGGAGCTAAGATGGAGGCGGCTCTCTCTATACTGACTGCCAGGTGTAAAGGGCGGAGCTTATAACAATGATTGACAGGGAGCTAAGATGGAGGTGGCTCTCTCTATACTGACTGCCAGGTGTAAAGGGCGGAGCTTATAACAATGACTGACAGGGAGCTAAGATGAAGGTGGCTCTCTCTATACTGACTGCCAGGTGTAAAGGGCGGAGCTTATAACAATGACTGACAGGGAGCTAAGATGGAGGCGGCTCTCTCTATACTGACTGCCAGGTGTAAAGGGCGGAGCTTATAACAATGATTGACAGGGAGCTAAGATGAAGGTGGCTCTCTCTATACTGACTGCCAGGTGTAAAGGGCAGAGCTTATAACAATGATTGACAGAGAGCTAAGATGGAGGTGGCTCTCTCTATACTGACTGCCAGGTGTAAAGGGTAGAGCTTATAACAATGACTGACAGGGAGCTAAGATGGAGGCGGCTCTCTCTATACTGACTGCCAGGTGTAAAGGGTGGAGCTTATAACAATGATTGACAGGGAGCTAAGATGGAGGTGGCTCTCTCTATACTGACTGCCAGGTGTAAAGGGCGGAGCTTATAACAATGATTGACAGGGAGCTAAGATGGAGGTGGCTCTCTCTATACTGACTGCCAGGTGTAAAGGGCGGAGCTTATAACAATGATTGACAGAGAGCTAAGATGGAGGTGGCTCTCTCTATACTGACTGCCAGGTGTAAAGGGTAGAGCTTATAACAATGACTGACAGGGAGCTAAGATGGAGGCGGCTCTCTCTATACTGACTGCCAGGTGTAAAGGGTGGAGCTTATAACAATGATTGACAGGGAGCTAAGATGGAGGTGGCTCTCTCTATACTGACTGCCAGGTGTAAAGGGCGGAGCTTATAACAATGATTGACAGGGAGCTAAGATGGAGGTGGCTCTCTCTATACTGACTGCCAGGTGTAAAGGGCGGAGCTTATAACAATGATTGACAGGGAGCTAAGATGGAGGTGGCTCTCTCTATACTGACTGCCAGGTGTAAAGGGCGGAGCTTATAACAATGACTGACAGGGAGCTAAGATGGAGGTGGCTCTCTCTATACTGACTGCCAGGTGTAAAGGGCGGAGCTTATAACAATGATTGACAGGGAGCTAAGATGGAGGTGGCTCTCTCTATACTGACTGCCAGGTGTAAAGGGCGGAGCTTATAACAATGATTGACAGGGAGCTAAGATGGAGGAGGCTCTCTCTATACTGACTGCCAGGTGTAAAGGGCGGAGCTTATAACAATGATTGACAGAGAGCTAAGATGGAGGTGGCTCTCTCAATACTGACTGCCGGGTGTAAAGGGCGGAGCTTATAACAATGATTGACAGGGAGCTAAGATGGAGGCGGCTCTCTCTATGCTGACTGTCAGGTGTAAAGGGCGGAGCTTATAACAATGATTGACAGGGAGCTAAGATCGAGGTTGCTCTCTCTATACTGACTGCCAGGTGTAAAGGGCGGAGCTTATAACAATGATTGACAGGGAGCTAAGATGGAGGTGGCTCTCTCTATACTGACTGCCAGGTGTAAAGGGCGGAGCTTATAACAATGATTGACAGGGAGCTAAGATGGAGGGGCATAATTCAAGGATAAATGAAAAATAAATATGGCCGTGCGAGCTCTGCATTTGATTTGAATTTTTTTAACACCTTCTAAACAGATATTTATTAAATACAGTGGATAAGCAAACAGACAGGGTTATTTACTAGTGAAATAATGCATACAAGTGAAAATGAAGAGATAATTTTAATTTAAAGCAGCAGTGTCATATTTCTCTTTCAGTTTTAACATCCTTATGCCCCTTGTGTCTGACTGATTATACTCCCTCGCTTTGCCGCTTGTCTTTACTTATGTTTATCTTTTCTTCCTTGCACCGGACCTCAATATCTGGCCATTTTGTCCTCCTCTGTCCATAATATCATAATAGTTTGCCTTCTGTGGGATTCTGGGTAAATTAACTTTGCAACTCAAATGGAAGTTTGCTTAAGCTCCGTCCATTGACAAAATTTGCTCCACATTAGAAAAAGTAGTCCCTATTTTTTTCTTACAATATAACTTATAAGCACATGTGAATTCAAAATAAAAAAGCAAGGAATAAAGGGGGGGGAAAGAAAAAGATCGATTTAAAAGCAAAATGATTTTTTCAGTTTGGTTACTTTTACCTTCAATTTGAAATTCTCCTTGAATTCTGACTTTAGTAAATCACGCTAATAATGGTAAAAACCCTGGTACATGACAGTTTCCCCTTAAATCATTTGGCATGTGTAAGAGGGGTAATATAAGAAGGAGAGTGGTGGTTTTTAATGGTGAGAGTAGTGTTACAGAGCTCCAAATGGATCCTAGCGAGTTGACAGACATCTTACTGGAGACCTGCCTGGAACCAACGATGGCAGCCCTTCATGCATGGGGGACAGAGGGATAAGATCCATCTTACTGGAGCCCTGCCTGGAACCAACGATGGCAGCCCTTCATGCATGGGGGACAGAGTGATAAGATCCATCTTACTGGAGACCTGCCTGGAACCAACGATGGCAGCCCTTCATGCATGGGGGACAGAGTGATAAGATCCATCTTACTGGAGCCCTGCCTGGAGCCAACTATGGCAGCCCTTCATGCATGGGGGACAGAGGGATAAGATCCATCTTACTGGAGCCCTGCCTGGAACCAACGATGGCAGCCCTTCATGCATGGGGGACAGAGGGATAAGATCCATCTTACTGGAGCCCTGCCTGGAACCAACTATGTCAGCCCTTCATGCATGGGGGACAGAGGGATAAGATCCATCTTACTGGATCCCTGCCTGGAACCAACTATGGCAGCCCTTCATGCATGGGGGATAGAGGGATAATATCCATCTTACTGGAGCACTGCCTGGAACCAACTATGGCAGCCCTTCATGCATGGGGGATAGAGGGATAATATCCATCTTACTGGAGCCCTGCCTGGAACCAACTATGACAGCCCTTCTTGCATGGGGGACAGAGTGATAAGATCCATCTTACTGGAGCCCTGCCTGGAACCAACGATGGCAGCCCTTCATGCATGGGGGACAGAGAGATAAGATCCATCTTACTGGAGCCCTGCCTGGAACCAACTATGTCAGCCCTTCATGCATGGGGGACAGAGTGATAAGATCCATCTTACTGGAGCCCTGCCTGGAACCAACGATGGCAGCCCTTCATGCATGGGTGACAGAGTGATAAGATCCATCTTACTGGAGCCCTGCCTGGAACCAACTATGGCAGCCCTTCATGCATGGGGGATAAGAGCTATCTTACTGGAGCCCTGCCTGGAACCAACTATGCAGCCCTTCATGCATGGGGGATAAGATCCATCTTACTGGAGCCCTGTCTGGAACCAAATATGGCAGCCCTTCATGCATAGGGGACAGAGGGATAAGAAATATAATTACTAAATATATATAGTGCACGCCACCATACTCATCTACTCCCCACAGGGTAAATACATATTCTTCTGATTCATTTTCCAACTTTAAATAGAGCAGGAAAGATTCAATCTTTACATCCTGCTAAGGACAAGAACGTATCTGCCAAAACATGATTCAATGCAAACAAATAGCGCACAGTGCGTGCCCATCGCTTATTAATATTATTAATACTTAATAGCTGCACTTTTCAGGGACGGCTACAAGTCACGGCTCGTTATGGGCTCGGCCTGTTCAAAACCAGGGAACAATGCTTACAGATGTTCAAATAAAGTATCCTTATAAAATTACAAAGGGATTAACAATGACCTGTTCATCACTAGTAAAGAAAAACAGTCACTTGCGAGAATTCTGAACAAGCCGATAGACAATTAAAAATTATCTATGGTTCGTGTTTTTTTTTAAAATAGATACAAATTTGGAAATGTATTTATTGTTTTCATTTACACTCTATGTCTGTCTGGGCACAACCAGGGCATACAATGCAAATTAACTTAACCCCAAAGGTATTATGGCAAAATGTCCCACGTTATTGTATGGAATCTCTCCAACGATGGCACTTATGGGTGGAACCAGTGCTTCATGGCGCCCAGATGTCACCCGGAACACAGAAACGTAGTGGGTGTTAATGTATTTTATATGTACCTCCACCGCACTGCTCACCCCAGCAGGAGCTTCTACACAAACAATGGACTCACTTCAGAGAATTTAAAAAGACACTTAAAGCACCAAAACAACTTTTTCTTAATGGAGTGGTTTTGGTGTCTAGATCATGCCCCTACAGTCTGACCCGTGATCATTCTACTCTCGGTAGACGGTTTCATGGCAGCTACTTTCCGCAGATTGGAGTTCTGACAGTCGTGGTTACAATAGAGAAAGAGAGGCTACAATATAGACTTTAGACGAACAATATGGTGTTTTATCTATTGCTAACCTGTGTTATAAGGCTTTTCCCGATTGCTTTGGCTAATATGGAACTAAATCTAATATCTAATATCTAAAGACACGTTGTAAAGACACAGGGGAAGAAAAGGGAATCTCATACGTTCTTCTCTGCATTGAAAATCAGTTTCAAAAAGTTGTTATCTTTACTGCAAAAGCACAAAGTGTAGTTTTAACTGTTAAACTCCCAAATCCAGGAACAATCTGATCAAGTGAAGTTCTATTAAGGTCAAATCTGTATTTGTTTTGCTTGTTTTTGTTCTATAAAACATTATTTTGTTAATGTTTGCCTTTAAGGCTTTTTTTTTTTCCACCTATTGCGGGAGCAAACAAGCAGGTTTAGTTGTTTTTTACGGAAACCTATTTTAAGTTCAGCAGGTCATCGGTATGTAAGCAATTTCCTTACGTGCCATCGAGTCTTAAGGCTGGGGCTCTGGGAGGCCATTGAGAAAGATGATAATAGAGATGGGTGGAAGACTGTCTATCTTCTCCGTACAGCTGTGGGTGGTTTGCATGGGTTTTGTGACGTCACTAGATTGCATTATGTCTAGACTATTAATACCAGATTGAATAATGATTTACTGAAATATGTTAATCAAAGACCTTTATATTTTTGTTCTTCCCTGAAGTAGTTCAGGTCCATAGAGTGAAAATTTGCTCTCTAGACCTGTGACATGGCATCTCCGTTATAACAAATCAGAATTCTGTGGACCAAGAAACAATAGAAGACTATGTTCAATTGACCCAGAGCTTTCTATTGTAGTTTGAGCTGACTAGAGGTCATCGTTCTAAGTTGGGGTGATTAACCTTCCGAAAATGCCTGTGAAATGATTACCATTAAAGAGGAGTTTGGACAGCTGTAGAAGACATTTTCGCATTTTGAATTTCTAACACAGCTCAGGGCTGTCCTAATCTACAAAAATGCCTACAGTCATGACAAGGCAACTGAAATAATCCATCTGTACTTTTTAGTAATGGTTTTGTTTTTTTAAATGCACTATTTTAATTATTCACTTGTTACCTTTATACCTCTGAGTATTTACTGATCTTCAGTTTATGATGTTTATTGGGCCCATACACCACGTTATCAATTGGTGGGTAACAAAAAGCAGGCCTCCCAACAGTCCTAATTTTGTTGGAACAGACCCATTTTGGTGTTCCTGTCCCAGTGTCCTGATTTTGTTCCCCGATATCCCTAAATGTAGGACTGTCCTAGATATGAGGGGAAAAAGGATCCCACAGAGAGCGCTCCAGCAGTGCTCGCTGCAAGATTTGAGAGGTTGGAGACCGGAAAATTAAGTCCCTTCAGATGAAGAGTTCCCCGTGCCAAAAATGGGGTTGACCTGATCATTTATGAGCATCACCCGTGACGTGGTTGAGTCACAGTGACTGTGGCTGCCTAGGGCAGCAGAAGATAATTTTAATGAAAATGAAAGAACCAAAATAAGTGTACTATGTCAATTTAGAAAAAAAATAAATAGAAAACTAATCAGTAAAATCAGGGTGAGACTTCATAATAGGAGAGAAGATGACCTAGTAGTTTATGTCTTCTGACAATATCTAGGTTTTTTAAATCCCTTATTTATTTTCAAAGCAACTTAGTAACTCACAATGGGCAGGGATTGCTGAGAGACGTGTCCACGTAACAGTGAAAGACAATCTGTGGCGGTTTGTTTGCACGAGGTACGGTCGGGCTTGATGTGGTTTATAATCGGTTTGAATAAGCTTTAGCCTAAAAGCAGTCTCCCTGTCTTTTGTTTGCATTTACTTTACTCCTGAATAGAATCTGCCCCTTTTGTCCTCGATCACGGGTCTTTGTCCTTACAGATGCACTTCCTTACAGATGCACATAAAGGTTTAGGACATAATAAAATGTAAAGGTTTAGGACATAATAAAATGTGTATGTCGCTTAAACGAGATTGCTTAAAAAATTAATCCAACATTTTAAGTAAAAATATCCACAGTGCAAAACATAGCAGACTTGGAAAATATTTATCATTCGTATCATTGCTGGTCCTGCATATTCCACAGCGCTGTTAAATTAAGGGGGACTGTATTCTATAGACAAACTAATACAAAAGCAATAGAGGATCCTGCTCCTGGGCCGAATTCCAAAATGTATTATAGTTTTACATTTATTGAGCAGTTCGTACCCAAATACAGGTTAGGTTTAGAGGTTGGATTAGTGGATTTATCACTAGTTCATTTTAGATACATTGTATATATTTAAAAAAAGGAATGCCTTTTTTAATTAAATTCTGCATATGTTTAAAGGGTTCTTGTAAGCACCATGAACATTTTTCCCCAGAGTGAGTTTCGCTGTGAAATGCTGCGGATAGCGAGTTTAAAGGAACACTCCAAGCACCGTAACAACTTCATTTAAATTAAGTTGTTATGGTGTTAGGAGGTCCCTGGCGCTGACTCACTTTAAGGGGTTAAACCAGTCTCGAATGGTTTTACTCCACAATCTGTGTGACAGCGCCGGATCTCCCTGTCTCCATGTCCTTCCGTTTTCTCAAAACTAGGATACTCTTGCAGAATAAACTAGTGGTCAGCTGACACTCTCAGCCAACCAGTGACTCCCCATTCATAAAACTGGCTTGAAAAGAAACATACTTTTTTCAAGACAGTTATATAAATTTTATGATTTTGAGAAAAGGGAAGGGCAGAGAGGCAGGAAGATTCTGTAATGGAACATAAACTTCGGAGGTAAACTGTTTGAGAGCGGTGTAACCCTTTAAGGTGAGCCAGCGCCAAGGACCGCCTGGCACCATGACAACTTAATTTCCATGACGTTGTTATGGTGCCAAAGGTGTTTATATATATATATATATATATATATATATATATAGAGAGAGAGAGAGAGAGATAGATATATCTTTCTGGGCTGGCGAATGTAAATTCTGTTCTGTACAAAATGGTTTTTTTTGCACAGTGTGCCATTCATTGGCTGAGAGCAGTCAGCTGACCACCTCAGTTGAGACTGGACCATTGCTAAGAAATTTGGCCTATTACTGGGGACCACACAAGGGAACTTGCAGCGGGCTTGTTTGGAGTAACCAATTAACATAAATATAGAGCTGAGAAGTTAATCACTGTGTAGGTTTGCATTGACAATATACACTGTACTGGGGAAAAATGTATAGCTTAAAAGATATATACATAAATAATCAAAAATCACTTTCTCCACCTTCCAAACCTTAATAACTCAATCAGACTACTTACAACGGGACACTGTAGTGGTTATGGTGTTTGGAGTGTTATTAGAATAAAACCGTTCGAATATATATACATACATACATGTGTATGGGAATGAGGCGAGATCCCTTCCACCCCAGGGTGTCCCTTTAAATTGGATGCCCCCTCTTCCAAACTGAAGTTGCATATGCATGTCTTGCATTCCATAGTGATTATATATTATTTTCTATTTCATTCTGTCTAATTCATACGCTTCAGGCACAGAGTCAGCATGACAGAGGATTTAGTAATATTCACTAAAGAAGACATTTTGGAGAATTGCCCAGGTAAAATCGCTGAATTGGAAAAAAAAAAACAATAAAGAATAGCTAGAAGGGACAGTTATCGCTTTGCTTTGACTTATCTGGCCCCTAAAATGTAGAATAAACTGTCTGATAACCAGAAAGTCCATTTAGTGAATAGCATAGCAATTTATTCACTGAAAAGTAATTGGTAATTACCGTATTTATTCGAGTATAACGCGCACACGTGTATAACGCGCACCCCTAATTTTCGATTAAAAATCGGTATAAAATTTTATACCGATTTTTAATCTAAAATTAGGGTGCTTGTTATACTCAAATAAATATTCGAGTGGGTGCTCGATAATACCGACCGCCGGGCTCATTACAAGCCCGGCGGTCCTGGGGGGGTGGGCAGCAAGCATTTACTCACCTCCGTGCAGCTCCTCTCTCTCGTCAGAGCGTCAGAGCTGGCCGCGGATCTCGCGAGATTTACACTGGGAAGCTGGAGGAGCTGCACGGAGGTGAGTAAATGCTTGCTGCCCACCCCCCAGGACCGCCGGGCTTGTAATGAGCCCGGCGGTCCTGGAAGGTATATTTATTCGAGTATAACGCGCACCCTTAATTTTAAATTAAAAATCGGTTTAAAAAAATGCGCGTTATACTCGAATAAATACGGTAATTACTCTGTTTGCTAGAATTCCCTATTTAGTGAATAAAGCCCCCATCTAGATCCGGTTTGGTTCTGTTTACTATACCTTCCACCCAATGAACGTGCCATAAAGGCTACTGCTGCGCAGGAGTAGTGGGAGTTTGAGCGCAAGGTTTATTGTATATTTTAAATTATAAAGTTGATCCAGGTGGAACAAAACGGAGTGTTGTCCCACCTCAAGAAATATCCTAGAGTGAAACAAGATGGTTAGGCCACTCCCCCTGCACCTCCCAGATCAAAAGAAAAAAGTCACCTAAATGGTGCTTCCAATTAGGAGGTGTGACAAACGACGCTTTCCACAGACGTTTGCCACGGACTCCTGGAGGATTGTGGAAGCTGGCCTCCTGCCCACCGACTATGGGCCAGGTCAGCGACTGTAAAGACCCATATTTTATTCCCCATAGTTCGGCAACTTTCCCTTTGTGTGCATAGAACCGAATGCTAGCTCCCTGGTGGCCGTTCACATGGACCAAAACTATTTTCGAGATGAAGACTTTGCGGTTCCCGGTTGGTCCCCAGCGGCACTTAGCCGCGATTCTATGGAACTATTTTCGGCATGGGACCATGCGTGCGGTCGGTCAAGTTATGACTTCCAGGAAATTCCTGAACCGATCTGTGTGATTTTTGCATATGTTGGTCACCCAGATCAGGGCTATCAGGGGATGTAACTTTTTGTGGGGAGTTGGTGTGTTTTAAGTTTTTTTTTTTTTTTTTTTTTTTTAAATGTGTGTTTTCTGTGCCTGGAGATAATTGAGTTTAACACAGTGCTGACTAAATTCTCTCCCAGGCATAGGGGAGAGATTGACCTATTTTGTATGGGAGTGTCCTGCATCTGAGAGCCAATGTAATCGTGTGTATGTTTTTACTGTAGTCTACTCTCAGGTCCAGGGGGAGTGCTCCATACATGGGGACCTGCATATAAGGCCAGTTGTGGCTGCCATTAAAGTGATTCGTTTTACCCTTCATGAAGTCTAGACTCATGTTTGGGGGATTGGAGAGCTATATTCACTCTGGGAATTGCTATAATCACTATACTCCCTTGGATCACAACGATTGCTCTTGTAAGATCGGCCTGCTTCGCTCTCTGGACTAAGAGAGGTCTAACCACTGGAAGGTGGATCCTGGTCCTGGGTCCAGGACAGCGAGACCCCAACCAAGCTGCGGCGGTTTGTGGGGTTTGTACGGTGGTTATGGTGTTCCAGTGTGGTGCTTATGGTGCTCACAAGTACTAGGAAGCAGCGACTGATGGAGGTACTCGGTCGGGGTGCCTGGCAGTCCGTCACAGGGGGTAACCCTGGAGCTAAACTACTGACAATGAGAACAAAAATCCCAGTACACCACCCACCTCTTATATCCCTGTTTTAATACTGTTTATATTTTCTTGTTAAGTGGACCCTTATTGTTTGTATCATTGAGAATAAAGTTGAAGTTTTATTTTGGCCAATTGTAATACTTTTGTGCTTCCTCCCAGTGTATCCCACAATTTTGGGTGACATTGGGATTTTTGTTCTCATGGTCAGTAGTTTATTGTATATTTGTATTTACTTTTTTATCACACAGCCATGTTACGGAACTGCAGCCCAGCCCTACCATAACAAGAGGACATTAGTCTTAAATTACAGTGGAAAAGGTTTAAAAATTAATATCAGGAAGTATTACTTTACTGAGAGAGTAGTGGATGCATGGAATAGCCTTCCAGCTGAAGTGGTAGAGGTTAACACAGTAAAGGAGTTTAAGCATGCGTGGGATAGGCATAAGGCTATCCTAATTATAAGATAAGGCCAGGGACTAAAGAAAGTATTTCAAAATATTGGGCAGACTAGATGGGCCGAATGGTTCTTATCTGCCGTCACATTCTATGTTTCTACGTGTTCCCTATTAAGGGTTACTAAGGGATTTAGAAAAATACCGCTCTCAATCTCATTAGTCTCAACCTTCTAGTTGAAAAAGCCAGGTGAATTGTTAGTGTAAGACTCCCCTAAGAGGTTTGCCTTGACGTGACCGGTGAGCTTACACTTTAATGGCCATTGGAGAGATACTAAAAAAAAAAAAACAGTTATTTAAAGGAGCATCAGGATTTGAGATAGGGCGCAGGTAACTTTTCTATGGTTTTCAGAGTGTCAGACAGTATTTATTTACTAACAAGCACCGCGCTTACAGCAGCAGTAGCTTAGTATCCAACAGCTTAAGAGCCTCCATTTTGTTTAAATGTAGGGATTTAGGCCAGAGCGCAGGTAACGTTCTCTCGGTATTTACTACCTCCAGTTTATAGCAATTAGTAGATTAACTGAGATTGCTACAATGCACTATAGACTCCATTTCTGTATTTTTTACTATTTTATGTCTCCAGGGGAGGTGTGACTAAGGCAGCATGAATAGAAACAAAAGTGATTTAACTCCTAAATGACAGAGTTCTGAGCAGAGACACTGCAGGGGCATGATTTATACAGCAAAACCGCTTCATTAAAAGAAATACTCGGGGCACCATAACAACTTCATCAATATGAAGTTGGTATGGTGCCAGGAAGTCCGTGGTTGCGTTTTTACCTAAAAGGGAAGGCCTTTTTGAGATTTGAGAATGGTTTAACCCCTTCAGGTAAGAAAGTTCCCTCCTGGCACAATAACAACTTAATTTAGATAATTTTGTTATGGTGCCCGGAGTGTTCGTTTAAGCTAAAGCTGTTTTGGTGCTTACAGTATGCAGTTTTCTAGATAAAAATTACACGCTATGACTGGGGGACCATTAGTAGAACAGAGTATAGAGTGTTTAAAGGGAAACTATAAGTGGCAGGAATACCAAGCTATATTCCTGGCACTATAGTCAGTGCTGTATTTGCCGCGAGGCAAACAAGGCTTTTGCCTTGGGCAACACTTTCCAGGGGGTGGGAAAAAAAACAAAACCAAATGCCCAGGCAAATGCTTCCTCGCGGGCAGCGAGAGAGCGTTAATTTGTGAGTTCTCCCTCAGTGATGCAGGGAGGCGGAATATGACGTTACACTACCTGGACCTCAAATAGCCGCCCAATTGCCTGCACAAACAGCCCGGCCAACAGCCACACTGGACCCCATGTAAAAAAATCCACCCAGCTTTCCCAAAGGTAGGGAGGCAGGGTGGATTTAAATTGAAATACAAAAAATTATCTGTGAGTGTTGGGGGAGAAATGCATGTTTGTGTATGTCTGTCGGTGTGTGTCTGTGAGGGAGCCTGTGTGTCTAAGTGATTGTGTGTGTCTGTGATGGTGCCTATTTGTCTGTCAGTGAGTGTGACAGGAAGTGGTGGAGCAAATGTAAATTAGGGGGTGCCCGAGTTCCCTAGGGCAGCACAGATCCAAAATACACCACCTCCTCCGAGTCCTCCCACCGATGTGAAAAAGGGTTAGAAACCCTTTATTTACTTACCTGATCCCAGCACAGATGTCCCTTGGTGCTGGGTCATGGGTCTGCATCCTTCGACATCTTGCGACGAGCAGGCGCTAATGCAGGAAGACATTTGGGAGACAGCCACGAGAGGCAGACTTAGTGTTGCAATGTAAACATTGCAGTTTCTCTGGATGAACATTGCAGCATTAAGTGCAACAGGGACACTGTACCACTTCAATTAGCTAAAGTGGTATGGGTGCTTATAATATTCCTTTAAAACTATCCAACTTCAATATAATTCAAAAATCTATTTTTTACCCAAAAAAATCAATTATTCAATAAAAATAAAACTTCTTACAGCCATGTAGGTAGAAACTGTATAGACAGTCAGATTGATAGCTATATATGTAGATATAGAAATTGTCATTAATATTAATATATTGTTTATCAATTGCACAGAAACTGTATTGTGTTCCATATCGATCGATCTATTTATAGACAATCTTTATCTAGATATCTATAATTAGCCATCTATATCCGAATCGGTCTATATAGATATTCAGAATTGTTCTATTGTTAAACTCCGTCTCCATAGATAGTCAGATAGACAGACTTTAGCTAGATATGGGTACCTAAATCTCTTCATCTAGCTATGAATTAATTGTGTGCCTATTAGATCTATCCAGATATCTTTATCTAAAGCTGTCTGTCAGTAAAATCTGTACCTATTACATGTATCTAGATAACTATATCTAAATCTATCCAGATAACGTAATCAAGATATCTATATCATAATCTGTCTATCAATATATATTGTCTACCTGTTATATGTATCTGGATATCTATATATAGATCGATCCGGATAGGTTTATCGAGATATCTAAATCTGTCTATTTTTAAGTTGTGTATCTATATATATATCCTGGCATTTCCATCTATAAATGATTGATGTATGATTTGTCTGTTATATCGTCTATCCCTCCCTCCCTCCCTCCCTCCGTGTGTGTGTTTGTACATATTCCTCCGTAGTATCCGGCTGCTTAGCAACCCCGGGGTGTATGAAGCTCGCTCGTGATCCATTCAGTGGGCGCCTGGGAAAAAAACTCCCTTTGGCTTGTCCTTTCACATCATTTTATTAGAAAAACAAAAGCACATGTCGAATGTGTATTAGCAGGTTGACATCTAGACATTTAGCAATTTCACTGCGTTCAAAATCGGACTCTTCGGCCGTCGGAGATGCTCTATCAAACTTTTACAAAAACATTACTATTAGCCAAAGGTTTTATTTGTAATTAAACAGTTTGTAACGTTTTATGCCTCTGACGTTACATAACACAGTCTGGGGTTTATTCAATAAACAGCGAGATTAATTGAGGACAAAATGGCTGATTTGGAATTTTCCAGCTCGGGTATAGCCTCAATTTCGCAAAATATATTTTCACTGTAATTCTCGGTTTTAGGAATAAACCAATGCGTTCTAACATTGTAATATTAACTTGACTTGGGGGGGGGGGGAGGGTGTTAAATGCACCGTGAATTTTAAATTTAAGGCCAAAGTAGCTGATCTGGAAGCAGAGCTGACTGGGAGATTTTGTCCAATTTATCTATTCTGGCCTAAACATTGAAATCCACTCTGAATCCCCAACAAGTGTATTCGCAAAACACGAAATTATCGAGAATGAAAAAATGGAATCAAAAATAGATGATCTTAGCCTAAATTTTTGGATCTCATATAGCAATTCACTTCAATATGCTTTTCAGCGATCCATCCTCTTTACAGAATAACCCCGATTAATACAGAATGTTTCTTTTAATATTTGTGTAATTTGCTAGAGGTTTCCTGTTCCCTACACGGAGTTGAACAAGTTGCCCCTCATCATCTACTGAGATTGCTTAACAGCTCTACTACCAAGAGGTTTCCACAAAGAAAAAAAATGAAAAAATTAATAAAAAAAAAAAAAAAAAAAACACCCCCCGAATGTTTAAATCTATTTTTCATTTCAGTATGTATGGATAGTGCATTATTTAATGGGGAACATTTTTTTTTTTTTTTTTGATTGGACATAAAATCATTTAAAAAAAATTATTTACCAAATAATACAATATCTTACAGATAAGAAAAGTGTTGTAAATGAATAACATTTCTCAATATGTAACCTTTTTCCCCCAAATAGTCAATATTTCTCTCACATATACATTAGCCCATATGGACACACACTCACATACTATATTTGTTGCCACATTATCATGACATTTCTCAAATCAACCTCATATTACAGTTATGTCGCCTTTTTGGACACACACACACACAAATGCAAACACACATATTTTCACTGATACGCGCACACATACACACACACACACACACACACACACACACAAACACACTGAGGCACATAATGAAGTACATTGACAGATACAGTCACACAATCACAGTTTGTATCTGGCTGTGTGTATTTGTACCTGGGTGTTTATGTTTGGCCTTGTGTAACTAAGTATCTGCCTGAGATTGTGTGTCTGGCAGTGAGTATTTGTGTGCATCTATGAGTGAATATCTGTGTGTATGTGCATCTGTGACTGCGTCTGTAGTGCACATCTGTGGCTGTGCCTGAATTTCTGTTGGGGAGCATATGTTTGAGGGGGAGTTACTTGCAGGGCACCCACAGTGTGTTTATGGCAAGGCTGTTATGTGTTTTGGGGGCTACTGTCTGTGAGGGGGCATATCTATGTAAGAGGATGAGTGAAAGGGTGACTATGCATGTGTGTGGGGTGACTGTGACTGCGGTCAGTGTATATATGCGGTGAGTGGCAAGGTGACTGTGTGTGTAGGGAGTTGAGTGTGACAGGGCAATTATGTGTGGGATAAGTGACAAGGTGACTGCGTTTGGGAGGTTGAGTGTTGCAGGGCGACTGTGTGAGTGTGCGGTGAGCATGGCAGGGCGACTGCATATATGTGGGTGGGTAACAAGGGGAAGCCTGGAGATCAGAATATAATTGTGTCTCGTGCAGCTCTGAGGGGATTCAGCAGAGTTGTTGCTAGAATATCTCAGCGGCTATTGCAAACAAAATGTATTTGCAATAAACACATTTCATTTGCAGTAGTTAAAATCGTGTATACATGAATGGATTAAAGGTACACTGTAGTCACCAAACCAACTTCAGCTTGATGAAGCAGTTTTAATGTATAGATCATGCCTCTGAAGTCTCACTGCTCAATTTGCTGCCATTTAGGAGGTACATTACTTTTGTTTCTGTCTATACAGCCCTAACCACACTTCCCCTGGCTATGACTGACACAGTCTGCATGAAAAAATGGTTTCATTTTCAATCAGATGTTAACTTGCTTTAGATGGTTTTATCTCCTGCTCTGTAAATTGAACTTTAATCAAACACAGGAGGCCAATTCAAAGTATAGCAGGCTATTAGACATAATATGCAATAAGGGCAATATAAACATTAGATCTCACTTTACAAGAAGTGAGAAGGGAAGCTGTGCACATTACATGCAGGGAGGTGAGAATAGAGCTGTACAAACACAGTGATTTAATTCCTAAATGGTTTGTTGAGCAGAGAGACTGCAGGGGCATTATCTATACACCAAAAGTGCTTCATTAAACTAAAGTTGTTTTGGTGACTACAGTGTCCCTTTAAGGAACTTAAAGAAGATGACATTTTTGGCCAAATCTAAATTCAATTTAAAGTGAAGGGTCACGCCATTTTTTAGAGAAGAACTGTCACTTCTTAGATTTCTAATATTGTATTTAATTATCAAAACATGTTTTTATGACGTTTGTTACATACAATTAAAAGAACACTCAAAGCACCACAACCACTACAGCTCACCGTAATGGTTATAGTGCAAAGACTGCCCTAGTGTCCTCCCGCAGTAAGTAGTCTTGAGAAAACATCCATTTAGTACGGGAACACAACATCTTCTGATTTATTCAGCTTTATTTGGGTCAAGAAGTAAAAGGACAATTCAGTCTAGGTTCAACTTGAGTAAGGTTTCATAGCGAGGCCAAAACGTTGTCAATCTACTCCTCGACCCAGTTAAGCTGTATAAATTAGAAGTTGTTATGTGCCCATACCAATTGGATGTTAAATATAGGACTTGGAGAATTTGCCTGTCGGGGTGAGTGCATCATCTGGAATTTTGATTCTCGTTCCGTTATTGTAAGAATAGTTTTATAAGTTACCTGGGGTTAACCTTGCACCTGCCAAGGTTTACTTCACCCCTGAGCCTCCTGAACGGAGTTAAGTCCAGCTGTCAGGGCCGGACTGGGAATGCAAAGCAGCCCTGGAAAAATGTATGCCGGCCCTATATATCATTGTGCCACAGTAGTGTTTGTGTATGTATAAATGTGTGTATGTATATATACACACACACACAACACAAAAACTACTGTGGAACAATGACTTATAGGGCTGGCATCCATTTTATATATATATATATATATATATATATATATATATATATATATATATATATATATATATATATATACACACACATACACACACACACACACACACACTTTTCTTATTGGCATGTTCCTTTTTTAATTATAAATATTAGTCCTCTCAAGGTAAAAAATTTAATTATACAGTAAGCATACTCACATCCAGGCACAGACAATCTCACTAACACAAGATCACTGGCACACAGGTTCATAGACAGGCAATCTCACTGACCAACCCAAGATCATTGACAAACACAGTCAAGCTTACAGGTACACACAAACTTAGCACAGACAAACTCACTGGTATACACACATACAAGCTCACTACAGACAAGCTTACTGACATACATACACATGCTCAATACAGACAAGCTCACTGACATAAACATGCTCACTTTAGACAAGTTCATTGACATACACACCCAAGCTCACTAGAGACAGGCACACTGACACACACAAGCTCACTAACACACACACTCACTACAGGCATGCTCACTGACACACACATACATGCTTACTACAGACATGCTCACTGACACACACACACACATGCTCACTGCATACATGCTCACTGACACACACACATGCTCACAAAAGCAGGCACATACACACAAGATCACTCTCACTCACTAGCTGCAGTGTATTTGAAGCCTACCTGGCACTGCAGGCTCCAGATGTGGAAGTCGGGGGAGGTGAGAACTCCATTTCCTGCCCTTAAGTCAGCAGCTTGAGATGGGGGAAGGGGAGGGGAAGCTTGATATCAGGGGTGTGGTTTGTGATTGGGGCGGAGCTTGAGTGCCAGAAAGCTCCCTCACTGCAGTGCTCCATCCGGCCGCAGCATCCTTAATGCAGACGCACCGGCCCCAAGCACCTCCCTCCATAATTCCCTCGGCCTCTCACAGTCTGAGGGGAAATTTACCAAATTGCCTTATGCCTCGTTTCCACTGATCTGTATGGTTCGGAAGGGTTAGAATGGTCCAGCCTATTCAGGTGAGCTTTTCAACTGCAAGTCGGACCGCCAAGGGGCATGTTGGGTTTAGACCAAATGCCTAGCGTGTCATTTGTCGTTAGCATTGACATTTTCCTGTCCGCCAATCAATGGGTTGTAAAGTGTATTGCCAGTAGCTCCACCCTAACCATACTATTTCCTATGGACATACATCGGAAGGGGGCCCAGGAATGGTGCGTGTGAAGAAATCCCTCTCTATGTATAATATTTCTTCCATATTCATTCGGTAGATATAACTACCGAACAGAGACCACCCCCTGGCTCGTTAAACTTCAAAGAATGCTTCAATTGAACACTCTATGTGTGCGGACAGCGTTCGTACTACCGAACGCCACGTGGCTCAAAAAACGGCGGCCATCTTATCAGGCGAACTAAGGCAGCGGGACTTGGTCGTCGAGTGTCGAGTACTAAAAATCGGACACTTGACTTCCCGAACACCGGTCTCAACAAGCGAATGCTGGATCTCTATTTCCTGGATAGCTAGAAGAGCGCTATTCGGTACTTTTGTGCATTCGAATGAGGGGAACAATCGCTGCTAAGAGCCAGGGGAATCCATTCGTGGAATTGTTTTTTACCACTTAACTGAATAGACCGGCAAAACCACCCAAACTCCTGGAACTATTTTGGGCAGCCAGCCCGCGGTTAGCCGGTCACAAAGGACTTCCACACGTTTTGAGAACCCCTGAACCGATCTGGGTGAAATTTGAATATGTTGGTCACCCAGATCGGGGCTACCAGGGGACATATTATTTGTGGGATACCCCATGTATAAAGGGGTGTTCTAAATATTGGGGAAAATTTAGATTTTTCTGCCTGGAGATAATCAAGTTATTACTTTATCAGACTTGATTATGTCCAGGACTAGGGGAGGGAATTGTATGTTTGTGCTGGGTGTGTTTTACGGTTTTCCTGTAACTGATTGGTTATACTGTATCCCTCTCTGTGGGATGTCCCCTTGCATGGGGACTTGCATAAAAGCCTGTGTGTGGTCATTAAAAGCCAGTTCTGTTGTACCCTTCTTCTTGACTTCGGCTGATGTTTGGGGATTCGTATGCTTTACTAAGGGAATTATCTTATAAAGCTATTTGTATTCATATGGATTTCATCTATTTCATCTACCAAACGGAGAGCTATACTCACTGATGCTCTGGCGGTTCGGGAGGAAACTACTGAATGAGGATTGAATATACTAGGTTTCCTTACAGTGCGATTTGGTTCAGTTGTATGGGCCACTTTCATAATAGAATTACTCAAAATAGCGTACCAGACCGTACCGACCTGAACCGCTCAGTGGAAACGGGGCATTATTTATAGGTATCAGGGCTTTCCCCGCGGCCCCAAGTGCTGCGGCCCACCGGGAAATTTCCCGGTATCCCGGTGGGCCAGTCCGGCCCTGCCGGCAGTGCAGGAGCACGCTCATTGGCTGAGAGTTTCCAGCTGACTGTCTTAGCCAATGAACTGGCTCTGCATTGGAACTGCTGCAAGGTGCTTCCAGATCCAAAGGACCCGGTGGATTTTGCACTAGAACCCTAGAGTGGAATGCAGTGGTTATGGTGTTTGAAGTGTCCTTTAAACGTAGATATCCATACAATTTCTTAGAGCAGGGCAGCTCTATCTTGGTACTCTGTCAAATATCATTTGTTGCCCTTGTCTGCCACCAGACATAGTGGGAAAGGAGATATCAACCAATGTTTCTCTTCTCCTCATTTGCATTGAGTGCCCTGCCTGTGCCACTGGACTTTTAAATACATTTTATTAGATAATGGAAACATTTTTTTAATGGAAGTTATAGGGGATTTTTAATGTTTAATACAACGGTGTAATATCCAGAGAACTGACAGTTCCTCCTGGCTGTCCTGAGTTAACAGACAGATCATGTAATACACATCGATGTTAACTTAAAGACAACAACATGGGTACAGTTAGCTTTCATGCATGTATCTCTTTCATTGTATGATTTGTTTTTATTTTATAGACCTTGCAGTTGTGACTGACCCGTGCGCGGTGTCTCCCATTCCCTGTACCAGCCACAAAGCTTCAAATCACATCAGAAATAGTCCAATTAGAGCACTAACCACTACGCTGGCTTTTCAGCTATAACTTATAAAGAAATGTTGGGGAGTCTGCATTCTGTCAGCAGAGACAACCCCAAACTATATAGACAGCTGCACTGATACAGAGACAAACTGAAAGACAGCAGAAAACATAGCCAGACATGTAGACAGACAGAGAATGGATGGCATATTCAGAGAATGCAAACAACTGGAATGACAGAGGCAGACACTAAAGGCACGAATACAGACAGACAGACATACTACTAGGTAAAGGCAGGGATACAGACAGACACACAACTAGGTAAAGGCAGAGATACAGATACAGACACACTACTAGGTAAAGGCAGGGATACAGACAGACGCAAAACTAGGTAAAGGCAGGGATACAGACAGACACACTACTAGGTAAAGGCATAGATACAGACAGACACACAACTAGGTAAAGGCAGGGATACAGACAGACACACTACTAGGTAAAGGCAGGGATACAGACAGACACACTACTAGGTAAAGGCAGGGATACAGACAGACACACTACTAGGTAAAGGCAGGGATACAGACAGACACACTACTAGGTAAAGGCAGGGATACAGACAGACACACTACTAGGTAAAGGCATGGATACAGACAGACACACTACTAGGTAAAGGCAGAGATACAGACAGACACAAAACTAGGTAAAGGCATGGATACAGACAGACACACTACTAGGTAAAGGCAGGGATACAGACAGACACACTACTAGGTAAAGGCAGGGATACAGACAGACACAAAACTAGGTAAAGGCAGGGATACAGACAGACACACTACTAAGTAAAGGCAGGGATACAGACAGACACACTACTAAGTAAAGGCAGGGATACAGACAGACACACTACTAGGTAAAGGCAGAGATACAGACAGACACACTACTAGGTAAAGGCAGAGATACAGAGACACACTACTAGGTAAAGGCAGGGATACAGACAGACACAAAACTAGGTAAAGCCAGGGATACAGACAGACACACAACTAGGTAAAGGCAGAGATACAGACAGACACACAATTAGGTAAAGGCAGAGATACAGAGACACACTACTAGGTAAAGGCAGGGATACAGACAGACACAAAACTAGGTAAAGGCAGAGATACAGACAGACACACAATTAGGTAAAGGCAGAGATACAGAGACACACTACTAGGTAAAGGCAGGGATACAGACAGACACAAAACTAGGTAAAGCCAGGGATACAGACAGACACACAACTAGGTAAAGGCAGAGATACAGACAGACACACAATTAGGTAAAGGCAGGGATACAGAGACACACTACTAGGTAAAGGCAGGGATACAGACAGACACAAAACTAGGTAAAGCCAGGGATACAGACAGACACACTACTAGGTAAAGGCAGAGATACAGACAGACACTACTAGGTGAAGGCAGGAATACAGACAGACACACTACTAGGTAAAGGCAGAGATACAGACAGACACACTACTAGGTAAAGGCAGAGATACAGAGACACACTACTAGGTAAAGGCAGGGATACAGACAGACACACTACTAGGTAAAGGCAGGGATACAGACAGACACAAAACTAGGTAAAGGCAGAGATACAGACAGACACACAATTAGGTAAAGGCAGAGATACAGAGACACACTACTAGGTAAAGGCAGGGATACAGACAGACACAAAACTAGGTAAAGCCAGGGATACAGACAGACACACAACTAGGTAAAGGCAGAGATACAGACAGACACACAATTAGGTAAAGGCAGGGATACAGACAGACACACTACTAGGTAAAGGCAGGGATACAGACAGACACACTACTAGGTAAAGGCAGGGATACAGACAGACACACTACTAGGTAAAGGCAGAGATACAGACAGACACTACTAGGTGAAGGCAGGAATACAGACAGACACACTACTAGGTAAAGGCAGAGATACAGACAGACACACTACTAGGTAAAGGCAGAGATACAGAGACACACTACTAGGTAAAGGCAGGGATACAGACAGACACAAAACTAGGTAAAGCCAGGGATACAGACAGACACACAACTAGGTAAAGGCAGAGATACAGACAGACACACAATTAGGTAAAGGCAGAGATACAGAGACACACTACTAGGTAAAGGCAGGGATACAGACAGACACAAAACTAGGTAAAGGCAGAGATACAGACAGACACACAATTAGGTAAAGGCAGAGATACAGAGACACACTACTAGGTAAAGGCAGGGATACAGACAGACACAAAACTAGGTAAAGCCAGGGATACAGACAGACACACAACTAGGTAAAGGCAGAGATACAGACAGACACACAATTAGGTAAAGGCAGGGATACAGACAGACACACTACTAGGTAAAGGCAGGGATACAGACAGACACAAAACTAGGTAAAGGCAGAGATACAGACAGACACACAATTAGGTAAAGGCAGAGATACAGAGACACACTACTAGGTAAAGGCAGGGATACAGACAGACACAAAACTAGGTAAAGCCAGGGATACAGACAGACACACAACTAGGTAAAGGCAGAGATACAGACAGACACACAATTAGGTAAAGGCAGGGATACAGACAGACACACTACTAGGTAAAGGCAGGGATACAGACAGACACACTACTAGGTAAAGGCAGGGATACAGACAGACACACTACTAGGTAAAGGCAGAGATACAGACAGACACTACTAGGTGAAGGCAGGAATACAGACAGACACTACTAGGTAAAGGCAGGGATACAGACAGACACAAAACTAGGTAAAGCCAGGGATACAGACAGACACACAACTAGGTAAAGGCAGAGATACAGATACAGACACACTACTAGGTAAAGGCAGAGATACAGAGACACACTACTAGGTAAAGGCAGGGATACAGACAGACACAAAACTAGGTAAAGCCAGGGATACAGACAGACACACAACTAGGTAAAGGCAGGGATACAGACAGACACTACTAGGTAAAGGCAGGGATACAGACAGACACACTGCTAGTTTAAGTCTCAGATCCAGGTGACACTCACTGATCCAGGTCTTACCTTCACTCAGGCTCAGATCCAGGTGACACTTAGAATTCCTGATCCAGGTACAATTCCATCTGTCACAGTATCTTCTACAGCAGATACAAACTATCTTGATCCAGGTCCTGCTGTCACTTACACTCAGTGTCTCTGTAGTCCTCACTGCCCCTTCTTTCACTCGCACTCACAGTTCCAACAGTCAGTCACTCACATTCAGTGCCTTTAACAACCCATGTCCCTGCAGTCACTCAGTGGCCCCCGAGTCACTCACATTCTCCCTGCAGTAATCTATCAGCCAGTTACTCTCACTCAGTGTCCCAGCAGCCAGTCACTCACACTCAGTGTCCCAGCAGCCAGTCACTCACACGCAGTGTCCCAGCAGCCAGTCACTCACACTCAGTGTCCCAGCAGCCAGTCACTCACACTCAGTGTCCCAGCAGCCAGTCACTCACACTCAGTGTCCCAGCAGCCAGTCACTCACACTCAGTGTCCCAGCAGCCAGTCACTCACACTCAGTGTCCCAGCAGCCAGTCACTCACACTCAGTGTCCCAGCAGCCAGTAACTCACACTCAGTGTCCCAGCAGCCAGTCACTCACACTCAGTGTCCCAGCAGCCAGTCACTCGCACTCAGTGTCCCAGCAGCCAGTTACTCGCACTCAGTGTCCCAGCAGCCAGTCACTCGCACTCAGTGTCCCAGCAGCCAGTCACTCACACTCAGTGTCCCAGCAGCCAGTCACTCACACTCAGTGTCCCAGCAGCCAGTCACTCACACGCAGTGCTCCAGCTGTGACTGACCTGTGCGCTGTGTCTCCCATTCCCTGCATCAGCCAGCGGTGTCTCCCCAGCTCCCCCCAGCGGCCAGCCCTCCCCATGCAATGACCCCGCCCACACACTGCGCGGGGAGACCGTGACTGGAATACTGAGAGCAGTTACCGGGGCAACAGCGCAACAATGCGGGAATCAGACAGACAGCAGCATTAACCCCTCACTCACCGAGAGCACTATCAACACTGGAAATACCAAATCCCTAAACACCATTAACCCCTGAAATACCAACAACCCCTCACTCACTATAAACACTATTAACCCCTGAAATACCAATACCCCCTCACTCACTATAAACACCATTAACCCCTGAAATACCAATACCCCCTCACTCACTATAAACACTATTAACCCCTGAAATACCAATACCCCCTCACTCACTATAAACACTATTAACCCCTGAAATACCAATACCCCCTCACTCACTATAAACACCATTAACCCCTAAAATACCAATATCCCCTCACTCAATATAAACACTATTAACCCCTGAAATACCAATACCCCCTCACTCACTATAAACACCATTAACCCCTGAAATACCAATATCCCCTCACTCACTATAAACACCATTAACCCCTGAAATACCAATATCCCCTCACTCAATATAAACACTATTAACCCCTGAAATACCAACAACCCCTCACTCACTATAAACACCATTAACCCCTGAAATACCAATACCCCCTCACTCACTATAAACACCATTAACCCCTGAAATACCAATATCCCCTCACTCAATATAAACACTATTAACCCCTGAAATACCAATACCCCCTCACTCACTATAAACACAATTAACCCCTGAAATACCAATATCCCCTCACTCAATATAAACACTATTAACCCCTGAAATACCAACAACCCCTCACTCACTATAAACACCATTAACCCCTGAAATACCAATATCCCCTCACTCAATATAAACACTATTAACCCCTGAAATACCAATATCCCCTAACTCAATATAAACACTATTAACCCCTGAAATACCAATATCCCCTCACTCACTATAAACACTATTAACCCCTGAAATACCAACAACCCCTCCCTCACTATAAACACCATTAACCCCTGAAATACCAATATCCCCTCACTCAATATAAACACTATTAACCCCTGAAATACCAATATCCCTCACTCAATATAAACACTATTAACCCCTGAAATACCAATATCCACTCACTCACTATAAACACTATTAACCCCTGAAAAACCAATATCCCCTCACTCAATATAAACACTATTAACCCCTGAAATACCAATATCCCCTCACTCACTATAAACACTATTAACCCCTGAAAAACCAATATCCCCTCACTCAATATAAACACTATTAACCCCTGAAATACCAATATCCCCTCACTCACTATAAACACTATTATCCCCTGAAATACCAATACCACCACATTCACTATAAACACTATTAACCCCTGAAATACCAATACCCCCTCACTCACTATAAACACTATTAACCCCTGAAATACCAATACCCCCTCACTCACTATAAACACTATTAACCCTTGAAATACCAATACCCCCTCACTCACTGTAAACACTATTAACCCCTGAAATACCAGCATCCCCTCACTCACTATAAACACTATTAACCCCTGAAATACCAACAACCCCTCACTCACTATAAACACTATTAACCCCTAAAATACAAATATCCCCTCACTCACTATAAACACTATGAACCCCTCTCACTATAAACACTATTAACCCCTGAAATACCAATACCACCACACTCATTACAAACACAACTAACCCTGAAATAACATCCTCTCACTCTTTACAAACACTATTAACCCCTGAAATATCAATACCTCCTCACTCAGTACAAACACTATTAACCCCATAAATACCAGCATCCCCTCACTCATTACAAACACTATTAACTCCTGAAATACCAGCATCCCCTCACTCACTATAAACACTAATAACCCCTGAAATACCAGCATCCCCTCACTCACTATAAACACTATTAACCCCTGAAATACCAATACCACCCCATTCACTATAAACACTATTAACCCCTGAAATACCAATACCCCCTCACTCACTATAAACACTATTAACCCCTGAAATACCAATACCCCCTCACTCACTAAAAACACTATTAACCCCTGAAATACCAATACCCCCTCACTCACTATAAACACTATTAACCCCTGAAATACCAGCATCCCCTCACTCACTATAAACACTATTAACCCATGAAATACCAATACCCTCTCACTCACTATAAACACTATTAACCCCTGAAATACCAATACCACCACACTCACTATAAACACTATTAACCCCCTGAAATACCAATATCCCCTCACTCACTATAAACACTATTAACCCTTCACTCACAGAGAGCACTATCAACACTGGAAATACCAAATCCCTAAAATACCAATATCCCCTCACTCACTATAAACACTATTAACCCCTGAAATACCAATATCCCCTCACTCACTATAAACACTATTAACCCCTGAAATACCAATATCCCCTCACTCACTATAAACACTATTAACCCCTGAAATACCAATGTCCCCTCACTCACTATAAACACTATTAACCCCTGAAATACCAATATCCCCTCACTCACTATAAACACTATTAACCCCTGAAATACCAATGTCCCCTCACTCACTATAAACACTATTAACCCCTGAAATACCAATACCCCCTCACTCACTATAAACACTATTAACCCCTTAAATACCAATGCCACCACACTCACTATAAACACTATTAACCCCTGAAATACCAATATCCCCTCACTCACTATAAACACTATTAACCCCTGAAATACCAGCATCCCCTCACTCACTATAAACACTATTAACCCCTGAAATACCAATATCACCACACTCACTATAAACACAATTAACCCCTGAAATACCAACATCCCCTCGATCACTATAAACACTGTTAACCCCTGAAATACCAATATCTCCTCACTCACTATAAACACTATTAACCCCTGAAATACCAATATCCCCTCACTCACTATAAACACTATTAACCCCTGAAATACCAACATCCCCTCACTCACTATAAACACTATTAACCCCTGAAATACCAATATTCCCTCACTCACTATAAACACTATTAACCCCTGAAATACCAGCATCCCCTCACTCACTATAAACACTATTAACCCCTAAAATACCAAAATCCCCTCACTCACTATAAACCCTAATAACCCCTGAAATACCAACATCCCCTGACTCATTATAAAACACTATTAACCCCTGAAATACCAGCATCCCCAGACCCCTCACTCACTATTAACCCCTAAAATACCAAATCCTACCTTACTCACTATAAACACTATTAACCCCTGAAATACCAACATCCCCTCACTCACTATAAACACTATTAACCTCTGAAATACCAATATCCCCTCACTCACTATAAACACTATTAACCCATGAAATGCCAATATCCCCTCACTCACTATAAACACTGTTAACCCCTGAAATACCAATACTACCACACTCATTACAAACACTATTAACCCCTGAAATACCAATATCCCCTCACTCACTATAAACACTATTAACCCTTCACTCACGAGAGCACTATCAACACTGGAAATACCAAATCCCTAAAATACCAATATCCCCACACTCACTATAAACACTATTAACCCCTGAAATACCAATACCCCCTCACTCACTATAAACACTATTAACCCCTCAAATACCAATACCCCCTCACTCACTATAAACACTATTAACCCCTGAAATACCAATACCACCACACTCACTATAAACACTATTAACCCCTGAAATACCAATATCCCCTCACTAACTATAAACACTACTAACCCCTGAAATACCAATATCCCCTCACTCACTATAAACACTACTAACCCCTGAAATACCAATATCCCCTCACTCACTATAAACACTATTAACCCCTGAAATACAAATACCCCCTCACTCACTATAAACACTATTAACCCCTGAAATACCAATACCCCCTCACTCACTATAAACACTATTAACCCTTGAAATACCAATACCCCCTCACTCACTGTAAACACTATTAACCCCTGAAATACCAGCATCCCCTCACTCACTATAAACACTATTAACCCCTGAAATACCAACAACCCCTCACTCTCTATAAACACTATTAACCCCTAAAATACCAATATCCCCTCACTCACTATAAACACTATTAACCCCTCTCACTATAAACACTATTAACCCCTGAAATATCAATACCTCCTCACTCATTACAAACACTATTAACCCCATAAATACCAGCATCCCCTCACTCACTATAAACACTATTAACTCCTGAAATACCAGCATCCCCTCACTCACTATAAACACTAATAACCCCTGAAATACCAGCATCCCCTCACTCACTATAAACACTATTAACCCCTGAAATACCAATACCACCACATTCACTATAAACACTATTAACCCCTGAAATACCAATACCCCCTCACTCACTAAAAACACTATTAACCCCTGAAATACCAATACCCCCTCACTCACTATAAACACTATTAACCCGTGAAATACCAACATCCCCTCACTCACTATAAACACTATTAACCCCTGAAATACCAATACCACCCCATTCACTATAAACACTATTAACCCCTGAAATACCAATACCCCCTCACTCACTATAAACACTATTAACCCCTGAAATACCAATACCCCCTCACTCACTATAAACACTATTAACCCCTGAAATACCAGCATCCCCTCACTCACTATAAACACTATTAACCCATGAAATACCAATACCCTCTCACTCACTATAAACACTATTAACCCCTGAAATACCAATACCACCACACTCACTATAAACACTATTAACCCCCTGAAATACCAATATCCCCTCACTCACTATAAACACTATTAACCCTTCACTCACAGAGAGCACTATCAACACTGGAAATACCAAATCCCTAAAATACCAATATCCCCTCACTCACTATAAACACTATTAACCCCTGAAATACCAATATCCCCTCACTCACTATAAACACTATTAACCCCTGAAATACCAATATCCCCTCACTCACTATAAACACTATTAACCCCTGAAATACCAATACCACCACACTCACTATAAACACTATTAACCCCCTGAAATACCAATATCCCCTCACTCACTATAAACACTATTAACCCTTCACTCACAGAGAGCACTATCAACACTGGAAATACCAAATCCCTAAAATACCAATATCCCCTCACTCACTATAAACACTATTAACCCCTGAAATACCAATATCCCCTCACTCACTATAAACACTATTAACCCCTGAAATACCAATATCCCCTCACTCACTATAAACACTATTAACCCCTGAAATACCAATATCCCCTCACTCACTATAAACACTATTAACCCCTGAAATACCAATGTCCCCTCACTCACTATAAACACTATTAACCCCTGAAATACCAATATCCCCTCACTCACTATAAACACTATTAACCCCTGAAATACCAATATCCCCTCACTCAATATAAACACTATTAACCCCTGAAATACCAACAACCCCTCACTCACTATAAACACCATTAACCCCTGAAATACCAATATCCCCTCACTCAATATAAACACTATTAACCCCTGAAATACCAATATCCCCTAACTCAATATAAACACTATTAACCCCTGAAATACCAATATCCCCTCACTCACTATAAACACTATTAACCCCTGAAATACCAACAACCCCTCCCTCACTATAAACACCATTAACCCCTGAAATACCAATATCCCCTCACTCAATATAAACACTATTAACCCCTGAAATACCAATATCCCTCACTCAATATAAACACTATTAACCCCTGAAATACCAATATCCACTCACTCACTATAAACACTATTAACCCCTGAAAAACCAATATCCCCTCACTCAATATAAACACTATTAACCCCTGAAATACCAATATCCCCTCACTCACTATAAACACTATTAACCCCTGAAAAACCAATATCCCCTCACTCAATATAAACACTATTAACCCCTGAAATACCAATATCCCCTCACTCACTATAAACACTATTAACCCCTGAAATACCAATACCACCACATTCACTATAAACACTATTAACCCCTGAAATACCAATACCCCCTCACTCACTATAAACACTATTAACCCCTGAAATACCAATACCCCCTCACTCACTATAAACACTATTAACCCTTGAAATACCAATACCCCCTCACTCACTGTAAACACTATTAACCCCTGAAATACCAGCATCCCCTCACTCACTATAAACACTATTAACCCCTGAAATACCAACAACCCCTCACTCACTATAAACACTATTAACCCCTAAAATACCAATATCCCCTCACTCACTATAAACACTATGAACCCCTCTCACTATAAACACTATTAACCCCTGAAATACCAATACCACCACACTCATTACAAACACAACTAACCCTGAAATAACATCCTCTCACTCTTTACAAACACTATTAACCCCTGAAATATCAATACCTCCTCACTCAGTACAAACACTATTAACCCCATAAATACCAGCATCCCCTCACTCATTACAAACACTATTAACTCCTGAAATACCAGCATCCCCTCACTCACTATAAACACTAATAACCCCTGAAATACCAGCATCCCCTCACTCACTATAAACACTATTAACCCCTGAAATACCAATACCACCCCATTCACTATAAACACTATTAACCCCTGAAATACCAATACCCCCTCACTCACTATAAACACTATTAACCCCTGAAATACCAATACCCCCTCACTCACTAAAAACACTATTAACCCCTGAAATACCAATACCCCCTCACTCACTATAAACACTATTAACCCATGAAATACCAATACCCTCTCACTCACTATAAACACTATTAACCCCTGAAATACCAATACCACCACACTCACTATAAACACTATTAACCCCCTGAAATACCAATATCCCCTCACTCACTATAAACACTATTAACCCTTCACTCACAGAGAGCACTATCAACACTGGAAATACCAAATCTCTAAAATACCAATATCCCCTCACTCACTATAAACACTATTAACCCCTGAAATACCAATATCCCCTCACTCACTATAAACACTATTAACCCCTGAAATACCAATATCCCCTCACTCACTATAAACACTATTAACCCCTGAAATACCAATGTCCCCTCACTCACTATAAACACTATTAACCCCTGAAATACCAATATCCCCTCACTCACTATAAACACTATTAACCCCTGAAATACCAATGTCCCCTCACTCACTATAAACACTATTAACCCCTGAAATACCAATACCCCCTCACTCACTATAAACACTATTAACCCCTTAAATACCAATGCCACCACACTCACTATAAACACTATTAACCCCTGAAATACCAATATCCCCTCACTCACTATAAACACTATTAACCCCTGAAATACCAGCATCCCCTCACTCACTATAAACACTATTAACCCCTGAAATACCAATATCACCACACTCACTATAAACACAATTAACCCCTGAAATACCAACATCCCCTCGATCACTATAAACACTGTTAACCCCTGAAATACCAATGTCCCCTCACTCACTATAAACACTATTAACCCCTGAAATACCAATATCTCCTCACTCACTATAAACACTATTAACCCCTGAAATACCAATATCCCCTCACTCACTATAAACACTATTAACCCCTGAAATACCAACATCCCCTCACTCACTATAAACACTATTAACCCCTGAAATACCAATATTCCCTCACTCACTATAAACACTATTAACCCCTGAAATACCAGCATCCCCTCACTCACTATAAACACTATTAACCCCTAAAATACCAAAATCCCCTCACTCACTATAAACCCTAATAACCCCTGAAATACCAACATCCCCTGACTCATTATAAAACACTATTAACCCCTGAAATACCAGCATCCCCAGACCCCTCACTCACTATTAACCCCTAAAATACCAAATCCTACCTTACTCACTATAAACACTATTAACCCCTGAAATACCAACATCCCCTCACTCACTATAAACACTATTAACCTCTGAAATACCAATATCCCCTCACTCACTATAAACACTATTAACCCATGAAATGCCAATATCCCCTCACTCACTATAAACACTGTTAACCCCTGAAATACCAATACTACCACACTCATTACAAACACTATTAACCCCTGAAATACCAATATCCCCTCACTCACTATAAACACTATTAACCCTTCACTCACGAGAGCACTATCAACACTGGAAATACCAAATCCCTAAAATACCAATATCCCCACACTCACTATAAACACTATTAACCCCTGAAATACCAATACCCCCTCACTCACTATAAACACTATTAACCCCTCAAATACCAATACCCCCTCACTCACTATAAACACTATTAACCCCTGAAATACCAATACCACCACACTCACTATAAACACTATTAACCCCTGAAATACCAATATCCCCTCACTAACTATAAACACTACTAACCCCTGAAATACCAATATCCCCTCACTCACTATAAACACTACTAACCCCTGAAATACCAATATCCCCTCACTCACTATAAACACTATTAACCCCTGAAATACAAATACCCCCTCACTCACTATAAACACTATTAACCCCTGAAATACCAATACCCCCTCACTCACTATAAACACTATTAACCCTTGAAATACCAATACCCCCTCACTCACTGTAAACACTATTAACCCCTGAAATACCAGCATCCCCTCACTCACTATAAACACTATTAACCCCTGAAATACCAACAACCCCTCACTCTCTATAAACACTATTAACCCCTAAAATACCAATATCCCCTCACTCACTATAAACACTATTAACCCCTCTCACTATAAACACTATTAACCCCTGAAATATCAATACCTCCTCACTCATTACAAACACTATTAACCCCATAAATACCAGCATCCCCTCACTCACTATAAACACTATTAACTCCTGAAATACCAGCATCCCCTCACTCACTATAAACACTAATAACCCCTGAAATACCAGCATCCCCTCACTCACTATAAACACTATTAACCCCTGAAATACCAATACCACCACATTCACTATAAACACTATTAACCCCTGAAATACCAATACCCCCTCACTCACTAAAAACACTATTAACCCCTGAAATACCAATACCCCCTCACTCACTATAAACACTATTAACCCCTCAAATACCAATACCCCCTCACTCACTATAAACACTATTAACCCCTGAAATACCAATACCACCACACTCACTATAAACACTATTAACCCCTGAAATACCAATATCCCCTCACTAACTATAAACACTACTAACCCCTGAAATACCAATATCCCCTCACTCACTATAAACACTACTAACCCCTGAAATACCAATACCCCCTCACTCACTATAAACACTATTAACCCCTGAAATACCAATACCACCACACTCACTATAAACACTATTAACCCCTGAAATACCAGCATCCCCTCACTCACTATAAACACTATTAACCCCTGAAATACCAACAACCCCTCACTCTCTATAAACACTATTAACCCCTAAAATACCAATATCCCCTCACTCACTATAAACACTATTAACCCCTCTCACTATAAACACTATTAACCCCTGAAATATCAATACCTCCTCACTCATTACAAACACTATTAACCCCATAAATACCAGCATCCCCTCACTCACTATAAACACTATTAACTCCTGAAATACCAGCATCCCCTCACTCACTATAAACACTAATAACCCCTGAAATACCAGCATCCCCTCACTCACTATAAACACTATTAACCCCTGAAATACCAATACCACCACATTCACTATAAACACTATTAACCCCTGAAATACCAATACCCCCTCACTCACTAAAAACACTATTAACCCCTGAAATACCAATACCCCCTCACTCACTATAAACACTATTAACCCGTGAAATACCAACATCCCCTCACTCACTATAAACACTATTAACCCCTGAAATACCAATACCACCCCATTCACTATAAACACTATTAACCCCTGAAATACCAATACCCCCTCACTCACTATAAACACTATTAACCCCTGAAATACCAAAACCCCCTCACTCACTATAAACACTATTAACCCCTGAAATACCAGCATCCCCTCACTCACTATAAACACTATTAACCCATGAAATACCAATACCCTCTCACTCACTATAAACACTATTAACCCCTGAAATACCAATACCACCACACTCACTATAAACACTATTAACCCCCTGAAATACCAATATCCCCTCACTCACTATAAACACTATTAACCCTTCACTCACAGAGAGCACTATCAACACTGGAAATACCAAATCCCTAAAATACCAATATCCCCTCACTCACTATAAACACTATTAACCCCTGAAATACCAATATCCCCTCACTCACTATAAACACTATTAACCCCTGAAATACCAATATCCCCTCACTCACTATAAACACTATTAACCCCTGAAATACCAATACCACCACACTCACTATAAACACTATTAACCCCCTGAAATACCAATATCCCCTCACTCACTATAAACACTATTAACCCTTCACTCACAGAGAGCACTATCAACACTGGAAATACCAAATCCCTAAAATACCAATATCCCCTCACTCACTATAAACACTATTAACCCCTGAAATACCAATATCCCCTCACTCACTATAAACACTAATAACCCCTGAAATACCAATATCCCCTCACTCACTATAAACACTATTAACCCCTGAAATACCAATGTCCCCTCACTCACTATAAACACTATTAACCCCTGAAATACCAATATCCCCTCACTCACTATAAACACTATTAACCCCTGAAATACCAATGTCCCCTCACTCACTATAAACACTATTAACCCCTGAAATACCAATACCCCCTCACTCACTATAAACACTATTAACCCCTTAAATACCAATGCCACCACACTCACTATAAACACTATTAACCCCTGAAATACCAATATCCCCTCACTCACTATAAACACTATTAACCCCTGAAATACCAGCATCCCCTCACTCACTATAAACACTATTAACCCCTGAAATACCAATATCACCACACTCACTATAAACACAATTAACCCCTGAAATACCAACATCCCCTCGATCACTATAAACACTGTTAACCCCTGAAATACCAATGTCCCCTCACTCACTATAAACACTATTAACCCCTGAAATACCAATATCTCCTCACTCACTATAAACACTATTAACCCCTGAAATACCAATATCCCCTCACTCACTATAAACACTATTAACCCCTGAAATACCAACATCCCCTCACTCACTATAAACACTATTAACCCCTGAAATACCAATATTCCCTCACTCACTATAAACACTATTAACCCCTGAAATACCAGCATCCCCTCACTCACTATAAACACTATTAACCCCTAAAATACCAAAATCCCCTCACTCACTATAAACCCTAATAACCCCTGAAATACCAACATCCCCTGACTCATTATAAAACACTATTAACCCCTGAAATACCAGCATCCCCAGACCCCTCACTCACTATTAACCCCTAAAATACCAAATCCTACCTTACTCACTATAAACACTATTAACCCCTGAAATACCAACATCCCCTCACTCACTATAAACACTATTAACCTCTGAAATACCAATATCCCCTCACTCACTATAAACACTATTAACCCATGAAATGCCAATATCCCCTCACTCACTATAAACACTGTTAACCCCTGAAATACCAATACTACCACACTCATTACAAACACTATTAACCCCTGAAATACCAATATCCCCTCACTCACTATAAACACTATTAACCCTTCACTCACCGAGAGCACTATCAACACTGGAAATACCAAATCCCTAAAATACCAATATCCCCACACTCACTATAAACACTATTAACCCCTGAAATACCAATACCCCCTCACTCACTATAAACACTATTAACCCCTGAAATACCAATACCCCCTCACTCACTATAAACACTATTAACCCCTGAAATACCAATACCACCACACTCACTATAAACACTATTAACCCCTGAAATACCAATATCCCCTCACTAACTATAAACACTATTAACCCTTCACTCACAGAGAGCACTATCAACACTGGAAATACCAAATCCCTAAAATACCAATATCCCCTCACTCACTATAAACACTATTAACCCCTGAAATACCAATATCCCCTCACTCACTATAAACACTATTAACCCCTGAAATACCAATATCCCCTCACTCACTATAAACACTATTATCCCCTGAAATACCAATGTCCCCTCACTCACTATAAACACTATTAACCCCTGAAATACCAATATCCCCTCACTCACTATAAACACTATTAACCCCTGAAATACCAATGTCCCCTCACTATAAACACTATTAACCCCTGAAATACCAATACCCCCTCACTCACTATAAACACTATTAACCCCTTAAATACCAATGCCACCACACTCACTATAAACACTATTAACCCCTGAAATACCAATATCCCCTCACTCACTATAAACACTATTAACCCCTGAAATACCAATGTCCCCTCACTCACTATAAACACTATTAGCCCCTGAAATACCAATACCCCCTCACTCACTATAAACACTATTAACCCCTTAAATACCAATGCCACCACACTCACTATAAACACTATTAACCCCTGAAATACCAATATCCCCTCACTCACTATAAACACTATTAACCCCTGAAATACCAGCATCCCCTCACTCACTATAAACACTATTAACCCCTGAAATACCAATATCACCACACTCACTATAAACACAATTAACCCCTGAAATACCAACATCCCCTCGATCACTATAAACACTGTTAACCCCTGAAATACCAATGTCCCCTCACTCACTATAAACACTATTAACCCCTGAAATACCAATATCTCCTCACTCACTATAAACACTATTAACCCCTCAAATACCAATATCCCCTCACTCACTATAAACACTATTAACCCCTGAAATACCAACATCCCCTCACTCACTATAAACACTATTAACCCCTGAAATACCAATATTCCCTCACTCACTATAAACACTATTAACCCCTGAAATACCAGCATCCCCTCACTCACTATAAACACTATTAACCCCTAAAATACCAAAATCCCCTCACTCACTATAAACCCTAATAACCCCTGAAATACCAACATCCCCTGACTCATTATAAAACACTATTAACCCCTGAAATACCAGCATCCCCAGACCCCTCACTCACTATTAACCCCTAAAATACCAAATCCTACCTTACTCACTATAAACACTATTAACCCCTGAAATACCAATATCCCCTCACTCACTATAAACACTATTAACCCATGAAATGCCAATATCCCCTCACTCACTATAAACACTGTTAACCCCTGAAATACCAATACTACCACACTCATTACAAACACTATTAACCCCTGAAATACCAATACCCCCTCACTCACTATAAACACTATTAACCCTTCACTCACCGAGAGCACTATCAACACTGGAAATACCAAATCCCTAAAATACCAATATCCCCACACTCACTATAAACACTATTAACCCCTGAAATACCAATACCCCCTCACTCACTATAAACACTATTAACCCCTGAAATACCAATACCCCCTCACTCACTATAAACACTATTAACCCCTGAAATACCAATACCACCACACTCACTATAAACACTATTAACCCCTGAAATACCAATATCCCCTCACTAACTATAAACACTACTAACCCCTGAAATACCAATATCCCCTCACTCACTATAAACACTACTAACCCCTGAAATACCAATATCCCCTCACTCACTATAAACACTATTAACCCCTGAAATACAAATACCCCCTCACTCACTATAAACACTATTAACCCCTGAAATACCAATACCCCCTCACTCACTATAAACACTATTAACCCTTGAAATACCAATACCCCTCACTCACTGTAAACACTATTAACCCCTGAAATACCAGCATCCCCTCACTCACTATAAACACTATTAACCCCTGAAATACCAACAACCCCTCACTCACTATAAACACTATTAACCCCTAAAATACCAATATCCCCTCACTCACTATAAACACTATTAACCCCTCTCACTATAAACACTATTAACCCCTGAAATATCAATACCTCCTCACTCATTACAAACACTATTAACCCCATAAATACCAGCATCCCCTCACTCATTACAAACACTATTAACTCCTGAAATACCAGCATCCCCTCACTCACTATAAACACTAATAACCCCTGAAATACCAAAATCCCCTCACTCACTATAAACACTAATAACCCCTGAAATACCAACATCCCTTCACTCATTACAAACACCATTAACCCCTGAAATACCAACATCCCCTCATTCATTACAAACACCATTAACCTCTTAAACACCAACATCCCCTGACTCACTATAAACACTGTTAACCCCTGAAATACCAACATCCCCTCACTCACTATAAACACTGTTAACCCCTGAAATACCAATACTACCACACTCATTACAAACACTATTAACCCCTGAAATACCAATACCCCCTCACTCACTATAAACACTATTAACCCTTCACTCACCGAGAGCACTATCAACACTGGAAATACCAAATCCCTAAAATACCAATATCCCCACACTCACTATAAACACTATTAACCCCTGAAATACCAATACCCCCTCACTCACTATAAACACTATTAACCCCTGAAATACCAATACCCCCTCACTCACTATAAACACTATTAACCCCTGAAATACCAATACCACCACACTCACTATAAACACTATTAACCCCTGAAATACCAATATCCCCTCACTAACTATAAACACTACTAACCCCTGAAATACCAATATCCCCTCACTCACTATAAACACTACTAACCCCTGAAATACCAATATCCCCTCACTCACTATAAACACTATTAACCCCTGAAATACAAATACCCCCTCACTCACTATAAACACTATTAACCCCTGAAATACCAATACCCCCTCACTCACTATAAACACTATTAACCCTTGAAATACCAATACCCCTCACTCACTGTAAACACTATTAACCCCTGAAATACCAGCATCCCCTCACTCACTATAAACACTATTAACCCCTGAAATACCAACAACCCCTCACTCACTATAAACACTATTAACCCCTAAAATACCAATATCCCCTCACTCACTATAAACACTATTAACCCCTCTCACTATAAACACTATTAACCCCTGAAATATCAATACCTCCTCACTCATTACAAACACTATTAACCCCATAAATACCAGCATCCCCTCACTCATTACAAACACTATTAACTCCTGAAATACCAGCATCCCCTCACTCACTATAAACACTAATAACCCCTGAAATACCAAAATCCCCTCACTCACTATAAACACTAATAACCCCTGAAATACCAACATCCCTTCACTCATTACAAACACCATTAACCCCTGAAATACCAACATCCCCTCATTCATTACAAACACCATTAACCTCTTAAACACCAACATCCCCTGACTCACTATAAACACTATTAACCCCTGAAATACCAACATCCCCTCACTCACTATAAACACTATTAGGCCCTGAAATACCAATACCACCACATTCACTATAAACACTATTAACCCCAGAAATACCAATACCCCCTCACTCACTATAAACACTATTAACCCCTGAAATACCAATATCCCCTCACTCACTATAAACACTATTAACCCCTGAAATACCAATACCACCACATTCACTATAAACACTATTAACCCCTGAAATACCAATACCCCCTCACTCACTATAAACACTATTAACCCCTGAAATACCAATACCCCCTCACTCACTATAAACACTATTAACCCTTGAAATACCAATACCCCCTCACTCACTGTAAACACTATTAACCCCTGAAATACCAGCATCCCCTCTATCACTATAAACACTATTAACCCCTGAAATACCAACAACCCCTCACTCACTATAAACACTATTAACCCCTAAAATACCAATATCCCCTCACTCACTATAAACACTATGAACCCCTCTCACTATAAACACTATTAACCCCTGAAATACCAATACCACCACACTCATTACAAACACAACTAACCCTGAAATAACATCCTCTCACTCTTTACAAACACTATTAACCCCTGAAATATCAATACCTCCTCACTCAGTACAAACACTATTAACCCCATAAATACCAGCATCCCCTCACTCATTACAAACACTATTAACTCCTGAAATACCAGCATCCCCTCACTCACTATAAACACTAATAACCCCTGAAATACCAGCATCCCCTCACTCACTATAAACACTATTAACCCCTGAAATACCAATACCACCCCATTCACTATAAACACTATTAACCCCTGAAATACCAATACCCCCTCACTCACTATAAACACTATTAACCCCTGAAATATCAATACCCCCTCACTCACTAAAAACACTATTAACCCCTGAAATACCAATACCCCCTCACTCACTATAAACACTATTAACCCCTGAAATACCAGCATCCCCTCACTCACTATAAACACTATTAACCCATGAAATACCAATACCCTCTCACTCACTATAAACACTATTAACCCCTGAAATACCAATACCCCCTCACTCACTATAAACACTATTAACCCTTCACTCACCGAGAGCACTATCAACACTGGAAATACCAAATCCCTAAAATAACAATATCCCCACACTCACTATAAACACTATTAACCCCTGAAATACCAATACCCCCTCACTCACTATAAACACTATTAACCCCTGAAATACCAATACCCCCTCACTCACTATAAACACTATTAACCCCTGAAATACCAATACCACCACACTCACTATAAACACTATTAACCCCTGAAATACCAATATCCCCTCACTAACTATAAACACTACTAACCCCTGAAATACCAATATCCCCTCACTCACTATAAACACTACTAACCCCTGAAATACCAATATCCCCTCACTCACTATAAACACTAATAACCCCTGAAATACCAGCATCCCCTCACTCACTATAAACACTATTAACCCCTGAAATACCAATACCACCACATTCACTATAAACACTATTAACCCCTGAAATACCAATACCCCCTCACTCACTAAAAACACTATTAACCCCTGAAATACCAATACCCCCTCACTCACTATAAACACTATTAACCCGTGAAATACCAACATCCCCTCACTCACTATAAACACTATTAACCCCTGAAATACCAATACCACCCCATTCACTATAAACACTATTAACCCCTGAAATACCAATACCCCCTCACTCACTATAAACACTATTAACCCCTGAAATACCAATACCCCCTCACTCACTATAAACACTATTAACCCCTGAAATACCAGCATCCCCTCACTCACTATAAACACTATTAACCCATGAAATACCAATACCCTCTCACTCACTATAAACACTATTAACCCCTGAAATACCAATACCACCACACTCACTATAAACACTATTAACCCCCTGAAATACCAATATCCCCTCACTCACTATAAACACTATTAACCCTTCACTCACAGAGAGCACTATCAACACTGGAAATACCAAATCCCTAAAATACCAATATCCCCTCACTCACTATAAACACTATTAACCCCTGAAATACCAATATCCCCTCACTCACTATAAACACTATTAACCCCTGAAATACCAATATCCCCTCACTCACTATAAACACTATTAACCCCTGAAATACCAATACCACCACACTCACTATAAACACTATTAACCCCCTGAAATACCAATATCCCCTCACTCACTATAAACACTATTAACCCTTCACTCACAGAGAGCACTATCAACACTGGAAATACCAAATCCCTAAAATACCAATATCCCCTCACTCACTATAAACACTATTAACCCCTGAAATACCAATATCCCCTCACTCACTATAAACACTATTAACCCCTGAAATACCAATATCCCCTCACTCACTATAAACACTATTAACCCCTGAAATACCAATATCCCCTCACTCACTATAAACACTATTAACCCCTGAAATACCAATGTCCCCTCACTCACTATAAACACTATTAACCCCTGAAATACCAATATCCCCTCACTCACTATAAACACTATTAACCCCTGAAATACCAATATCCCCTCACTCAATATAAACACTATTAACCCCTGAAATACCAACAACCCCTCACTCACTATAAACACCATTAACCCCTGAAATACCAATATCCCCTCACTCAATATAAACACTATTAACCCCTGAAATACCAATATCCCCTAACTCAATATAAACACTATTAACCCCTGAAATACCAATATCCCCTCACTCACTATAAACACTATTAACCCCTGAAATACCAACAACCCCTCCCTCACTATAAACACCATTAACCCCTGAAATACCAATATCCCCTCACTCAATATAAACACTATTAACCCCTGAAATACCAATATCCCTCACTCAATATAAACACTATTAACCCCTGAAATACCAATATCCACTCACTCACTATAAACACTATTAACCCCTGAAAAACCAATATCCCCTCACTCAATATAAACACTATTAACCCCTGAAATACCAATATCCCCTCACTCACTATAAACACTATTAACCCCTGAAAAACCAATATCCCCTCACTCAATATAAACACTATTAACCCCTGAAATACCAATATCCCCTCACTCACTATAAACACTATTAACCCCTGAAATACCAATACCACCACATTCACTATAAACACTATTAACCCCTGAAATACCAATACCCCCTCACTCACTATAAACACTATTAACCCCTGAAATACCAATACCCCCTCACTCACTATAAACACTATTAACCCTTGAAATACCAATACCCCCTCACTCACTGTAAACACTATTAACCCCTGAAATACCAGCATCCCCTCACTCACTATAAACACTATTAACCCCTGAAATACCAACAACCCCTCACTCACTATAAACACTATTAACCCCTAAAATACCAATATCCCCTCACTCACTATAAACACTATGAACCCCTCTCACTATAAACACTATTAACCCCTGAAATACCAATACCACCACACTCATTACAAACACAACTAACCCTGAAATAACATCCTCTCACTCTTTACAAACACTATTAACCCCTGAAATATCAATACCTCCTCACTCAGTACAAACACTATTAACCCCATAAATACCAGCATCCCCTCACTCATTACAAACACTATTAACTCCTGAAATACCAGCATCCCCTCACTCACTATAAACACTAATAACCCCTGAAATACCAGCATCCCCTCACTCACTATAAACACTATTAACCCCTGAAATACCAATACCACCCCATTCACTATAAACACTATTAACCCCTGAAATACCAATACCCCCTCACTCACTATAAACACTATTAACCCCTGAAATACCAATACCCCCTCACTCACTAAAAACACTATTAACCCCTGAAATACCAATACCCCCTCACTCACTATAAACACTATTAACCCATGAAATACCAATACCCTCTCACTCACTATAAACACTATTAACCCCTGAAATACCAATACCACCACACTCACTATAAACACTATTAACCCCCTGAAATACCAATATCCCCTCACTCACTATAAACACTATTAACCCTTCACTCACAGAGAGCACTATCAACACTGGAAATACCAAATCTCTAAAATACCAATATCCCCTCACTCACTATAAACACTATTAACCCCTGAAATACCAATATCCCCTCACTCACTATAAACACTATTAACCCCTGAAATACCAATATCCCCTCACTCACTATAAACACTATTAACCCCTGAAATACCAATGTCCCCTCACTCACTATAAACACTATTAACCCCTGAAATACCAATATCCCCTCACTCACTATAAACACTATTAACCCCTGAAATACCAATGTCCCCTCACTCACTATAAACACTATTAACCCCTGAAATACCAATACCCCCTCACTCACTATAAACACTATTAACCCCTTAAATACCAATGCCACCACACTCACTATAAACACTATTAACCCCTGAAATACCAATATCCCCTCACTCACTATAAACACTATTAACCCCTGAAATACCAGCATCCCCTCACTCACTATAAACACTATTAACCCCTGAAATACCAATATCACCACACTCACTATAAACACAATTAACCCCTGAAATACCAACATCCCCTCGATCACTATAAACACTGTTAACCCCTGAAATACCAATGTCCCCTCACTCACTATAAACACTATTAACCCCTGAAATACCAATATCTCCTCACTCACTATAAACACTATTAACCCCTGAAATACCAATATCCCCTCACTCACTATAAACACTATTAACCCCTGAAATACCAACATCCCCTCACTCACTATAAACACTATTAACCCCTGAAATACCAATATTCCCTCACTCACTATAAACACTATTAACCCCTGAAATACCAGCATCCCCTCACTCACTATAAACACTATTAACCCCTAAAATACCAAAATCCCCTCACTCACTATAAACCCTAATAACCCCTGAAATACCAACATCCCCTGACTCATTATAAAACACTATTAACCCCTGAAATACCAGCATCCCCAGACCCCTCACTCACTATTAACCCCTAAAATACCAAATCCTACCTTACTCACTATAAACACTATTAACCCCTGAAATACCAACATCCCCTCACTCACTATAAACACTATTAACCTCTGAAATACCAATATCCCCTCACTCACTATAAACACTATTAACCCATGAAATGCCAATATCCCCTCACTCACTATAAACACTGTTAACCCCTGAAATACCAATACTACCACACTCATTACAAACACTATTAACCCCTGAAATACCAATATCCCCTCACTCACTATAAACACTATTAACCCTTCACTCACGAGAGCACTATCAACACTGGAAATACCAAATCCCTAAAATACCAATATCCCCACACTCACTATAAACACTATTAACCCCTGAAATACCAATACCCCCTCACTCACTATAAACACTATTAACCCCTCAAATACCAATACCCCCTCACTCACTATAAACACTATTAACCCCTGAAATACCAATACCACCACACTCACTATAAACACTATTAACCCCTGAAATACCAATATCCCCTCACTAACTATAAACACTACTAACCCCTGAAATACCAATATCCCCTCACTCACTATAAACACTACTAACCCCTGAAATACCAATATCCCCTCACTCACTATAAACACTATTAACCCCTGAAATACAAATACCCCCTCACTCACTATAAACACTATTAACCCCTGAAATACCAATACCCCCTCACTCACTATAAACACTATTAACCCTTGAAATACCAATACCCCCTCACTCACTGTAAACACTATTAACCCCTGAAATACCAGCATCCCCTCACTCACTATAAACACTATTAACCCCTGAAATACCAACAACCCCTCACTCTCTATAAACACTATTAACCCCTAAAATACCAATATCCCCTCACTCACTATAAACACTATTAACCCCTCTCACTATAAACACTATTAACCCCTGAAATACCAGCATCCCCTCACTCACTATAAACACTATTAACCCATGAAATACCAGCATCCCCTCACTCACTATAAACACTATTAACCCATGAAATACCAGCATCCCCTCACTCACTATAAACACTATTAACCCATGAAATACCAATACCCCCTCACTCACTATAAACACTATTAACCCCTGAAATACCAGCATCCCCTCACTCACTATAAACACTATTAACCCATGAAATACCAATACCCTCTCACTCACTATAAACACTATTAACCCCTGAAATACCAATACCACCACACTCACTATAAACACTATTAACCCCCTGAAATACCAATATCCCCTCACTCACTATAAACACTATTAACCCTTCACTCACAGAGAGCACTATCAACACTGGAAATACCAAATCCCTAAAATACCAATACCACCACACTCACTATAAACACTATTAACCCCTGAAATACCAATATCCCCTCACTAACTATAAACACTACTAACCCCTGAAATACCAATATCCCCTCACTCACTATAAACACTACTAACCCCTGAAATACCAATATCCCCTCACTCACTATAAACACTATTAACCCCTGAAATACAAATACCCCCTCACTCACTATAAACACTATTAACCCCTGAAATACCAATACCCCCTCACTCACTATAAACACTATTAACCCTTGAAATACCAATACCCCCTCACTCACTGTAAACACTATTAACCCCTGAAATACCAGCATCCCCTCACTCACTATAAACACTATTAACCCCTGAAATACCAACAACCCCTCACTCTCTATAAACACTATTAACCCCTAAAATACCAATATCCCCTCACTCACTATAAACACTATTAACCCCTCTCACTATAAACACTATTAACCCCTGAAATACCAGCATCCCCTCACTCACTATAAACACTATTAACCCATGAAATACCAGCATCCCCTCACTCACTATAAACACTATTAACCCATGAAATACCAGCATCCCCTCACTCACTATAAACACTATTAACCCATGAAATACCAATACCCCCTCACTCACTATAAACACTATTAACCCCTGAAATACCAGCATCCCCTCACTCACTATAAACACTATTAACCCATGAAATACCAATACCCTCTCACTCACTATAAACACTATTAACCCCTGAAATACCAATACCACCACACTCACTATAAACACTATTAACCCCCTGAAATACCAATATCCCCTCACTCACTATAAACACTATTAACCCTTCACTCACAGAGAGCACTATCAACACTGGAAATACCAAATCCCTAAAATACCAATATCCCCTCACTCACTATAAACACTATTAACCCCTGAAATACCAATATCCCCTCACTCACTATAAACACTATTAACCCCTGAAATACCAATATCCCCTCACTCACTATAAACACTATTAACCCCTGAAATACCAATACCACCACACTCACTATAAACACTATTAACCCCCTGAAATACCAATATCCCCTCACTCACTATAAACACTATTAACCCTTCACTCACAGAGAGCACTATCAACACTGGAAATACCAAATCCCTAAAATACCAATATCCCCTCACTCACTATAAACACTATTAACCCCTGAAATACCAATATCCCCTCACTCACTATAAACACTATTAACCCCTGAAATACCAATATCCCCTCACTCACTATAAACACTATTAACCCCTGAAATACCAATGTCCCCTCACTCACTATAAACACTATTAACCCCTGAAATACCAATATCCCCTCACTCACTATAAACACTATTAACCCCTGAAATACCAATGTCCCCTCACTCACTATAAACACTATTAACCCCTGAAATACCAATACCCCCTCACTCACTATAAACACTATTAACCCCTTAAATACCAATGCCACCACACTCACTATAAACACTATTAACCCCTGAAATACCAATATCCCCTCACTCACTATAAACACTATTAACCCCTGAAATACCAGCATCCCCTCACTCACTATAAACACTATTAACCCCTGAAATACCAATATCACCACACTCACTATAAACACAATTAACCCCTGAAATACCAACATCCCCTCGATCACTATAAACACTGTTAACCCCTGAAATACCAATGTCCCCTCACTCACTATAAACACTATTAACCCCTGAAATACCAATATCTCCTCACTCACTATAAACACTATTAACCCCTGAAATACCAATATCCCCTCACTCACTATAAACACTATTAACCCCTGAAATACCAACATCCCCTCACTCACTATAAACACTATTAACCCCTGAAATACCAATATTCCCTCACTCACTATAAACACTATTAACCCCTGAAATACCAGCATCCCCTCACTCACTATAAACACTATTAACCCCTAAAATACCAAAATCCCCTCACTCACTATAAACCCTAATAACCCCTGAAATACCAACATCCCCTGACTCATTATAAAACACTATTAACCCCTGAAATACCAGCATCCCCAGACCCCTCACTCACTATTAACCCCTAAAATACCAAATCCTACCTTACTCACTATAAACACTATTAACCCCTGAAATACCAACATCCCCTCACTCACTATAAACACTATTAACCTCTGAAATACCAATATCCCCTCACTCACTATAAACACTATTAACCCATGAAATGCCAATATCCCCTCACTCACTATAAACACTGTTAACCCCTGAAATACCAATACTACCACACTCATTACAAACACTATTAACCCCTGAAATACCAATATCCCCTCACTCACTATAAACACTATTAACCCTTCACTCACCGAGAGCACTATCAACACTGGAAATACCAAATCCCTAAAATACCAATATCCCCACACTCACTATAAACACTATTAACCCCTGAAATACCAATACCCCCTCACTCACTATAAACACTATTAACCCCTGAAATACCAATACCCCCTCACTCACTATAAACACTATTAACCCCTGAAATACCAATACCACCACACTCACTATAAACACTATTAACCCCTGAAATACCAATATCCCCTCACTAACTATAAACACTATTAACCCTTCACTCACAGAGAGCACTATCAACACTGGAAATACCAAATCCCTAAAATACCAATATCCCCTCACTCACTATAAACACTATTAACCCCTGAAATACCAATATCCCCTCACTCACTATAAACACTATTAACCCCTGAAATACCAATATCCCCTCACTCACTATAAACACTATTATCCCCTGAAATACCAATGTCCCCTCACTCACTATAAACACTATTAACCCCTGAAATACCAATATCCCCTCACTCACTATAAACACTATTAACCCCTGAAATACCAATGTCCCCTCACTCACTATAAACACTATTAACCCCTGAAATACCAATACCCCCTCACTCACTATAAACACTATTAACCCCTTAAATACCAATGCCACCACACTCACTATAAACACTATTAACCCCTGAAATACCAATATCCCCTCACTCACTATAAACACTATTAGCCCCTGAAATACCAATACCCCCTCACTCACTATAAACACTATTAACCCCTTAAATACCAATGCCACCACACTCACTATAAACACTATTAACCCCTGAAATACCAATATCCCCTCACTCACTATAAACACTATTAACCCCTGAAATACCAGCATCCCCTCACTCACTATAAACACTATTAACCCCTGAAATACCAATATCACCACACTCACTATAAACACAATTAACCCCTGAAATACCAACATCCCCTCGATCACTATAAACACTGTTAACCCCTGAAATACCAATGTCCCCTCACTCACTATAAACACTATTAACCCCTGAAATACCAATATCTCCTCACTCACTATAAACACTATTAACCCCTCAAATACCAATATCCCCTCACTCACTATAAACACTATTAACCCCTGAAATACCAACATCCCCTCACTCACTATAAACACTATTAACCCCTGAAATACCAATATTCCCTCACTCACTATAAACACTATTAACCCCTGAAATACCAGCATCCCCTCACTCACTATAAACACTATTAACCCCTAAAATACCAAAATCCCCTCACTCACTATAAACCCTAATAACCCCTGAAATACCAACATCCCCTGACTCATTATAAAACACTATTAACCCCTGAAATACCAGCATCCCCAGACCCCTCACTCACTATTAACCCCTAAAATACCAAATCCTACCTTACTCACTATAAACACTATTAACCCCTGAAATACCAACATCCCCTCACTCACTATAAACACTATTAACCTCTGAAATACCAATATCCCCTCACTCACTATAAACACTATTAACCCATGAAATGCCAATATCCCCTCACTCACTATAAACACTGTTAACCCCTGAAATACCAATACTACCACACTCATTACAAACACTATTAACCCCTGAAATACCAATACCCCCTCACTCACTATAAACACTATTAACCCTTCACTCACCGAGAGCACTATCAACACTGGAAATACCAAATCCCTAAAATACCAATATCCCCACACTCACTATAAACACTATTAACCCCTGAAATACCAATACCCCCTCACTCACTATAAACACTATTAACCCCTGAAATACCAATACCCCCTCACTCACTATAAACACTATTAACCCCTGAAATACCAATACCACCACACTCACTATAAACACTATTAACCCCTGAAATACCAATATCCCCTCACTAACTATAAACACTACTAACCCCTGAAATACCAATATCCCCTCACTCACTATAAACACTACTAACCCCTGAAATACCAATATCCCCTCACTCACTATAAACACTATTAACCCCTGAAATACAAATACCCCCTCACTCACTATAAACACTATTAACCCCTGAAATACCAATACCCCCTCACTCACTATAAACACTATTAACCCTTGAAATACCAATACCCCTCACTCACTGTAAACACTATTAACCCCTGAAATACCAGCATCCCCTCACTCACTATAAACACTATTAACCCCTGAAATACCAACAACCCCTCACTCACTATAAACACTATTAACCCCTAAAATACCAATATCCCCTCACTCACTATAAACACTATTAACCCCTCTCACTATAAACACTATTAACCCCTGAAATATCAATACCTCCTCACTCATTACAAACACTATTAACCCCATAAATACCAGCATCCCCTCACTCATTACAAACACTATTAACTCCTGAAATACCAGCATCCCCTCACTCACTATAAACACTAATAACCCCTGAAATACCAAAATCCCCTCACTCACTATAAACACTAATAACCCCTGAAATACCAACATCCCTTCACTCATTACAAACACCATTAACCCCTGAAATACCAACATCCCCTCATTCATTACAAACACCATTAACCTCTTAAACACCAACATCCCCTGACTCACTATAAACACTATTAACCCCTGAAATACCAACATCCCCTCACTCACTATAAACACTGTTAACCCCTGAAATACCAATACTACCACACTCATTACAAACACTATTAACCCCTGAAATACCAATACCCCCTCACTCACTATAAACACTATTAACCCTTCACTCACCGAGAGCACTATCAACACTGGAAATACCAAATCCCTAAAATACCAATATCCCCACACTCACTATAAACACTATTAACCCCTGAAATACCAATACCCCCTCACTCACTATAAACACTATTAACCCCTGAAATACCAATACCCCCTCACTCACTATAAACACTATTAACCCCTGAAATACCAATACCACCACACTCACTATAAACACTATTAACCCCTGAAATACCAATATCCCCTCACTAACTATAAACACTACTAACCCCTGAAATACCAATATCCCCTCACTCACTATAAACACTACTAACCCCTGAAATACCAATATCCCCTCACTCACTATAAACACTATTAACCCCTGAAATACAAATACCCCCTCACTCACTATAAACACTATTAACCCCTGAAATACCAATACCCCCTCACTCACTATAAACACTATTAACCCTTGAAATACCAATACCCCTCACTCACTGTAAACACTATTAACCCCTGAAATACCAGCATCCCCTCACTCACTATAAACACTATTAACCCCTGAAATACCAACAACCCCTCACTCACTATAAACACTATTAACCCCTAAAATACCAATATCCCCTCACTCACTATAAACACTATTAACCCCTCTCACTATAAACACTATTAACCCCTGAAATATCAATACCTCCTCACTCATTACAAACACTATTAACCCCATAAATACCAGCATCCCCTCACTCATTACAAACACTATTAACTCCTGAAATACCAGCATCCCCTCACTCACTATAAACACTAATAACCCCTGAAATACCAAAATCCCCTCACTCACTATAAACACTAATAACCCCTGAAATACCAACATCCCTTCACTCATTACAAACACCATTAACCCCTGAAATACCAACATCCCCTCATTCATTACAAACACCATTAACCTCTTAAACACCAACATCCCCTGACTCACTATAAACACTATTAACCCCTGAAATACCAACATCCCCTCACTCACTATAAACACTATTAGGCCCTGAAATACCAATACCACCACATTCACTATAAACACTATTAACCCCAGAAATACCAATACCCCCTCACTCACTATAAACACTATTAACCCCTGAAATACCAATATCCCCTCACTCACTATAAACACTATTAACCCCTGAAATACCAATACCACCACATTCACTATAAACACTATTAACCCCTGAAATACCAATACCCCCTCACTCACTATAAACACTATTAACCCCTGAAATACCAATACCCCCTCACTCACTATAAACACTATTAACCCTTGAAATACCAATACCCCCTCACTCACTGTAAACACTATTAACCCCTGAAATACCAGCATCCCCTCACTCACTATAAACACTATTAACCCCTGAAATACCAACAACCCCTCACTCACTATAAACACTATTAACCCCTAAAATACCAATATCCCCTCACTCACTATAAACACTATGAACCCCTCTCACTATAAACACTATTAACCCCTGAAATACCAATACCACCACACTCATTACAAACACAACTAACCCTGAAATAACATCCTCTCACTCTTTACAAACACTATTAACCCCTGAAATATCAATACCTCCTCACTCAGTACAAACACTATTAACCCCATAAATACCAGCATCCCCTCACTCATTACAAACACTATTAACTCCTGAAATACCAGCATCCCCTCACTCACTATAAACACTAATAACCCCTGAAATACCAGCATCCCCTCACTCACTATAAACACTATTAACCCCTGAAATACCAATACCACCCCATTCACTATAAACACTATTAACCCCTGAAATACCAATACCCCCTCACTCACTATAAACACTATTAACCCCTGAAATATCAATACCCCCTCACTCACTAAAAACACTATTAACCCCTGAAATACCAATACCCCCTCACTCACTATAAACACTATTAACCCCTGAAATACCAGCATCCCCTCACTCACTATAAACACTATTAACCCATGAAATACCAATACCCTCTCACTCACTATAAACACTATTAACCCCTGAAATACCAATACCCCCTCACTCACTATAAACACTATTAACCCTTCACTCACCGAGAGCACTATCAACACTGGAAATACCAAATCCCTAAAATACCAATATCCCCACACTCACTATAAACACTATTAACCCCTGAAATACCAATACCCCCTCACTCACTATAAACACTATTAACCCCTGAAATACCAATACCCCCTCACTCACTATAAACACTATTAACCCCTGAAATACCAATACCACCACACTCACTATAAACACTATTAACCCCTGAAATACCAATATCCCCTCACTAACTATAAACACTACTAACCCCTGAAATACCAATATCCCCTCACTCACTATAAACACTACTAACCCCTGAAATACCAATATCCCCTCACTCACTATAAACACTATTAACCCCTGAAATACAAATACCCCCTCACTCACTATAAACACTATTAACCCCTGAAATACCAATACCCCCTCACTCACTATAAACACTATTAACCCTTGAAATACCAATACCCCTCACTCACTGTAAACACTATTAACCCCTGAAATACCAGCATCCCCTCACTCACTATAAACACTATTAACCCCTGAAATACCAACAACCCCTCACTCACTATAAACACTATTAACCCCTAAAATACCAATATCCCCTCACTCACTATAAACACTATTAACCCCTCTCACTATAAACACTATTAACCCCTGAAATATCAATACCTCCTCACTCATTACAAACACTATTAACCCCATAAATACCAGCATCCCCTCACTCATTACAAACACTATTAACTCCTGAAATACCAGCATCCCCTCACTCACTATAAACACTAATAACCCCTGAAATACCAAAATCCCCTCACTCACTATAAACACTAATAACCCCTGAAATACCAACATCCCTTCACTCATTACAAACACCATTAACCCCTGAAATACCAACATCCCCTCATTCATTACAAACACCATTAACCTCTTAAACACCAACATCCCCTGACTCACTATAAACACTATTAACCCCTGAAATACCAACATCCCCTCACTCACTATAAACACTGTTAACCCCTGAAATACCAATACTACCACACTCATTACAAACACTATTAACCCCTGAAATACCAATACCCCCTCACTCACTATAAACACTATTAACCCTTCACTCACCGAGAGCACTATCAACACTGGAAATACCAAATCCCTAAAATACCAATATCCCCACACTCACTATAAACACTATTAACCCCTGAAATACCAATACCCCCTCACTCACTATAAACACTATTAACCCCTGAAATACCAATACCCCCTCACTCACTATAAACACTATTAACCCCTGAAATACCAATACCACCACACTCACTATAAACACTATTAACCCCTGAAATACCAATATCCCCTCACTAACTATAAACACTACTAACCCCTGAAATACCAATATCCCCTCACTCACTATAAACACTACTAACCCCTGAAATACCAATATCCCCTCACTCACTATAAACACTATTAACCCCTGAAATACAAATACCCCCTCACTCACTATAAACACTATTAACCCCTGAAATACCAATACCCCCTCACTCACTATAAACACTATTAACCCTTGAAATACCAATACCCCTCACTCACTGTAAACACTATTAACCCCTGAAATACCAGCATCCCCTCACTCACTATAAACACTATTAACCCCTGAAATACCAACAACCCCTCACTCACTATAAACACTATTAACCCCTAAAATACCAATATCCCCTCACTCACTATAAACACTATTAACCCCTCTCACTATAAACACTATTAACCCCTGAAATATCAATACCTCCTCACTCATTACAAACACTATTAACCCCATAAATACCAGCATCCCCTCACTCATTACAAACACTATTAACTCCTGAAATACCAGCATCCCCTCACTCACTATAAACACTAATAACCCCTGAAATACCAAAATCCCCTCACTCACTATAAACACTAATAACCCCTGAAATACCAACATCCCTTCACTCATTACAAACACCATTAACCCCTGAAATACCAACATCCCCTCATTCATTACAAACACCATTAACCTCTTAAACACCAACATCCCCTGACTCACTATAAACACTATTAACCCCTGAAATACCAACATCCCCTCACTCACTATAAACACTATTAGGCCCTGAAATACCAATACCACCACATTCACTATAAACACTATTAACCCCAGAAATACCAATACCCCCTCACTCACTATAAACACTATTAACCCCTGAAATACCAATATCCCCTCACTCACTATAAACACTATTAACCCCTGAAATACCAACAACCCCTCACTCTCTATAAACACTATTAACCCCTAAAATACCAATATCCCCTCACTCACTATAAACACTATTAACCCCTCTCACTATAAACACTATTAACCCCTGAAATACCAGCATCCCCTCACTCACTATAAACACTATTAACCCATGAAATACCAGCATCCCCTCACTCACTATAAACACTATTAACCCATGAAATACCAGCATCCCCTCACTCACTATAAACACTATTAACCCATGAAATACCAATACCCCCTCACTCACTATAAACACTATTAACCCCTGAAATACCAGCATCCCCTCACTCACTATAAACACTATTAACCCATGAAATACCAATACCCTCTCACTCACTATAAACACTATTAACCCCTGAAATACCAATACCACCACACTCACTATAAACACTATTAACCCCCTGAAATACCAATATCCCCTCACTCACTATAAACACTATTAACCCTTCACTCACAGAGAGCACTATCAACACTGGAAATACCAAATCCCTAAAATACCAATATCCCCTCACTCACTATAAACACTATTAACCCCTGAAATACCAATATCCCCTCACTCACTATAAACACTATTAACCCCTGAAATACCAATATCCCCTCACTCACTATAAACACTATTAACCCCTGAAATACCAATACCACCACACTCACTATAAACACTATTAACCCCCTGAAATACCAATATCCCCTCACTCACTATAAACACTATTAACCCTTCACTCACAGAGAGCACTATCAACACTGGAAATACCAAATCCCTAAAATACCAATATCCCCTCACTCACTATAAACACTATTAACCCCTGAAATACCAGCATCCCCTCACTCACTATAAACACTATTAACCCCTGAAATACCAACAACCCCTCACTCTCTATAAACACTATTAACCCCTAAAATACCAATATCCCCTCACTCACTATAAACACTATTAACCCCTCTCACTATAAACACTATTAACCCCTGAAATACCAGCATCCCCTCACTCACTATAAACACTATTAACCCATGAAATACCAGCATCCCCTCACTCACTATAAACACTATTAACCCATGAAATACCAGCATCCCCTCACTCACTATAAACACTATTAACCCATGAAATACCAATACCCCCTCACTCACTATAAACACTATTAACCCCTGAAATACCAGCATCCCCTCACTCACTATAAACACTATTAACCCATGAAATACCAATACCCTCTCACTCACTATAAACACTATTAACCCCTGAAATACCAATACCACCACACTCACTATAAACACTATTAACCCCCTGAAATACCAATATCCCCTCACTCACTATAAACACTATTAACCCATGAAATACCAGCATCCCCTCACTCACTATAAACACTATTAACCCATGAAATACCAGCATCCCCTCACTCACTATAAACACTATTAACCCATGAAATACCAATACCCCCTCACTCACTATAAACACTATTAACCCCTGAAATACCAGCATCCCCTCACTCACTATAAACACTATTAACCCATGAAATACCAATACCCTCTCACTCACTATAAACACTATTAACCCCTGAAATACCAATACCACCACACTCACTATAAACACTATTAACCCCCTGAAATACCAATATCCCCTCACTCACTATAAACACTATTAACCCTTCACTCACAGAGAGCACTATCAACACTGGAAATACCAAATCCCTAAAATACCAATACCACCACACTCACTATAAACACTATTAACCCCTGAAATACCAATATCCCCTCACTAACTATAAACACTACTAACCCCTGAAATACCAATATCCCCTCACTCACTATAAACACTACTAACCCCTGAAATACCAATATCCCCTCACTCACTATAAACACTATTAACCCCTGAAATACAAATACCCCCTCACTCACTATAAACACTATTAACCCCTGAAATACCAATACCCCCTCACTCACTATAAACACTATTAACCCTTGAAATACCAATACCCCCTCACTCACTGTAAACACTATTAACCCCTGAAATACCAGCATCCCCTCACTCACTATAAACACTATTAACCCCTGAAATACCAACAACCCCTCACTCTCTATAAACACTATTAACCCCTAAAATACCAATATCCCCTCACTCACTATAAACACTATTAACCCCTCTCACTATAAACACTATTAACCCCTGAAATACCAGCATCCCCTCACTCACTATAAACACTATTAACCCATGAAATACCAGCATCCCCTCACTCACTATAAACACTATTAACCCATGAAATACCAGCATCCCCTCACTCACTATAAACACTATTAACCCATGAAATACCAATACCCCCTCACTCACTATAAACACTATTAACCCCTGAAATACCAGCATCCCCTCACTCACTATAAACACTATTAACCCATGAAATACCAATACCCTCTCACTCACTATAAACACTATTAACCCCTGAAATACCAATACCACCACACTCACTATAAACACTATTAACCCCCTGAAATACCAATATCCCCTCACTCACTATAAACACTATTAACCCTTCACTCACAGAGAGCACTATCAACACTGGAAATACCAAATCCCTAAAATACCAATATCCCCTCACTCACTATAAACACTATTAACCCCTGAAATACCAATATCCCCTCACTCACTATAAACACTATTAACCCCTGAAATACCAATATCCCCTCACTCACTATAAACACTATTAACCCCTGAAATACCAATACCACCACACTCACTATAAACACTATTAACCCCCTGAAATACCAATATCCCCTCACTCACTATAAACACTATTAACCCTTCACTCACAGAGAGCACTATCAACACTGGAAATACCAAATCCCTAAAATACCAATATCCCCTCACTCACTATAAACACTATTAACCCCTGAAATACCAATATCCCCTCACTCACTATAAACACTATTAACCCCTGAAATACCAATATCCCCTCACTCACTATAAACACTATTAACCCCTGAAATACCAATGTCCCCTCACTCACTATAAACACTATTAACCCCTGAAATACCAATATCCCCTCACTCACTATAAACACTATTAACCCCTGAAATACCAATGTCCCCTCACTCACTATAAACACTATTAACCCCTGAAATACCAATACCCCCTCACTCACTATAAACACTATTAACCCCTTAAATACCAATGCCACCACACTCACTATAAACACTATTAACCCCTGAAATACCAATATCCCCTCACTCACTATAAACACTATTAACCCCTGAAATACCAGCATCCCCTCACTCACTATAAACACTATTAACCCCTGAAATACCAATATCACCACACTCACTATAAACACAATTAACCCCTGAAATACCAACATCCCCTCGATCACTATAAACACTGTTAACCCCTGAAATACCAATGTCCCCTCACTCACTATAAACACTATTAACCCCTGAAATACCAATATCTCCTCACTCACTATAAACACTATTAACCCCTGAAATACCAATATCCCCTCACTCACTATAAACACTATTAACCCCTGAAATACCAACATCCCCTCACTCACTATAAACACTATTAACCCCTGAAATACCAATATTCCCTCACTCACTATAAACACTATTAACCCCTGAAATACCAGCATCCCCTCACTCACTATAAACACTATTAACCCCTAAAATACCAAAATCCCCTCACTCACTATAAACCCTAATAACCCCTGAAATACCAACATCCCCTGACTCATTATAAAACACTATTAACCCCTGAAATACCAGCATCCCCAGACCCCTCACTCACTATTAACCCCTAAAATACCAAATCCTACCTTACTCACTATAAACACTATTAACCCCTGAAATACCAACATCCCCTCACTCACTATAAACACTATTAACCTCTGAAATACCAATATCCCCTCACTCACTATAAACACTATTAACCCATGAAATGCCAATATCCCCTCACTCACTATAAACACTGTTAACCCCTGAAATACCAATACTACCACACTCATTACAAACACTATTAACCCCTGAAATACCAATATCCCCTCACTCACTATAAACACTATTAACCCTTCACTCACCGAGAGCACTATCAACACTGGAAATACCAAATCCCTAAAATACCAATATCCCCACACTCACTATAAACACTATTAACCCCTGAAATACCAATACCCCCTCACTCACTATAAACACTATTAACCCCTGAAATACCAATACCCCCTCACTCACTATAAACACTATTAACCCCTGAAATACCAATACCACCACACTCACTATAAACACTATTAACCCCTGAAATACCAATATCCCCTCACTAACTATAAACACTATTAACCCTTCACTCACAGAGAGCACTATCAACACTGGAAATACCAAATCCCTAAAATACCAATATCCCCTCACTCACTATAAACACTATTAACCCCTGAAATACCAATATCCCCTCACTCACTATAAACACTATTAACCCCTGAAATACCAATATCCCCTCACTCACTATAAACACTATTATCCCCTGAAATACCAATGTCCCCTCACTCACTATAAACACTATTAACCCCTGAAATACCAATATCCCCTCACTCACTATAAACACTATTAACCCCTGAAATACCAATGTCCCCTCACTCACTATAAACACTATTAACCCCTGAAATACCAATACCCCCTCACTCACTATAAACACTATTAACCCCTTAAATACCAATGCCACCACACTCACTATAAACACTATTAACCCCTGAAATACCAATATCCCCTCACTCACTATAAACACTATTAGCCCCTGAAATACCAATACCCCCTCACTCACTATAAACACTATTAACCCCTTAAATACCAATGCCACCACACTCACTATAAACACTATTAACCCCTGAAATACCAATATCCCCTCACTCACTATAAACACTATTAACCCCTGAAATACCAGCATCCCCTCACTCACTATAAACACTATTAACCCCTGAAATACCAATATCACCACACTCACTATAAACACAATTAACCCCTGAAATACCAACATCCCCTCGATCACTATAAACACTGTTAACCCCTGAAATACCAATGTCCCCTCACTCACTATAAACACTATTAACCCCTGAAATACCAATATCTCCTCACTCACTATAAACACTATTAACCCCTCAAATACCAATATCCCCTCACTCACTATAAACACTATTAACCCCTGAAATACCAACATCCCCTCACTCACTATAAACACTATTAACCCCTGAAATACCAATATTCCCTCACTCACTATAAACACTATTAACCCCTGAAATACCAGCATCCCCTCACTCACTATAAACACTATTAACCCCTAAAATACCAAAATCCCCTCACTCACTATAAACCCTAATAACCCCTGAAATACCAACATCCCCTGACTCATTATAAAACACTATTAACCCCTGAAATACCAGCATCCCCAGACCCCTCACTCACTATTAACCCCTAAAATACCAAATCCTACCTTACTCACTATAAACACTATTAACCCCTGAAATACCAACATCCCCTCACTCACTATAAACACTATTAACCTCTGAAATACCAATATCCCCTCACTCACTATAAACACTATTAACCCATGAAATGCCAATATCCCCTCACTCACTATAAACACTGTTAACCCCTGAAATACCAATACTACCACACTCATTACAAACACTATTAACCCCTGAAATACCAATACCCCCTCACTCACTATAAACACTATTAACCCTTCACTCACCGAGAGCACTATCAACACTGGAAATACCAAATCCCTAAAATACCAATATCCCCACACTCACTATAAACACTATTAACCCCTGAAATACCAATACCCCCTCACTCACTATAAACACTATTAACCCCTGAAATACCAATACCCCCTCACTCACTATAAACACTATTAACCCCTGAAATACCAATACCACCACACTCACTATAAACACTATTAACCCCTGAAATACCAATATCCCCTCACTAACTATAAACACTACTAACCCCTGAAATACCAATATCCCCTCACTCACTATAAACACTACTAACCCCTGAAATACCAATATCCCCTCACTCACTATAAACACTATTAACCCCTGAAATACAAATACCCCCTCACTCACTATAAACACTATTAACCCCTGAAATACCAATACCCCCTCACTCACTATAAACACTATTAACCCTTGAAATACCAATACCCCTCACTCACTGTAAACACTATTAACCCCTGAAATACCAGCATCCCCTCACTCACTATAAACACTATTAACCCCTGAAATACCAACAACCCCTCACTCACTATAAACACTATTAACCCCTAAAATACCAATATCCCCTCACTCACTATAAACACTATTAACCCCTCTCACTATAAACACTATTAACCCCTGAAATATCAATACCTCCTCACTCATTACAAACACTATTAACCCCATAAATACCAGCATCCCCTCACTCATTACAAACACTATTAACTCCTGAAATACCAGCATCCCCTCACTCACTATAAACACTAATAACCCCTGAAATACCAAAATCCCCTCACTCACTATAAACACTAATAACCCCTGAAATACCAACATCCCTTCACTCATTACAAACACCATTAACCCCTGAAATACCAACATCCCCTCATTCATTACAAACACCATTAACCTCTTAAACACCAACATCCCCTGACTCACTATAAACACTATTAACCCCTGAAATACCAACATCCCCTCACTCACTATAAACACTGTTAACCCCTGAAATACCAATACTACCACACTCATTACAAACACTATTAACCCCTGAAATACCAATACCCCCTCACTCACTATAAACACTATTAACCCTTCACTCACCGAGAGCACTATCAACACTGGAAATACCAAATCCCTAAAATACCAATATCCCCACACTCACTATAAACACTATTAACCCCTGAAATACCAATACCCCCTCACTCACTATAAACACTATTAACCCCTGAAATACCAATACCCCCTCACTCACTATAAACACTATTAACCCCTGAAATACCAATACCACCACACTCACTATAAACACTATTAACCCCTGAAATACCAATATCCCCTCACTAACTATAAACACTACTAACCCCTGAAATACCAATATCCCCTCACTCACTATAAACACTACTAACCCCTGAAATACCAATATCCCCTCACTCACTATAAACACTATTAACCCCTGAAATACAAATACCCCCTCACTCACTATAAACACTATTAACCCCTGAAATACCAATACCCCCTCACTCACTATAAACACTATTAACCCTTGAAATACCAATACCCCTCACTCACTGTAAACACTATTAACCCCTGAAATACCAGCATCCCCTCACTCACTATAAACACTATTAACCCCTGAAATACCAACAACCCCTCACTCACTATAAACACTATTAACCCCTAAAATACCAATATCCCCTCACTCACTATAAACACTATTAACCCCTCTCACTATAAACACTATTAACCCCTGAAATATCAATACCTCCTCACTCATTACAAACACTATTAACCCCATAAATACCAGCATCCCCTCACTCATTACAAACACTATTAACTCCTGAAATACCAGCATCCCCTCACTCACTATAAACACTAATAACCCCTGAAATACCAAAATCCCCTCACTCACTATAAACACTAATAACCCCTGAAATACCAACATCCCTTCACTCATTACAAACACCATTAACCCCTGAAATACCAACATCCCCTCATTCATTACAAACACCATTAACCTCTTAAACACCAACATCCCCTGACTCACTATAAACACTATTAACCCCTGAAATACCAACATCCCCTCACTCACTATAAACACTATTAGGCCCTGAAATACCAATACCACCACATTCACTATAAACACTATTAACCCCAGAAATACCAATACCCCCTCACTCACTATAAACACTATTAACCCCTGAAATACCAATATCCCCTCACTCACTATAAACACTATTAACCCCTGAAATACCAATACCACCACATTCACTATAAACACTATTAACCCCTGAAATACCAATACCCCCTCACTCACTATAAACACTATTAACCCCTGAAATACCAATACCCCCTCACTCACTATAAACACTATTAACCCTTGAAATACCAATACCCCCTCACTCACTGTAAACACTATTAACCCCTGAAATACCAGCATCCCCTCACTCACTATAAACACTATTAACCCCTGAAATACCAACAACCCCTCACTCACTATAAACACTATTAACCCCTAAAATACCAATATCCCCTCACTCACTATAAACACTATGAACCCCTCTCACTATAAACACTATTAACCCCTGAAATACCAATACCACCACACTCATTACAAACACAACTAACCCTGAAATAACATCCTCTCACTCTTTACAAACACTATTAACCCCTGAAATATCAATACCTCCTCACTCAGTACAAACACTATTAACCCCATAAATACCAGCATCCCCTCACTCATTACAAACACTATTAACTCCTGAAATACCAGCATCCCCTCACTCACTATAAACACTAATAACCCCTGAAATACCAGCATCCCCTCACTCACTATAAACACTATTAACCCCTGAAATACCAATACCACCCCATTCACTATAAACACTATTAACCCCTGAAATACCAATACCCCCTCACTCACTATAAACACTATTAACCCCTGAAATATCAATACCCCCTCACTCACTAAAAACACTATTAACCCCTGAAATACCAATACCCCCTCACTCACTATAAACACTATTAACCCCTGAAATACCAGCATCCCCTCACTCACTATAAACACTATTAACCCATGAAATACCAATACCCTCTCACTCACTATAAACACTATTAACCCCTGAAATACCAATACCCCCTCACTCACTATAAACACTATTAACCCTTCACTCACCGAGAGCACTATCAACACTGGAAATACCAAATCCCTAAAATACCAATATCCCCACACTCACTATAAACACTATTAACCCCTGAAATACCAATACCCCCTCACTCACTATAAACACTATTAACCCCTGAAATACCAATACCCCCTCACTCACTATAAACACTATTAACCCCTGAAATACCAATACCACCACACTCACTATAAACACTATTAACCCCTGAAATACCAATATCCCCTCACTAACTATAAACACTACTAACCCCTGAAATACCAATATCCCCTCACTCACTATAAACACTACTAACCCCTGAAATACCAATATCCCCTCACTCACTATAAACACTATTAACCCCTGAAATACAAATACCCCCTCACTCACTATAAACACTATTAACCCCTGAAATACCAATACCCCCTCACTCACTATAAACACTATTAACCCTTGAAATACCAATACCCCTCACTCACTGTAAACACTATTAACCCCTGAAATACCAGCATCCCCTCACTCACTATAAACACTATTAACCCCTGAAATACCAACAACCCCTCACTCACTATAAACACTATTAACCCCTAAAATACCAATATCCCCTCACTCACTATAAACACTATTAACCCCTCTCACTATAAACACTATTAACCCCTGAAATATCAATACCTCCTCACTCATTACAAACACTATTAACCCCATAAATACCAGCATCCCCTCACTCATTACAAACACTATTAACTCCTGAAATACCAGCATCCCCTCACTCACTATAAACACTAATAACCCCTGAAATACCAAAATCCCCTCACTCACTATAAACACTAATAACCCCTGAAATACCAACATCCCTTCACTCATTACAAACACCATTAACCCCTGAAATACCAACATCCCCTCATTCATTACAAACACCATTAACCTCTTAAACACCAACATCCCCTGACTCACTATAAACACTATTAACCCCTGAAATACCAACATCCCCTCACTCACTATAAACACTGTTAACCCCTGAAATACCAATACTACCACACTCATTACAAACACTATTAACCCCTGAAATACCAATACCCCCTCACTCACTATAAACACTATTAACCCTTCACTCACCGAGAGCACTATCAACACTGGAAATACCAAATCCCTAAAATACCAATATCCCCACACTCACTATAAACACTATTAACCCCTGAAATACCAATACCCCCTCACTCACTATAAACACTATTAACCCCTGAAATACCAATACCCCCTCACTCACTATAAACACTATTAACCCCTGAAATACCAATACCACCACACTCACTATAAACACTATTAACCCCTGAAATACCAATATCCCCTCACTAACTATAAACACTACTAACCCCTGAAATACCAATATCCCCTCACTCACTATAAACACTACTAACCCCTGAAATACCAATATCCCCTCACTCACTATAAACACTATTAACCCCTGAAATACAAATACCCCCTCACTCACTATAAACACTATTAACCCCTGAAATACCAATACCCCCTCACTCACTATAAACACTATTAACCCTTGAAATACCAATACCCCTCACTCACTGTAAACACTATTAACCCCTGAAATACCAGCATCCCCTCACTCACTATAAACACTATTAACCCCTGAAATACCAACAACCCCTCACTCACTATAAACACTATTAACCCCTAAAATACCAATATCCCCTCACTCACTATAAACACTATTAACCCCTCTCACTATAAACACTATTAACCCCTGAAATATCAATACCTCCTCACTCATTACAAACACTATTAACCCCATAAATACCAGCATCCCCTCACTCATTACAAACACTATTAACTCCTGAAATACCAGCATCCCCTCACTCACTATAAACACTAATAACCCCTGAAATACCAAAATCCCCTCACTCACTATAAACACTAATAACCCCTGAAATACCAACATCCCTTCACTCATTACAAACACCATTAACCCCTGAAATACCAACATCCCCTCATTCATTACAAACACCATTAACCTCTTAAACACCAACATCCCCTGACTCACTATAAACACTATTAACCCCTGAAATACCAACATCCCCTCACTCACTATAAACACTATTAGGCCCTGAAATACCAATACCACCACATTCACTATAAACACTATTAACCCCAGAAATACCAATACCCCCTCACTCACTATAAACACTATTAACCCCTGAAATACCAATATCCCCTCACTCACTATAAACACTATTAACCCCTGAAATACCAATACCACCACATTCACTATAAACACTATTAACCCCTGAAATACCAATACCCCCTCACTCACTATAAACACTATTAACCCCTGAAATACCAATACCCCCTCACTCACTATAAACACTATTAACCCTTGAAATACCAATACCCCCTCACTCACTGTAAACACTATTAACCCCTGAAATACCAGCATCCCCTCACTCACTATAAACACTATTAACCCCTGAAATACCAACAACCCCTCACTCACTATAAACACTATTAACCCCTAAAATACCAATATCCCCTCACTCACTATAAACACTATGAACCCCTCTCACTATAAACACTATTAACCCCTGAAATACCAATACCACCACACTCATTACAAACACAACTAACCCTGAAATAACATCCTCTCACTCTTTACAAACACTATTAACCCCTGAAATATCAATACCTCCTCACTCAGTACAAACACTATTAACCCCATAAATACCAGCATCCCCTCACTCATTACAAACACTATTAACTCCTGAAATACCAGCATCCCCTCACTCACTATAAACACTAATAACCCCTGAAATACCAGCATCCCCTCACTCACTATAAACACTATTAACCCCTGAAATACCAATACCACCCCATTCACTATAAACACTATTAACCCCTGAAATACCAATACCCCCTCACTCACTATAAACACTATTAACCCCTGAAATATCAATACCCCCTCACTCACTAAAAACACTATTAACCCCTGAAATACCAATACCCCCTCACTCACTATAAACACTATTAACCCCTGAAATACCAGCATCCCCTCACTCACTATAAACACTATTAACCCATGAAATACCAATACCCTCTCACTCACTATAAACACTATTAACCCCTGAAATACCAATACCACCACACTCACTATAAACACTATTAACCCCCTGAAATACCAATATCCCCTCACTCACTATAAACACTATTAACCCTTCACTCACAGAGAGCACTATCAACACTGGAAATACCAAATCCCTAAAATACCAATATCCCCTCACTCACTATAAACACTATTAACCCCTGAAATACCAATATCCCCTCACTCACTATAAACACTATTAACCCCTGAAATACCAATATCCCCTCACTCACTATAAACACTATTAACCCCTGAAATACCAATGTCCCCTCACTCACTATAAACACTATTAACCCCTGAAATACCAATATCCCCTCACTCACTATAAACACTATTAACCCCTGAAATACCAATGTCCCCTCACTCACTATAAACACTATTAACCCCTGAAATACCAATACCCCCTCACTCACTATAAACACTATTAACCCCTTAAATACCAATGCCACCACACTCACTATAAACACTATTAACCCCTGAAATACCAATATCCCCTCACTCACTATAAACACTATTAACCCTTGAAATACCAGCATCCCCTCACTCACTATAAACACTATTAACCCCTGAAATACCAATATCACCACACTCACTATAAACACAATTAACCCCTGAAATACCAACATCCCCTCGATCACTATAAACACTGTTAACCCCTGAAATACCAATGTCCCCTCACTCACTATAAACACTATTAACCCCTGAAATACCAATATCTCCTCACTCACTATAAACACTATTAACCCCTGAAATACCAATATCCCCTCACTCACTATAAACACTATTAACCCCTGAAATACCAACATCCCCTCACTCACTATAAACACTATTAACCCCTGAAATACCAATATTCCCTCACTCACTATAAACACTATTAACCCCTGAAATACCAGCATCCCCTCACTCACTATAAACACTATTAACCCCTAAAATACCAAAATCCCCTCACTCACTATAAACCCTAATAACCCCTGAAATACCAACATCCCCTGACTCATTATAAAACACTATTAACCCCTGAAATACCAGCATCCCCAGACCCCTCACTCACTATTAACCCCTAAAATACCAAATCCTACCTTACTCACTATAAACACTATTAACCCCTGAAATACCAACATCCCCTCACTCACTATAAACACTATTAACCTCTGAAATACCAATATCCCCTCACTCACTATAAACACTATTAACCCATGAAATGCCAATATCCCCTCACTCACTATAAACACTGTTAACCCCTGAAATACCAATACTACCACACTCATTACAAACACTATTAACCCCTGAAATACCAATATCCCCTCACTCACTATAAACACTATTAACCCTTCACTCACGAGAGCACTATCAACACTGGAAATACCAAATCCCTAAAATACCAATATCCCCACACTCACTATAAACACTATTAACCCCTGAAATACCAATACCCCCTCACTCACTATAAACACTATTAACCCCTCAAATACCAATACCCCCTCACTCACTATAAACACTATTAACCCCTGAAATACCAATACCACCACACTCACTATAAACACTATTAACCCCTGAAATACCAATATCCCCTCACTAACTATAAACACTACTAACCCCTGAAATACCAATATCCCCTCACTCACTATAAACACTACTAACCCCTGAAATACCAATATCCCCTCACTCACTATAAACACTATTAACCCCTGAAATACAAATACCCCCTCACTCACTATAAACACTATTAACCCCTGAAATACCAATACCCCCTCACTCACTATAAACACTATTAACCCTTGAAATACCAATACCCCCTCACTCACTGTAAACACTATTAACCCCTGAAATACCAGCATCCCCTCACTCACTATAAACACTATTAACCCCTGAAATACCAACAACCCCTCACTCTCTATAAACACTATTAACCCCTAAAATACCAATATCCCCTCACTCACTATAAACACTATTAACCCCTCTCACTATAAACACTATTAACCCCTGAAATATCAATACCTCCTCACTCATTACAAACACTATTAACCCCATAAATACCAGCATCCCCTCACTCACTATAAACACTATTAACTCCTGAAATACCAGCATCCCCTCACTCACTATAAACACTAATAACCCCTGAAATACCAGCATCCCCTCACTCACTATAAACACTATTAACCCCTGAAATACCAATACCACCACATTCACTATAAACACTATTAACCCCTGAAATACCAATACCCCCTCACTCACTAAAAACACTATTAACCCCTGAAATACCAATACCCCCTCACTCACTATAAACACTATTAACCCGTGAAATACCAACATCCCCTCACTCACTATAAACACTATTAACCCCTGAATTACCAATACCACCCCATTCACTATAAACACTATTAACCCCTGAAATACCAATACCCCCTCACTCACTATAAACACTATTAACCCCTGAAATACCAATACCCCCTCACTCACTATAAACACTATTAACCCCTGAAATACCAGCATCCCCTCACTCACTATAAACACTATTAACCCATGAAATACCAATACCCTCTCACTCACTATAAACACTATTAACCCCTGAAATACCAATACCACCACACTCACTATAAACACTATTAACCCCCTGAAATACCAATATCCCCTCACTCACTATAAACACTATTAACCCTTCACTCACAGAGAGCACTATCAACACTGGAAATACCAAATCCCTAAAATACCAATATCCCCTCACTCACTATAAACACTATTAACCCCTGAAATACCAATATCCCCTCACTCACTATAAACACTATTAACCCCTGAAATACCAATATCCCCTCACTCACTATAAACACTATTAACCCCTGAAATACCAATACCACCACACTCACTATAAACACTATTAACCCCCTGAAATACCAATATCCCCTCACTCACTATAAACACTATTAACCCTTCACTCACAGAGAGCACTATCAACACTGGAAATACCAAATCCCTAAAATACCAATATCCCCTCACTCACTATAAACACTATTAACCCCTGAAATACCAATATCCCCTCACTCACTATAAACACTATTAACCCCTGAAATACCAATATCCCCTCACTCACTATAAACACTATTAACCCCTGAAATACCGATGTCCCCTCACTCACTATAAACACTATTAACCCCTGAAATACCAATATCCCCTCACTCACTATAAACACTATTAACCCCTGAAATACCAATGTCCCCTCACTCACTATAAACACTATTAACCCCTGAAATACCAATACCCCCTCACTCACTATAAACACTATTAACCCCTTAAATACCAATGCCACCACACTCACTATAAACACTATTAACCCCTGAAATACCAATATCCCCTCACTCACTATAAACACTATTAACCCCTGAAATACCAGCATCCCCTCACTCACTATAAACACTATTAACCCCTGAAATACCAATATCACCACACTCACTATAAACACAATTAACCCCTGAAATACCAACATCCCCTCGATCACTATAAACACTGTTAACCCCTGAAATACCAATGTCCCCTCACTCACTATAAACACTATTAACCCCTGAAATACCAATATCTCCTCACTCACTATAAACACTATTAACCCCTCAAATACCAATATCCCCTCACTCACTATAAACACTATTAACCCCTGAAATACCAACATCCCCTCACTCACTATAAACACTATTAACCCCTGAAATACCAATATTCCCTCACTCACTATAAACACTATTAACCCCTGAAATACCAGCATCCACTCACTCACTATAAACACTATTAACCCCTAAAATACCAAAATCCCCTCACTCACTATAAACCCTAATAACCCCTGAAATACCAACACCCCCTGACTCATTATAAAACACTATTAACCCCTGAAATACCAGCATCCCCAGACCCCTCACTCACTATTAACCCCTAAAATACCAAATCCTACCTTACTCACTATAAACACTATTAACCCCTGAAATACCAACATCCCCTCACTCACTATAAACACTATTAACCTCTGAAATACCAATATCCCCTCACTCACTATAAACACTATTAACCCATGAAATGCCAATATCCCCTCACTCACTATAAACACTATTAACCCCTGAAATACCAATACCCCCTCACTCACTATAAACACTATTAACCCCTTAAATACCAATGCCACCAAAATCACTATAAACACTATTAACCCCTGAAATACCAATACCCCCTCACTCACTATAAACACTATTAACCCCTTAAATACCAATGCCACCACACTCACTATAAACACTATTAACCCCTGAAATACCAATATCCCCTCACTCACTATAAACACTATTAACCCCTGAAATACCAGCATCCCCTCACTCACTATAAACACTATTAACCCCTGAAATACCAATATCACCACACTCACTATAAACACAATTAACCCCTGAAATACCAACATCCCCTCGATCACTATAAACACTGTTAACCCCTGAAATAACAATGTCCCCTCACTCACTATAAACACTATTAACCCCTGAAATACCAATATCTCCTCACTCACTATAAACACTATTAACCCCTCAAATACCAATATCCCCTCACTCACTATAAACACTATTAACCCCTGAAATACCAACATCCCCTCACTCACTATAAACACTATTAACCCCTGAAATACCAATATTCCCTCACTCACTATAAACACTATTAACCCCTAAAATACCAAAATCCCCTCACTCACTATAAACCCTAATAACCCCTGAAATACCAACATCCCCTGACTCATTATAAAACACTATTAACCCCTGAAATACCAGCATCCCCAGACCCCTCACTCACTATTAACCCCTAAAATACCAAATCCTACCTTACTCACTATAAACACTATTAACCCCTGAAATACCAACATCCCCTCACTCACTATAAACACTATTAACCCCTGAAATACCAATACTACCACACTCATTACAAACACTATTAACCCCTGAAATACCAATATCCCCTCACTCACTATAAACACTATTAACCCTTCACTCACCGAGAGCACTATCAACACTGGAAATACCAAATCCCTAAAATACCAATATCCCCACACTCACTATAAACACTATTAACCCCTGAAATACCAATACCCCCTCACTCACTATAAACACTATTAACCCCTGAAATACCAATACCCCCTCACTCACTATAAACACTATTAACCCCTGAAATACCAATACCACCACACTCACTATAAACACTATTAACCCCTGAAATACCAATATCCCCTCACTAACTATAAACACTATTAACCCTTCACTCACAGAGAGCACTATCAACACTGGAAATACCAAATCCCTAAAATACCAATATCCCCTCACTCACTATAAACACTATTAACCCCTGAAATACCAATATCCCCTCACTCACTATAAACACTATTAACCCCTGAAATACCAATATCCCCTCACTCACTATAAACACTATTAACCCCTGAAATACCAATGTCCCCTCACTCACTATAAACACTATTAACCCCTGAAATACCAATATCCCCTCACTCACTATAAACACTATTAACCCCTGAAATACCAATATCCCCTCACTCACTATAAACACTATTAACCCCTTAAATACCAATGCCACCACACTCACTATAAACACTATTAACCCCTGAAATACCAACATCCCCTCACTCACTATAAACACTATTAACCCCTGAAATACCAACATCCCCTCACTCACTATAAACACTATTAACCCCTGAAATACCAATATTCCCTCACTCACTATAAACACTATTAACCCCTAAAATACCAAAATCCCCTCACTCACTATAAACCCTAATAACCCCTGAAATACCAACATCCCCTGACTCATTATAAAACACTATTAACCCCTGAAATACCAGCATCCCCAGACCCCTCACTCACTATTAACCCCTAAAATACCAAATCCTACCTTACTCACTATAAACACAATTAACCCCTGAAATACCAACATCCCCTCACTCACTATAAACACTATTAACCTCTGAAATACCAATATCCCCTCACTCACTATAAACACTATTAACCCATGAAATGCCAATATCCCCTCACTCACTATAAACACTGTTAACCCCTGAAATACCAATACTACCACACTCATTACAAACACTATTAACCCCTGAAATACCAATACCCCCTCACTCACTATAAACACTATTAACCCTTCACTCACCGAGAGCACTATCAACACTGGAAATACCAAATCCCTAAAATACCAATATCCCCACACTCACTATAAACACTATTAACCCCTGAAATACCAATACCCCCTCACTCACTATAAACACTATTAACCCCTGAAATACCAATACCCCCTCACTCACTATAAACACTATTAACCCCTGAAATACCAATACCACCACACTCACTATAAACACTATTAACCCCTGAAATACCAATATCCCCTCACTAACTATAAACACTACTAACCCCTGAAATACCAATATCCCCTCACTCACTATAAACACTACTAACCCCTGAAATACCAATATCCCCTCACTCACTATAAACACTATTAACCCCTGAAATACAAATACCCCCTCACTCACTATAAACACTATTAACCCCTGAAATACCAATACCCCCTCACTCACTATAAACACTATTAACCCTTGAAATACCAATACCCCTCACTCACTGTAAACACTATTAACCCCTGAAATACCAGCATCCCCTCACTCACTATAAACACTATTAACCCCTGAAATACCAACAACCCCTCACTCACTATAAACACTATTAACCCCTAAAATACCAATATCCCCTCACTCACTATAAACACTATTAACCCCTCTCACTATAAACACTATTAACCCCTGAAATATCAATACCTCCTCACTCATTACAAACACTATTAACCCCATAAATACCAGCATCCCCTCACTCATTACAAACACTATTAACTCCTGAAATACCAGCATCCCCTCACTCACTATAAACACTAATAACCCCTGAAATACCAAAATCCCCTCACTCACTATAAACACTAATAACCCCTGAAATACCAACATCCCTTCACTCATTACAAACACCATTAACCCCTGAAATACCAACATCCCCTCATTCATTACAAACACCATTAACCTCTTAAACACCAACATCCCCTGACTCACTATAAACACTATTAACCCCTGAAATACCAACATCCCCTCACTCACTATAAACACTATTAGGCCCTGAAATACCAATACCACCACATTCACTATAAACACTATTAACCCCAGAAATACCAATACCCCCTCACTCACTATAAACACTATTAACCCCTGAAATACCAATATCCCCTCACTCACTATAAACACTATTAACCCCTGAAATACCAATACCACCACATTCACTATAAACACTATTAACCCCTGAAATACCAATACCCCCTCACTCACTATAAACACTATTAACCCCTGAAATACCAATACCCCCTCACTCACTATAAACACTATTAACCCTTGAAATACCAATACCCCCTCACTCACTGTAAACACTATTAACCCCTGAAATACCAGCATCCCCTCACTCACTATAAACACTATTAACCCCTGAAATACCAACAACCCCTCACTCACTATAAACACTATTAACCCCTAAAATACCAATATCCCCTCACTCACTATAAACACTATGAACCCCTCTCACTATAAACACTATTAACCCCTGAAATACCAATACCACCACACTCATTACAAACACAACTAACCCTGAAATAACATCCTCTCACTCTTTACAAACACTATTAACCCCTGAAATATCAATACCTCCTCACTCAGTACAAACACTATTAACCCCATAAATACCAGCATCCCCTCACTCATTACAAACACTATTAACTCCTGAAATACCAGCATCCCCTCACTCACTATAAACACTAATAACCCCTGAAATACCAGCATCCCCTCACTCACTATAAACACTATTAACCCCTGAAATACCAATACCACCCCATTCACTATAAACACTATTAACCCCTGAAATACCAATACCCCCTCACTCACTATAAACACTATTAACCCCTGAAATACCAATACCCCCTCACTCACTAAAAACACTATTAACCCCTGAAATACCAATACCCCCTCACTCACTATAAACACTATTAACCCCTGAAATACCAGCATCCCCTCACTCACTATAAACACTATTAACCCATGAAATACCAATACCCTCTCACTCACTATAAACACTATTAACCCCTGAAATACCAATACCACCACACTCACTATAAACACTATTAACCCCCTGAAATACCAATATCCCCTCACTCACTATAAACACTATTAACCCTTCACTCACAGAGAGCACTATCAACACTGGAAATACCAAATCCCTAAAATACCAATATCCCCTCACTCACTATAAACACTATTAACCCCTGAAATACCAATATCCCCTCACTCACTATAAACACTATTAACCCCTGAAATACCAATATCCCCTCACTCACTATAAACACTATTAACCCCTGAAATACCAATGTCCCCTCACTCACTATAAACACTATTAACCCCTGAAATACCAATATCCCCTCACTCACTATAAACACTATTAACCCCTGAAATACCAATGTCCCCTCACTCACTATAAACACTATTAACCCCTGAAATACCAATACCCCCTCACTCACTATAAACACTATTAACCCCTTAAATACCAATGCCACCACACTCACTATAAACACTATTAACCCCTGAAATACCAATATCCCCTCACTCACTATAAACACTATTAACCCCTGAAATACCAATATCACCACACTCACTATAAACACAATTAACCCCTGAAATACCAACATCCCCTCGATCACTATAAACACTGTTAACCCCTGAAATACCAATGTCCCCTCACTCACTATAAACACTATTAACCCCTGAAATACCAATATCTCCTCACTCACTATAAACACTATTAACCCCTGAAATACCAATATCCCCTCACTCACTATAAACACTATTAACCCCTGAAATACCAACATCCCCTCACTCACTATAAACACTATTAACCCCTGAAATACCAATATTCCCTCACTCACTATAAACACTATTAACCCCTGAAATACCAGCATCCCCTCACTCACTATAAACACTATTAACCCCTAAAATACCAAAATCCCCTCACTCACTATAAACCCTAATAACCCCTGAAATACCAACATCCCCTGACTCATTATAAAACACTATTAACCCCTGAAATACCAGCATCCCCAGACCCCTCACTCACTATTAACCCCTAAAATACCAAATCCTACCTTACTCACTATAAACACTATTAACCCCTGAAATACCAACATCCCCTCACTCACTATAAACACTATTAACCTCTGAAATACCAATATCCCCTCACTATAAACACTATTAACCCATGAAATGCCAATATCCCCTCACTCACTATAAACACTGTTAACCCCTGAAATACCAATACTACCACACTCATTACAAACACTATTAACCCCTGAAATACCAATATCCCCTCACTCACTATAAACACTATTAACCCTTCACTCACGAGAGCACTATCAACACTGGAAATACCAAATCCCTAAAATACCAATATCCCCACACTCACTATAAACACTATTAACCCCTGAAATACCAATACCCCCTCACTCACTATAAACACTATTAACCCCTCAAATACCAATACCCCCTCACTCACTATAAACACTATTAACCCCTGAAATACCAATACCACCACACTCACTATAAACACTATTAACCCCTGAAATACCAATATCCCCTCACTAACTATAAACACTACTAACCCCTGAAATACCAATATCCCCTCACTCACTATAAACACTACTAACCCCTGAAATACCAATATCCCCTCACTCACTATAAACACTATTAACCCCTGAAATACAAATACCCCCTCACTCACTATAAACACTATTAACCCCTGAAATACCAATACCCCCTCACTCACTATAAACACTATTAACCCTTGAAATACCAATACCCCCTCACTCACTGTAAACACTATTAACCCCTGAAATACCAGCATCCCCTCACTCACTATAAACACTATTAACCCCTGAAATACCAACAACCCCTCACTCTCTATAAACACTATTAACCCCTAAAATACCAATATCCCCTCACTCACTATAAACACTATTAACCCCTCTCACTATAAACACTATTAACCCCTGAAATATCAATACCTCCTCACTCATTACAAACACTATTAACCCCATAAATACCAGCATCCCCTCACTCACTATAAACACTATTAACTCCTGAAATACCAGCATCCCCTCACTCACTATAAACACTAATAACCCCTGAAATACCAGCATCCCCTCACTCACTATAAACACTATTAACCCCTGAAATACCAATACCACCACATTCACTATAAACACTATTAACCCCTGAAATACCAATACCCCCTCACTCACTAAAAACACTATTAACCCCTGAAATACCAATACCCCCTCACTAACTATAAACACTATTAACCCGTGAAATACCAACATCCCCTCACTCACTATAAACACTATTAACCCCTGAAATACCAATACCACCCCATTCACTATAAACACTATTAACCCCTGAAATACCAATACCCCCTCACTCACTATAAACACTATTAACCCCTGAAATACCAATACCCCCTCACTCACTATAAACACTATTAACCCCTGAAATACCAGCATCCCCTCACTCACTATAAACACTATTAACCCATGAAATACCAATACCCTCTCACTCACTATAAACACTATTAACCCCTGAAATACCAATACCACCACACTCACTATAAACACTATTAACCCCCTGAAATACCAATATCCCCTCACTCACTATAAACACTATTAACCCTTCACTCACAGAGAGCACTATCAACACTGGAAATACCAAATCCCTAAAATACCAATATCCCCTCACTCACTATAAACACTATTAACCCCTGAAATACCAATATCCCCTCACTCACTATAAACACTATTAACCCCTGAAATACCAATATCCCCTCACTCACTATAAACACTATTAACCCCTGAAATACCAATACCACCACACTCACTATAAACACTATTAACCCCCTGAAATACCAATATCCCCTCACTCACTATAAACACTATTAACCCTTCACTCACAGAGAGCACTATCAACACTGGAAATACCAAATCCCTAAAATACCAATATCCCCTCACTCACTATAAACACTATTAACCCCTGAAATACCAATATCCCCTCACTCACTATAAACACTATTAACCCCTGAAATACCAATATCCCCTCACTCACTATAAACACTATTAACCCCTGAAATACCAATGTCCCCTCACTCACTATAAACACTATTAACCCCTGAAATACCAATATCCCCTCACTCACTATAAACACTATTAACCCCTGAAATACCAATGTCCCCTCACTCACTATAAACACTATTAACCCCTGAAATACCAATACCCCCTCACTCACTATAAACACTATTAACCCCTTAAATACCAATGCCACCACACTCACTATAAACACTATTAACCCCTGAAATACCAATATCCCCTCACTCACTATAAACACTATTAACCCCTGAAATACCAGCATCCCCTCACTCACTATAAACACTATTAACCCCTGAAATACCAATATCACCACACTCACTATAAACACAATTAACCCCTGAAATACCAACATCCCCTCGATCACTATAAACACTGTTAACCCCTGAAATACCAATGTCCCCTCACTCACTATAAACACTATTAACCCCTGAAATACCAATATCTCCTCACTCACTATAAACACTATTAACCCCTCAAATACCAATATCCCCTCACTCACTATAAACACTATTAACCCCTGAAATACCAACATCCCCTCACTCACTATAAACACTATTAACCCCTGAAATACCAATATTCCCTCACTCACTATAAACACTATTAACCCCTGAAATACCAGCATCCCCTCACTCACTATAAACACTATTAACCCCTAAAATACCAAAATCCCCTCACTCACTATAAACCCTAATAACCCCTGAAATACCAACATCCCCTGACTCATTATAAAACACTATTAACCCCTGAAATACCAGCATCCCCAGACCCCTCACTCACTATTAACCCCTAAAATACCAAATCCTACCTTACTCACTATAAACACTATTAACCCCTGAAATACCAACATCCCCTCACTCACTATAAACACTATTAACCTCTGAAATACCAATATCCCCTCACTCACTATAAACACTATTAACCCATGAAATGCCAATATCCCCTCACTCACTATAAACACTGTTAACCCCTGAAATACCAATACTACCACACTCATTACAAACACTATTAACCCCTGAAATACCAATATCCCCTCACTCACTATAAACACTATTAACCCTTCACTCACCGAGAGCACTATCAACACTGGAAATACCAAATCCCTAAAATACCAATATCCCCACACTCACTATAAACACTATTAACCCCTGAAATACCAATACCCCCTCACTCACTATAAACACTATTAACCCCTGAAATACCAATACCCCCTCACTCACTATAAACACTATTAACCCCTGAAATACCAATACCACCACACTCACTATAAACACTATTAACCCCTGAAATACCAATATCCCCTCACTAACTATAAACACTATTAACCCTTCACTCACAGAGAGCACTATCAACACTGGAAATACCAAATCCCTAAAATACCAATATCCCCTCACTCACTATAAACACTATTAACCCCTGAAATACCAATATCCCCTCACTCACTATAAACACTATTAACCCCTGAAATACCAATATCCCCTCACTCACTATAAACACTATTAACCCCTGAAATACCAATGTCCCCTCACTCACTATAAACACTATTAACCCCTGAAATACCAATATCCCCTCACTCACTATAAACACTATTAACCCCTGAAATACCAATGTCCCCTCACTCACTATAAACACTATTAATCCCTGAAATACCAATACCCCCTCACTCACTATAAACACTATTAACCCCTTAAATACCAATGCCACCACACTCACTATAAACACTATTAACCCCTGAAATACCAATATCCCCTCACTCACTATAAACACTATTAACCCCTGAAATACCAATGTCCCCTCACTCACTATAAACACTATTAACCCCTGAAATACCAATACCCCCTCACTCACTATAAACACTATTAACCCCTTAAATACCAATGCCACCACACTCACTATAAACACTATTAACCCCTGAAATACCAATATCCCCTCACTCACTATAAACACTATTAACCCCTGAAATACCAGCATCCCCTCACTCACTATAAACACTATTAACCCCTGAAATACCAATATCACCACACTCACTATAAACACAATTAACCCCTGAAATACCAACATCCCCTCGATCACTATAAACACTGTTAACCCCTGAAATACCAATGTCCCCTCACTCACTATAAACACTATTAACCCCTGAAATACCAATATCTCCTCACTCACTATAAACACTATTAACCCCTCAAATACCAATATCCCCTCACTCACTATAAACACTATTAACCCCTGAAATACCAACATCCCCTCACTCACTATAAACACTATTAACCCCTGAAATACCAATATTCCCTCACTCACTATAAACACTATTAACCCCTGAAATACCAGCATCCCCTCACTCACTATAAACACTATTAACCCCTAAAATACCAAAATCCCCTCACTCACTATAAACCCTAATAACCCCTGAAATACCAACATCCCCTGACTCATTATAAAACACTATTAACCCCTGAAATACCAGCATCCCCAGACCCCTCACTCACTATTAACCCCTAAAATACCAAATCCTACCTTACTCACTATAAACACTATTAACCCCTGAAATACCAACATCCCCTCACTCACTATAAACACTATTAACCTCTGAAATACCAATATCCCCTCACTCACTATAAACACTATTAACCCATGAAATGCCAATATCCCCTCACTCACTATAAACACTGTTAACCCCTGAAATACCAATACTACCACACTCATTACAAACACTATTAACCCCTGAAATACCAATATCCCCTCACTCACTATAAACACTATTAACCCTTCACTCACCGAGAGCACTATCAACACTGGAAATACCAAATCCCTAAAATACCAATATCCCCACACTCACTATAAACACTATTAACCCCTGAAATACCAATACCCCCTCACTCACTATAAACACTATTAACCCCTGAAATACCAATACCCCCTCACTCACTATAAACACTATTAACCCCTGAAATACCAATACCACCACACTCACTATAAACACTATTAACCCCTGAAATACCAATATCCCCTCACTAACTATAAACACTACTAACCCCTGAAATACCAATATCCCCTCACTCACTATAAACACTACTAACCCCTGAAATACCAATATCCCCTCACTCACTATAAACACTATTAACCCCTGAAATACAAATACCCCCTCACTCACTATAAACACTATTAACCCCTGAAATACCAATACCCCCTCACTCACTATAAACACTATTAACCCCTGAAATACCAATACCACCACACTCACTATAAACACTATTAACCCCCTGAAATACCAATATCCCCTCACTCACTATAAACACTATTAACCCTTCACTCACAGAGAGCACTATCAACACTGGAAATACCAAATCCCTGAAATACCAATGTCCCCTCACTCACTATAAACACTATTAACCCCTGAAATACCAATATCCCCTCACTCACTATAAACACTATTAACCCCTGAAATACCAATGTCCCCTCACTCACTATAAACACTATTAACCCCTGAAATACCAATACCCCCTCACTCACTATAAACACTATTAACCCCTTAAATACCAATGCCACCACACTCACTATAAACACTATTAACCCCTGAAATACCAATATCCCCTCACTCACTATAAACACTATTAACCCCTGAAATACCAGCATCCCCTCACTCACTATAAACACTATTAACCCCTGAAATACCAATATCACCACACTCACTATAAACACAATTAACCCCTGAAATACCAACATCCCCTCGATCACTATAAACACTGTTAACCCCTGAAATACCAATGTCCCCTCACTCACTATAAACACTATTAACCCCTGAAATACCAATATCTCCTCACTCACTATAAACACTATTAACCCCTCAAATACCAATATCCCCTCACTCACTATAAACACTATTAACCCCTGAAATACCAACATCCCCTCACTCACTATAAACACTATTAACCCCTGAAATACCAATATTCCCTCACTCACTATAAACACTATTAACCCCTGAAATACCAGCATCCCCTCACTCACTATAAACACTATTAACCCCTAAAATACCAAAATCCCCTCACTCACTATAAACCCTAATAACCCCTGAAATACCAACATCCCCTGACTCATTATAAAACACTATTAACCCCTGAAATACCAGCATCCCCAGACCCCTCACTCACTATTAACCCCTAAAATACCAAATCCTACCTTACTCACTATAAACACTATTAACCCCTGAAATACCAACATCCCCTCACTCACTATAAACACTATTAACCTCTGAAATACCAATATCCCCTCACTCACTATAAACACTATTAACCCATGAAATGCCAATATCCCCTCACTCACTATAAACACTGTTAACCCCTGAAATACCAATACTACCACACTCATTACAAACACTATTAACCCCTGAAATACCAATATCCCCTCACTCACTATAAACACTATTAACCCTTCACTCACCGAGAGCACTATCAACACTGGAAATACCAAATCCCTAAAATACCAATATCCCCACACTCACTATAAACACTATTAACCCCTGAAATACCAATACCCCCTCACTCACTATAAACACTATTAACCCCTGAAATACCAATACCCCCTCACTCACTATAAACACTATTAACCCCTGAAATACCAATACCACCACACTCACTATAAACACTATTAACCCCTGAAATACCAATATCCCCTCACTAACTATAAACACTATTAACCCTTCACTCACAGAGAGCACTATCAACACTGGAAATACCAAATCCCTAAAATACCAATATCCCCTCACTCACTATAAACACTATTAACCCCTGAAATACCAATATCCCCTCACTCACTATAAACACTATTAACCCCTGAAATACCAATATCCCCTCACTCACTATAAACACTATTAACCCCTGAAATACCAATGTCCCCTCACTCACTATAAACACTATTAACCCCTGAAATACCAATATCCCCTCACTCACTATAAACACTATTAACCCCTGAAATACCAATGTCCCCTCACTCACTATAAACACTATTAATCCCTGAAATACCAATACCCCCTCACTCACTATAAACACTATTAACCCCTTAAATACCAATGCCACCACACTCACTATAAACACTATTAACCCCTGAAATACCAATATCCCCTCACTCACTATAAACACTATTAACCCCTGAAATACCAATGTCCCCTCACTCACTATAAACACTATTAACCCCTGAAATACCAATACCCCCTCACTCACTATAAACACTATTAACCCCTTAAATACCAATGCCACCACACTCACTATAAACACTATTAACCCCTGAAATACCAATATCCCCTCACTCACTATAAACACTATTAACCCCTGAAATACCAGCATCCCCTCACTCACTATAAACACTATTAACCCCTGAAATACCAATATCACCACACTCACTATAAACACAATTAACCCCTGAAATACCAACATCCCCTCGATCACTATAAACACTGTTAACCCCTGAAATACCAATGTCCCCTCACTCACTATAAACACTATTAACCCCTGAAATACCAATATCTCCTCACTCACTATAAACACTATTAACCCCTCAAATACCAATATCCCCTCACTCACTATAAACACTATTAACCCCTGAAATACCAACATCCCCTCACTCACTATAAACACTATTAACCCCTGAAATACCAATATTCCCTCACTCACTATAAACACTATTAACCCCTGAAATACCAGCATCCCCTCACTCACTATAAACACTATTAACCCCTAAAATACCAAAATCCCCTCACTCACTATAAACCCTAATAACCCCTGAAATACCAACATCCCCTGACTCATTATAAAACACTATTAACCCCTGAAATACCAGCATCCCCAGACCCCTCACTCACTATTAACCCCTAAAATACCAAATCCTACCTTACTCACTATAAACACTATTAACCCCTGAAATACCAACATCCCCTCACTCACTATAAACACTATTAACCTCTGAAATACCAATATCCCCTCACTCACTATAAACACTATTAACCCATGAAATGCCAATATCCCCTCACTCACTATAAACACTGTTAACCCCTGAAATACCAATACTACCACACTCATTACAAACACTATTAACCCCTGAAATACCAATATCCCCTCACTCACTATAAACACTATTAACCCTTCACTCACCGAGAGCACTATCAACACTGGAAATACCAAATCCCTAAAATACCAATATCCCCACACTCACTATAAACACTATTAACCCCTGAAATACCAATACCCCCTCACTCACTATAAACACTATTAACCCCTGAAATACCAATACCCCCTCACTCACTATAAACACTATTAACCCCTGAAATACCAATACCACCACACTCACTATAAACACTATTAACCCCTGAAATACCAATATCCCCTCACTAACTATAAACACTACTAACCCCTGAAATACCAATATCCCCTCACTCACTATAAACACTACTAACCCCTGAAATACCAATATCCCCTCACTCACTATAAACACTATTAACCCCTGAAATACAAATACCCCCTCACTCACTATAAACACTATTAACCCCTGAAATACCAATACCCCCTCACTCACTATAAACACTATTAACCCTTGAAATACCAATACCCCTCACTCACTGTAAACACTATTAACCCCTGAAATACCAGCATCCCCTCACTCACTATAAACACTATTAACCCCTGAAATACCAACAACCCCTCACTCACTATAAACACTATTAACCCCTAAAATACCAATATCCCCTCACTCACTATAAACACTATTAACCCCTCTCACTATAAACACTATTAACCCCTGAAATATCAATACCTCCTCACTCATTACAAACACTATTAACCCCATAAATACCAGCATCCCCTCACTCATTACAAACACTATTAACTCCTGAAATACCAGCATCCCCTCACTCACTATAAACACTAATAACCCCTGAAATACCAAAATCCCCTCACTCACTATAAACACTAATAACCCCTGAAATACCAACATCCCTTCACTCATTACAAACACCATTAACCCCTGAAATACCAACATCCCCTCATTCATTACAAACACCATTAACCTCTTAAACACCAACATCCCCTGACTCACTATAAACACTATTAACCCCTGAAATACCAACATCCCCTCACTCACTATAAACACTATTAGGCCCTGAAATACCAATACCACCACATTCACTATAAACACTATTAACCCCAGAAATACCAATACCCCCTCACTCACTATAAACACTATTAACCCCTGAAATACCAATACCCCCTCACTCACTATAAACACTATTAACCCCTGAAATACCAATACCCCCTCACTCACTATAAACACTATTAACCCCTGAAATACCAGCATCCCCTCACTCACTATAAACACTATTAACCCCTGAAATACCAATATCCCCTCACTCACTATAAACACTATTAACCCCTGAAATACCAATACCACCACACTCATTACAAACACTATTAACCCCTGAAATACCAATATCCCCTCACTCACTATAAACACTATTAACCCCTGAAATACCAGCATCCCCTCACTCACTATAAACACTATTAACCCCTGAAATACCAATATCCCCTCACTCACTATAAACACTATTAACCCCTGAAATACCAATATCCCCTCACTCACTATAAACACTATTAACCCCTGAAATACCAGCATCCCCTCACTCACTATAAACACTATCAACCCCTGAAATACCAAGACCACCACACTCACTTTAAACACTATTATCCCCTCACTCACTATAAACACTATTAACCCCTGAAATACCAGCATCCCCTCACTCACTATAAACACTATCAACCCCTGAAATACCAAGACCACCACACTCACTTTAAACACTATTATCCCCTCACTCACTATAAACACTTTTAACCCCTAAAATACCAACAACCCCTCACTCACTATAAACATTATCAATCCCTAAAATACCGACACCACCACACTCATTACAAACACTATTAACCCCTGAAATACCAACAACCCCTCACTCACTATTAAAACTATTAACCCCTGAAATACCAATACCCCCTCACTCACTATAAACACTATTAACCCCTGAAATACCAATACCCCCTCACTCACTATAAACACTATTAACCCCTGAAATACCAGCATCCCCTCACTCACTATAAACACTATTAACCCCTGAAATACCAATACCACCACACTCATTACAAACACTATTAACCCCTGAAATACCAATATCCCCTCACTCACTATAAACACTATTAACCCCTGAAATACCAGCATCCCCTCACTCACTATAAACACTATTAACCCCTGAAATACCAATATCCCCTCACTCACTATAAACACTATTAACCCCTGAAATACCAATATCCCCTCACTCACTATAAACACTATTAACCCCTGAAATACCAGCATCCCCTCACTCACTATAAACACTATCAACCCCTGAAATACCAAGACCACCACACTCACTTTAAACACTATTATCCCCTCACTCACTATAAACACTATTAACCCCTGAAATACCAACATCCCCTCACTCACTATAAACACTATTAACCCCTGAATTACCAATACCAACACACTCACTATAAACACTATTAACCCCTGAAATACCAATACCCCCTCACTCACTATAAGCACTATTAACCCCTGAAATACCAATACCCCTCACTCACTATAAACACTATTAACCCCTGAAATACCAATACGCCCTCACTCACTATAAACACTATTGACCCCTGAAGTACCAGCATCCCCTCACTCACTATAAACACTATTAACCCCTGAAATACCAATACCCCCTCACTCACTATAAACACTATTAACCCCTGAAATACCAATATCCCCTCACTCACTATAAACACTATTAACCCCTGAAATACCAATACCACCACACTCACTATAAACACTATTAACCCCTGAAATACCAATACCACCACACTCACTATAAACACAATTAACCCCCTGAAATACCAATACCCCCCACTCACTATAAACACTATTAACCCCTGAAATACCAGCATCCCCTCACTCACTATAAACACTATTAACCCCTGAAATACCAGCATCCCCTCACTCACTATAAACACTATTAACCCCTGAAATACCAATATCCCCTCACTAACTATAAACACTATTAACCCTTCACTGACCGAGAGCACTATATACACTGGAAATACCAAATCCCTAAAATACCAATATCCCCTCACTCACTATAAACACTATAAACACTATTAACCCCTGAAATACCAATATCCCCTCACTCACTATAAACACTATTAACCCCTGAAATACCAGCATCCCCTCACTCACTATAAACACTATCAACCCCTAAAATACCAACACCACCACACTCATTACAAACACTATTAACCCCTGAAATACCAACAACCCCTCACTCACTATAAACACTTTTAACCCCTAAAATACCAACATCCCCTCACTCACTATAAACACTTTTAACCCCTAAAATACCAACAACCCCTCACTCACTATAAACACTATTAACCCCTAAAATACCAATATCCCCTCACTCACTATAAACACTATTAACCCCTTCGCACTATAAACACTATTAACCCCTGAAATACCAACATCCCCTCACTCACTATAAACACTATTAACCCCTGAAATACCAATACCACCACACTCATTACAAACACAACTAACCCTGAAATAACATCCTTTCACTCTTTACAAACACTATTAACCCCTGAAATATCAATACCTCCTCACTCATTACAAACACTATTAACCCCATAAATACCAACATCCCCTCACTCATTACAAACACCATTAACTTCTGAAATACCAGCATCCCCTCACTCATTATAAACACTATTAACCCCTAAAATACCAAAATCCCCTCACTCACTATAAACACTAATAACCCCTGAAATACCAACATCCCTTCACTTTACCCACAATCCAAGACAAGCGGAGATTAAAGGTGGCGGTGTAGGTTTTCTTCTCTCACCCCACTGCTCCTTTAAAACCCTGCCCACCCCCCCTTCCCTCTCTTTCCCATCATTCGAAATTCATTCAATTCGCCTTTTCAAACCCTTCTCTGCTAACATTGCCGTCATCCATCGTCCCCCTGGTTCCCCTCTCCTCTTCCTTGACCACTTTGCTGCCTGGCTACCCTACTTCCTCTCTTCCAACATTCCATCCCTAATTCTTGGAGACTTCAATATTCCCATTAACCCACCTTTAACCCCAGCAGCCTCTAAACTACTTTCAATTACTTCCTCCCTTGGACTATTGCAGTGGGCTAATTCTCCCACTCATGTAGCTGGCAATACCCTCGACCTTATTTTCTCCTACTCATGTACATTATCTAATATCTGCAATACTCCATTTCCTCTCTCTGATCACCACCTCTTATCGTTTGCTCTCAATTACCCCCTCACCCAACAACCTCAGCCTAACCCCCCTCAGCTCAGGAGGAACCTTAACTCTATTGACCTCCAGCAGCTGTCGGCTGACATTGATTCACAACTGCTATCCATCCTGTCCCTCACTGGCCATCTCCACATATAACACTACCCTCACATCTGCCTTGAACACTGCAGCCCCACTCCAAACATGCACCATGAGGAGAACGCGACCCCAACCTTGGCATAATAAATCAACACGCTATCTGCAGAGTTGCTCCCGCTGTGCTGAACGCTCCTGGAGGAAGTCCCGCACCCAGGCAGACTATCTTCATTATAGATTCATGTTGCTTTCGTACAGCGCAGCCCTTGCCCTCGCCAAACAGTCCTACTTTTCCTCTCTCATTAGTTCATGCTCCCGCAATCCCAGACGTCTCTTTGACACTTTTAATTCCCTTCTCCGCCCTGCTGTGGCCACCCCCCAAACTAACCTTACTTCTGATAACTTTGCATGTTACTTCACTGACAAGATTGAACAGCTAAGGAAACAATTCTCCCCTCCTTGCCGTTCTCTTTCTCAACCACACATAAATCATGCTTTCCCTACCCTTCAGACTTTCTCCCCAGCTACTGAACAAGAGGTGGCTGCACTTCTCCATTTCTCTTTATACTGCCTCTCTTGGAAAACTTATTGCCTCTTTTGGATTCAACTACCACCTGTACGCTGATGACACTCAGATATACCTCTCCTCACCGGACCTCTCCCCGGCCGTCCTGCAACGTGTCACTGCTTGCCTCTCTTCCATCTCTGACTGGATGTCGTCACGCTTTCTCAAACTTAACATCTCTAAAACTGAACTCCTTGTCTTTCCTCCTCCTAATACTGATCCTCCTCTCTCACTCTCCCTTCAAGTCAGTGATATCCACATGAGTCCATCCCTACAAGCGCGCTGTCTTGGCGTCATACTTGACTCTGGTCTCACCTTTGAGTCTCACATCCAGTTTGTTGCCAAATCCTGTAGGTTCCAACTCAAAAACATAGCCCGCATCCGCCCCTTTCTTATGCAAGATGCTACCAAGGAGCTTGTCCATGCTCTAGTAATTTCCCGCATGGATTACTGTAACCCTCTCCTGATTGGTCTCCCCAAAAGCCGTACTGCCCCGCTACAGTCTGTAATGAATGCTGCAGCTAGACTGATTTTCCTATCCAGTCGGTCCTCTCACACCTCGCCCCTCTGCCAGTCCTTACATTGGCTCCCTGTATCCTATAGGAGTCAATTCAACGTGCTAACCCATACATTTAAAGCACTGAACAATTCCAGCCCCTCTTATATCTCTTCACTGATCCAGAGGTATGCCCCTCCTCGTACCCTCCGCTCTGCCCGCGACCACCTCCTGACCGCTGCTCGCACCCGTACGGCCAACTCACGCTTGCAGGACCTCTCACGGGCGGCTCCTCTCCTATGGAATAACTTGCCTACTGCCATCAGACTCTCCCCTAGTCTTCAATCATTTAAGAAGGGCCTTAAATCCCATCTCTTCAGGAAAGCGTATGGCCTCCCAGAGTAATCTCTCCCTAACATACCTGTCCCTATGGAATAGTGCTTTGCTCTCTCCTCCAGCTCTGCTTCACTCCTACTTGATATTTCCTATCCTAATGTTTCTAATACCCCACTTCCTATAGACTGTAAGCTCATTTGAGCAGGGTCCTCTTCAACCTATTGTTCCTGTAAGTTTTCTTGTAATTGTCTTATTTATTGTTACATCCCCCCCTCTCAAAATATTGTAAAGCGCTACGGAATCTGTTGGCGCTATATAAATGGCAATAATAATAATAATAATAATAATAATTGCAAACACCATTAACCTCTGAAATACCAACATCCCCTTACTCACTATAAACACTATTAACCCCTGAAATACCAATACCACCTCACTCACTATAAACACTATTAACCCCTGAAATACCAACATCCCCTCACTCATTACAAACACCATTAACCCCTAAAATAACAACCTCACTCATTACAAACACTATTAACCCCTAAAATACCAATACACCTCACTAATTACAAACACCATTAACCCCTGAAATACTAACATCCCTCACTTACTATAAACACGATTAACCCCTTAAATAGAAACATCCCCTCACTCACTATAAACACTATTAACTCCTGAAATACCAGTATCCCCTCACTCACTATAAACATTATAAACCCCTGAAATACCAACATCCCCTCACTCACTATAAACATTATAAACCCCTGAAATACCAACATGCCCTCACGCGTTACAAACACCATTAACCCCTGAAATACCAACATCCCCTCACACGTTACAAACACCATTAACCCCTGAAATACCAACATCCCCTCACTCACTATAAACATGATTAAACCCTTAAATAGAAACATCCCCTCACTCACTATAAACACTATTAACCCCGAAAATACCAACATCCCCTCACTCACTATAAACACTATTAACCCCGAAAATACCAACATCCCCTCACTCACTAAACACAATTTACCTCTAAAATACCAACATCCCCTCACCCACTATAAACACTAACCCCTGAAATACCAATACCCCCTCACTCATTACAAACACTATTAACCCCTGAAATACCATTAACCCCTGAAATTCCAACATCCCCTCACTCACTATAAACACTATTAACCCATGAAATACCAATACCCCCTCACTCATTAAAAACGCTATTAACCCCTGAAATATCAATACCTCCTCACTCATTACAAACACCATTAACCCCTGAAATACCAATAACCCCACAATCATTACAAACACTATTAACCCCTGAAATACCAATTCCCCCTCAATCATTACAAACACCATTAACCCCTGAAATACCAAACCCCTAAAATAACAATAAACTACTCACTCACTTTATACACTAATAACCCCAGAAACACACATACCTTATAACTCACTACCAACCCTATTATCCTCTAAATTACCAATCCTTACTCACTATAAACAATGTTATCCCCAAAAATAACAATAAACACTATTAAGCCCTGAAACACCAACCCTAACTCACTACTTACACTATAAACCCTTGAAATATCAAACCCTGTACACACACTATAAACACCATTAACCCCTGAAATACCAATAACCCCTCACTCACTAAAACACTATTAACTGCTAAAATACCAATAACCACTCACTATAAGCACTAACCCATACAATGTCAACAATCGCTCACTCAATACAGTGGCGATTAACCCTTGAAATTCCAAGAGCTCGACACTCGCTAAAAACACTGTTAACCCTTGAAATACCAAACTCTGCTCACTCACTATAAACACTATTCACCCCTGAAATTCCAACAACCCATCAGTCACTGCCAACACTCTTAACCCCTAAAATAACAATAGCTACTCACTCACTATAAACACTATTAACCACAGAAATACTAATACCCCATAACTCACTACCAATCCTATTATCCCCTGAAATACCAATCCTCACTCACTATAAACACTTTTAACCCCAGAAATACCAGTAAACCCTCATGTAACGGATCACCTGGCACCCCGACTGGGTACCTCCATTAACAGATGCTTCCTAGCTGACGCCGAGGACTTTAAGCACCGCACGGACACAACAACCACCGCAGAGTCCACAACCACCGTAGCTTAACTGGAATCTCGCCGTCTTCCTTCCACCCTGGATCAACCTCTAACATCCAAGACCGTGTAGGAGAGACCTCTCCTCCAGGAGAGCATAACAGGAACAGCTCTTAAAGAGCTAAGTGATTAGAACCCAGAGGAGTATACAAAGTATAGCAATCCCCATTGTGTCAGTGAGACAAGACTATGTGTTGAGGATCAAACAGGAACAGAATGTTTAATGGCACAAACTGGTCTTTTATACAAGTTTTACAGTGTGACGAACTACACTTCGCCACTGGCTTTTGGAGGGGCCTGATTGCTAGCCTCCTACCCTGTGATTATGGTCCTTTTAATTTATTGGGTCTTAAGGCACTTGGGACAGAACCCTTTGTCCCTGGATTGAATCTTTTGCCTGCATTACTTGGATTTTATATTCTCCTTTGTGTATTCGGGGATTGGTTCGGTGAAGTAAGGTTCTATTACAGCCAGGATAATGTTATTCAAGCAGACAAACAACCTGCCGAACGACCGACCACCCTGCCTGGTTCGGTGAAGTAAACTTCTATTACAGCCAGGATAAGGTTATTCAAGCATACGAACAAACTGCCAAACGACTGACCACCCTGCATGTGGAGTGCGTGGCTTGTTAACCACCCAGAAGCTGTGGTTAACCGCAGCTTAATTGCCGAACAGCTGGGTGGTCGTCTTTCGTATGAAAGAACACGTGGCGGCGCCCATATTGCTTAGCTGAACGCGCTCAGCGGTGTTTTGTCGTCGAACGCCTGGAACTAAAATTGGACAATCAAAGGCACGAACACCGCTGAGACTTCCACCTTCCGTGCGCTCAGCTAAATACACATGAACAGAGCGCTATTCAGTGAAAGCAAACTACCGAATGAGACACATCTAATGGAGGTTTGCACGAACTGATCCTTTCGTGAAATTTATACATTATGTGAATGAGAAGATAGACCGGCCGCACAGCCTAAATCTGTGGAACTATTTTGGGCATGAAAGCCATGCTTGCGGTCGGTCAAAAGAGACTTCCATAAAACTTTTGAACCCCTGCTCTGATCTGGGTGATTTTGGGATATGTTGTTCGCCCAGATCAGAGCTATCCAGGGATGTAGGATTTATGGGGATATGTTTGAGTTTTGGGGTGTTTCTGAACTTTGATTAAAATTGGGTATTTTCTGCCTGTGGATAATTAAGTTATTCCATTAGCTCTCAATTATATCACAGGCAGAGGGGTGGGATTGCTGACTGTATGTGGCAGTGCTACTGTGTTAATTATTGTTCTCATTGGTTTGTGTACCTTTTGTCCTTGTGTTCCATCAGGTCCAGGGGGTGCGCCTCTGGCCTGAAAATGTGTACAAAAGAAATGCCTTTGTGCTCAATATACCCATTCTAAATGACCCTCAACGTGCAGCCTCGACTCGTGTTTGGAGGGGACAGCTACATGGATTGCTATGCTCTTCATACTCCCTTAGCTTCACTGAACTCTTGTAAGAGCTTGTTCCTGTTCCTGCTTCACTCTCTGAAGGAAGACAGGTTCAAGCATTGGAGCCAGGAGCCTTGTTGTAGGTCCAGGGTGGGTAGAAGACGGCGAGACCCCAACCAAGCTGCGACGGTTTATGGGGTCTGCAGTGCTTATGGTGTCTGGTGCAGTGCTGATGGTCCTTGGTGAGCACTAGGAGCATCCTTCGACGGTCCAACCCTCAGCTAGCCTCGGGCAACCGTCACATACAGCAAAGGTGATGCCCAGGTGGCACCGAGACACAAAACATTTAAGCCAATGAAAACAGTTTAACAAGGAACGACACTCCCACATCAGGGCTCGAGTCCTGCAGGAACAGTGTTCCTGCACTTTTTTTAGAGCAGGAACGCCATTCCTGTTTGTGGTCCTGCAGGCACTCAGGGTGCGGCAAAAATGCTACCCTCATATGCCCCCCTGTGTTCCCCCTGTTATGGGGGGGCCCAAGAGATGGCCTGATGGCCACCTGATGGACCCCCCTGGTGGGCGGCTGTCTCCCTGTGACAGGCGGCGAGGGAGCTGTGTTTTCTCTGCTTTGCTCCCTCGCACATTTGCTGATGCCAGGAGCCGGAATATGACATCCTATGCCTGCTCCCAGCATCAGTGACAGCCCGTGCGGCGACAGGGAGCAAATCAGAGCTCCCTCGCCGCGTCTGACAGGGAGACAGGTGCCTGCCACACTGAAGCCCACTGGATTCCAGGGACAGGTCCATGCCAGCTCTCCAGGTAGAGAGGCTGGATGGACTTTTTAAAATAAAATAATAATTTGTGAGTGTATGTGTGTGTGTCTGTGAGTGTGTATGTGTGTGTGTCTGTGAGCGTCTGTGTGAGTGTGTGTGTTTGTGCGTGTGTGAGAGTGTTTGTGTACACCTGTCAGTGTGTGTGTTCACGCGTGTATATTTATATACGAGTGTATATTATTATTTTTGGCGGGGGGGTGGATCTTGGGTGAGTTCCCACACTTGTGTGTATGCGTGTTTGTGAGTGTATGCGTGTTTGTGTGTGTGTCTGTGAGTATCTGTGTGTGTGTGTGTCTTGATATGTATGTGTGCCTGAGTGTGTGTATTCACAATTGTATATTATTATTTTGGGGGGGGTGGATCTTGGGTGAGTTCCCACACGTGTGTGTGTGTGTGTGTGTGTCTGTGAGTGTCTGTGTGCGTGTTTGTGAGTGTGAGTGTGTGTGTATCTGTGTGCTTCTGAGTATGTGTGCGCACACGTGTATGTGTGTGTGTATATATATATATATATATATATATATATATATATATATATACACATATACAAGTGTATATTATTATTTTTGTTGGGGGGTGGATCTTGGGTGAGTTCCCACACTTTATTCCCCTGGACTTGACCCCTGTCCCACATACATTACACAATCCCTCCCCTCTGCTTGTGATACAATTAAGATAGATAATACAATAATCTATTTATCCACAGGCAGAAAAACACACATTTTCCCCAAAGTACTGAAAACACCCCAAAACATATCCCATTCCCTGATAGCCTTGATCTGGATGAACAACATATCCAAAAATCACCCAGATCAGAGCAGGGGTTCAGGAAATTCCTGGAAGTCTCTTGACCGACCGCACACATATTTCCATGCCCAAAACAGTTCCAGAGAATAAGGCTGTGCTGACGGTCTATTTCTAATTGTCGGGATTCCGCGGGCGGCTGCGAGGGGAGGCTGCACTCCGCTCGGAGTACTCACCCTCCAGCCGTCCGCGGTCCCCTCCTCCTCATGGGCTCGGTGAGCGGCATCCTTCCAGCCTCGGATGCTGCCCGCGTCTTCCTCCACATTCCCCAGCGGCAGCATGCATGACGCTGCACGCTGGGAGACCGCCCAATATATTACACGCCGGGGTCAGTCACCTGACCAGGCGTTAAAGGCACAGTGCCTCAATCACAGTGGGAGGTTTAGACATCTCCCACGTGTGATCGTTAATTCTGATTGGAAATTATCCAATCAGAATTAACCTTATGGTTTAAATACTTACCTTTCCTGTTCCTCCCTGTCCTGTTGTGGTCCTTTCTTGCTAGTATTGCTACTGAACTTGTGTTTCTGGTTACGTACTCTCTGGCTTGTTAATCTGACTTTGTGACTTTCTCCTACCCTTTGACCTCGGTTTGTTTCTCGTTATTCTGTCTTCTGGTTCCCCTTACTCGGCTTGTCTCCTGACTATTCTTTGTGTGCTTAGCCCGGCCACTCTAAGGTCCGGTACTGCACCTTTTCTGTGTGTGTGTGTGTGTTTGTGTTAGCGTGTTGGGTTCCCAGAATCGTGACACTAATAGTTCAAATACCATTCGAATTACCGAATGAACTGGTGAATGGCCATAGTCTATGTGGCGGTACCAGCCTTGCCACTGGGCATTGGAGAAGACTGATTGCCAGCCTCCTGCCATGTGACTATGGCCCCTGAGATGTATTGCCTGCTCTCCTGTACTGCTGAGGATTGCTACCCCTTAGGTGGATTTGGCTATGGAGCTTGTGTAGTGCCCTCTGTTGGTAGCAACAGTAATATGCACTACCTGAATAGCAAGACTGGTAATTTGCATATTCGGGTAGATTTGCATATCGCTAATTCTGCATGCAGGAGAGACATTTGTGTTAATTATGGTCTTACCCACCTATTTATAAATATGTAATTATGTTATAATAAGTCACTGAATGTTGCCTGCTATGATTTGACTGTTTGTAATTTTATTGAGTTTTCACAGCAATGTTAATGTAATGACCAAATGGGCTAGTCCCAAGTAAAATAAAGATTTTGTCAGTTCTACTTCACCCTCAATTTGGAGTCCTGTCTCTTATTGGGGGAATCTGCTACAAGGGATTGCTATGCTCTGCATATTCCCTTGTTATAATCACTCCTAAGCTCTTTTAAGAGCTCGTTCCTGCTTCGCTCTGGAAGGAAGAGAGGTTCGTCCTGCGGTGGTTGTAGTGTCGGCTAGAGTGCTTGGAATCCTCAAGAAGCGCTAGGAGCATCCATCAACGGAGGTACCCAGTCGGGGTGCCAGGCGATCCGTTACATTGGTGGCAAGCGGCGGGATCGTTCCTACAACCAGAGGGACAGCTACAGACAACACCATTTCTGGATTACAAATTGAGGGCAACGCTAGTATCCGTACAGCGACCCTATCTACAAAGGAACTCAGAAAATGGAGAAGAAGCTTCAGGATGTAATGTCCAGTTACGTAAGCCTGGGGGGTGGAGGAGTCCCAGAGGAGGACAGGATGAGGTTCAGAGATATGGCCAGAGCCGAATTGTGGGACGAAGCCCTAGAGGAAGTACAGTATTCACGAGGGGATCAGCGCCGCAGCAGAAGGCAGCGAATTCTGGCTAGAATGGCAGAGCGGATGCCCCTCCTGAGAAAACAGACCACAGAAAAGTGGGTGACTAGACTCGAGATTCTAGTATACGCAGAACTGGTGCTCGACGACGCATACCAGGCGCTACAGTGGTACGCGGCTCAGTGTGTCCCCAGGATGGCAGAGTATGAGTTCCCAGAAGGCGGAGATTACACGGGCCCCGGTCTATTTTGGGATAATAGTGGTGACGAGGACTTTGGGGAAGATACCGACTATCGTTTTTGGGACCTGTACGGCATCCGAGAGAACATGCTGGGTCTCTTTGGCGCTATTGACCTCGAGGCAGACCTACGATATTTAGTTACCCAGGAATGGAACCTGGAGGGGGATTACCTGCGACTCATCAATGAGGCCTGGGAAGAGACAACTGGCCCTCCCGCCCAACAGCAACCAGCAGTACCCGAGGTGGCAGAGTTCCTAGACTGGTCCTGTGAGCAACCCCAGGGAGATGAAGGTGTCGTCCTTCCTCCCCAGCGGCAGGCTGAGTTACAGGGGGCAGAGGTTGTTGTTCCTGCCCCCCAGCAGCAAAGTGAGATGCCAAGAAGGCAGTGTGAAGTGAAGGGAGAGGAGAGCAGCGTCCTCCCTCCCCAGCGGCAATGTGTGCCCCAGGGAGCTGATGGTGTCGTCCATCCTCCCCAGCAGCCGTGTGTGTCCAAAGGAGCCGAAGGTGCAGTCCTTCCTCCCCAGCGGCAGGCTGAGTTACAGGGGGCAGAGGTTGTTGTTCCTGCCCCCCAGCAGCAAAGTGAGATGCCAAGAAGGCAGTGTGAAGTGAAGGGAGAGGAGAGCAGCGTCCTCCCTCCCCAGCGGCAATGTGTGCCCCAGGGAGATGATGGTGTCGTCCATCCTCCCCAGCAGCCGTGTGTGTCCAAGGGAGCCGAAGGTGCAGTCCTTCCTCCCCAGCGGCAGGCTGAGTTACAGGGGGCAGAGGTTGTTGTTCCTGCCCCCCAGCAGCAAAGTGATGTGCCAGGAAGGCAGTGTGAAGTGAAGGGAGAGGAGAGCAGCGTCCTCCCTCCCCAGTGGCAGTGTGTACCCCAGGGAGCTGAAGGTGCCGTCCTTCCTCCCCAGCGGCAGTGTGCCCTGCAGGGAGCAGAGACAGTCAGTCTCGCACCCCAACCGCAGGACAAAAGAATGAAAGGGGAAACAGCTGGTCTCCCTTTTCCCCAGCAGAGAGAGTGGCAGGGAGAGGAGCCTGCTAACCCCTCTCCCCAGCAGCAGTTCACCGTCCAGAGAGAGGAGCTTGTTATACCCTCTCTCCCACGGCAGCCTAACCCACCAAGGGGAGATGTTAAGCCCCACAACTGTGCAGATGGGACTGTAGTCTCTGCACTTACAGCACAAGGGATAGGGACGGTCGGTCCTGTTCCCCAGCCTCAGGGTGATGGATCCAAAAGGGAGACAGTCAGTCTCCCCCTCCGGCAGTCGAGCTGTGCACCTAAAGGGGAGACAGTCAGTCTCCAGCAACCAGGCGCCCACCAGACTACTCCCGTGGTAGTGCTGGCAACCGGACAGAGTACCGCTGGTCTCTGCCCCCTCAGCAACCCACCAAGGCAGCCTACCAGTCTCCCACCCAGCAGCGGTGAAACACCAGAACCTGGACAAAATTCTTCCTCACCCAGATGTAGTAACCGGCTAGTGTGGGTGGGCTGCTCTGTTATTTCTGTTTTGTGGGTGGGTTGCTGGACTAACCAGGGCACTGACCGGCAGAAAGTCAGGTACCCTGTTAGTCTAATTGGCAAAGGGGAGAAATGTGGCGGTACCAGCCTTGCCACTGGGCATTGGAGAAGACTGATTGCCAGCCTCCTGCCATGTGACTATGGCCCCTGAGATGTATTGCCTGCTCTCCTGTACTGCTGAGGATTGCTACCCCTTAGGTGGATTTGGCTATGGAGCTTGTGTAGTGCCCTCTGTTGGTAGAAACAGTAATATGCACTACCTGAATAGCAAGACTGGTAATTTGCATATTCGGGTAGATTTGCATATCGCTAATTCTGCATGCAGGAGAGACATTTGTGTTAATTATGGTCTTACCCACCTATTTATAAATATGTAATTATGTTATAATAAGTCACTGAATGTTGCCTGCTATGATTTGACTGTTTGTAATTTTATTGAGTTTTCACAGCAATGTTAATGTAATGACCAAATGGGCTAGTCCCAAGTAAAATAAAGATTTTGTCAGTTCTACTTCACCCTCAATTTGGAGTCCTGTCTCTTATTGGGGGAATCTGCTACAAGGGATTGCTATGCTCTGCATATTCCCTTGCTATAATCACTCCTAAGCTCTTTTAAGAGCTCGTTCCTGCTTCGCTCTGGAAGGAAGAGAGGTTCGTCCTGCGGTGGTTGTGGTGTCGGCTAGAGTGCTTGGAATCCTCAAGAAGCGCTAGGAGCATCCATCAACGGAGGTACCCAGTCGGGGTGCCAGGCGATCCGTTACAGTCTATGTGTGTCAGTGGTTCGTGGGCTTCAATGTACCGAATGCAACTGTGTTTGTATGAAATTGAAACGAATGGCTGGAAGTCTGGATGTCCCAGCGGTGTTCATGCATACGAGAACATACGAAAACAGTTACATACATTCGACGAGAAAACACCGCTGGCCGTTCGACAGTTTAAGATGGCCGCTGCCACGTGTTCGTTCATACGAACGATGATACATTCGGCAATTATGCTGCGGTTAACCACAGCTTCTGTGAGATTAACGAGCAGCACACTCCACTTGTGGGTGGCCCGTTTGTTCGTCAGTTTGTTCGGTAAACTAACACCATTATCACAATCCATTCGGCAAGCCCCATTCACTAAACAATTGCAGGAAAAGGCCCGAACAAAAGTCTTTCCACAGTCCTGAACCAAAGTCTAAAACAGGGGCCATAATCACAAGGCAACAGGCTGGCCATTAGACCTCTCAAAAAAACAGTGTGAAGATGCTTTCATCACACCTCACTTACTATAAAAACTATTAACCCCTGATACACCAATAACTCCTCACTCACTACAAACAATATTAACCCTTGTAATATGAATATCCCTTCACTCACTATAAATACTTTTAATCCTTGAAAAAACAATATTTTCTCTCACTACGAGCACTTTTAACCCCTAAAAATACCAATAACCCCTTCTTAATATAAATACTATTAACTGATGAAATACCAATACCCCCTAACTCACTACAAACATTTTAACACCTGAAATACCAATCATCACTCACTGTAAGCACTATTAACCCCTGAAATACAAATTAGCCCGTACTAACTAGAAACACGTTCAACCCCTGAATGAACAATATCCACTCACACGATAAACACTAATAACCCATGAAATACCAATAACTGCTCATTATTTGCCAACACTACTAACCCCTTACATACCAATAACCCCTCACTCACTATAAACACTATTAACCCCTGAAATATCAGCCCTCACTCACTACCAACATTATTAACCCTTGAAATACCAGTAACTCCTCACTTACTATAAACACTATTAAACCCTGAAATAGCAATATCTCCTCACTTAATATAAATACTATTAACGGAGCGGACACCTTGATGTTCGGGTTCGCCGAGTTCGGACGAACTTCATCAAAAAGTCGAGTTCGGGTTCGAACTTGACGCCGAGCCTGAACCCCATTGAAGTCAATGGGGACCTGAACTTTTGGGCACTAAAATGCCTCTAAAAAAAAGTAATGGAAAGGGCTAGAGGGCTGCAAAAGGAAGTAAAATGGGGGTAAGAGTAGGACAAGTGTCCTGCAAACAAATGTGCATAGGGAAATCACTTAAAATAACAAAATACATAAAAAATAAAAATACAGCTGAGCCATTTAATAGCACTAGATGGATCTTTGATTTTAGCTTTGGAAGAACATAAATCAAAATCTAAAGCATGGCTGTCAGGAGGATCACCAGAATGATCCATTTGAGAGAGAGTTGGAGTGCAGGGTATTCTCTTTCATTGTTCAAACTGAGCTCAACTCCTGATGCATGGAGAAAAGACCTTCACAAGCCTCTGCTACTGTGTACATAGTTTATACTAAGTGACCCATAGGTTGAGGAGGTGGTGACCGTGGTGGTGTAGGTGGAAGCAGCGGTGGAGGAGGAGGAGGTAGCCAACACTGTTTTTTATATCTATTTTTTTTTTTAACCCCTCAACGCCGTTACGGCGTTCTATGCCGTCCCGCATTAAAAGGGCTTTAAAGCCGTTGTGGCGGCATAGAACGCCGTAACGGCTTTGAGCCCCTGGAGGTCCGGTGGACTTACCTCTGCCGCGATCCTCTTCTGGAGGGCTGCCTCACAGCCCATGCAGCCCTCTCCCGGCAAATGAGGCCCCCGGGGGCCATGTGATCGCTCTCAAAGAGCGATCACATGGCCCCCTATAGCTAGCTGTGGATCTGCCAGCAGGGGGACTGTCTAAAATGCTGGTGGGAAAGTAAAAAAAGAAATCATTAAACTAATTTAAAATAAATTAAATGTATTTATATATATATATATATATATATATATAATATATACGTAACGTCATACAAAGTGTATTTTAATATTAATATAAGTATATATATTAGTATTAAAATACACTTAGAATGACGTTACATATATATAATATGTATATATATATATATATATACACACACACACACACGTATAATTTCAATAATAGATAGAAAGAAAGGGGTGAGTGTAGTTGGACTAACCAACTTCCACACACTCCGAATGGGTTACTGGAGGTATATATAAGGGGCTTAACCCCAAATAATATCAAAGGAAGAAAAATTTGAAAAACAAAATGTGGAGAACACTCATATACAATGAGTGTGGACCAAATTTGCCTTCAGATATATATACCTCAAAATAGTGAAAGTCACATATAAAGGGAGGGGGGAGGGGGGGGGAAATTGGGGTAAACCTTTATTGAAAAGACAAATACGATTAAAGTTAAAACATGGCCACAAAAAAATGGCCACAAAAGTACCAATACACACTAGGACCTAAAAGGTGGGCAAAACGAGTATCATAGAACAGATATTAATGAGGAGCCAAAAAGCTCCAAGGTATAAGTTTCTGAATAAAAAACTAAGTTAAAGGGATAGCAAGGAGGGGCAGGAGAGAAAAAACAAAGAATATCAATATAGACACTATAAACCCCTATACTCGAGGTATGTATATAGCACTATATACATGAGAATGCATGAACTTATCCTGGGGGGTAAAAGGGCTATAGTTCCTGCCGAGGGCAAGTGTGTGGAAAGTGGGATACACAGGAGCGAGAGAAATGCTCCAACAAAGAGAGACACAGGCTAACTACTACACAGCGCAGCTAGTATCCACACCTCTCCCAACTGACACAACCCACACAAAAACGTCTCAGAACTTGCCCTGGGCTAGCTGTCTAACTCACATCAGTGAGTGTCAGAACTAACTGCTACTTCGAGGCAGCCTCAAGATGTCCCTAGCTCCCCAGACAATATAGCATGCAAAAATGTATCGAAATCTCTCCCACCCCTTAGTGGATAAACCACATAACAAGAAATTCCCAATATACAAATTGTTAGCCCATCCAGATAGGAAACATAGAAGTGTAAATAAAGTATAAAAAGTATACACTCAAGCTTAGAAATTAGCGTCGGCTAGAATCATTCCCAGTTAAAGAGTGCAAAGTCTAGGTATGAGCGTCGGCTCAATTCAAACGCTCAACGCGCGTTTCGGCGTATCTGCACGCCTTTGTCAAGGGAATTTATTATATTCCTTTTGCACATTTATTCATTTTGTATCATTGTCTTATCGAGCATATGTATGGAGTTAAGATGTAAACTGATCTCCTTTTTTCTTTCCCTCTATGTTCATCTATGCTATGTTGAATATACTTATACAATGAGTGAGTTCGGGGCTTGCCAATGACTAATATGGCGGCCACGATCTAAACGGAAGTGACGTTGCGGTAAACGCGATACGTCACTTCCGGTATTACGAACTTTCACAACAGCTGATGGAAATATCCCTTGCCGTGTTCGGAAAACCGGAAGACATCAGGAACCAATAGAAAAGGACTCTCTGGGTATTTAAACCAGCGGGAAACACAAGCAGGACACCGATTGAAAAAGCCTTTTGTACAAGGTGAAACGCGTCTCGGAAGAGGACTCATTTCTGCACCATTTATTTATGGGAGCTTTTTATTTAATTTTTATGTAAGTGTTTTATAATAAATTTATTTTTTAATTTGAGTCCACGACCTGCATCCATTTTCCTGCTAACAAGAAGAGTAGTGCCCTCTTAAAGGCACATTGTTCATTTAACTGAGAGCCCAGTTCGGATTGGCTCCTTTAAAGGTGAGCAAGTTTTTGTATTTGTTCAGATCCATTTTGGTGTTGAGGATAATACACTAGGACTTTGGTCCATTGTCCTTCTTTCTCCCTTTATCTGAGGATCGACACACAGCCATTGAAGAAGCCTGGTATTTGCTTTATTATACCCCTTTCAGGCTCTGTACCATGTGAGTTTGTTATCATATAACTCTTCTCTCCTAATCCACCTAGTCCATATATACTACACCATCGTTTCCATTATATCTCATTCCCTCCAGATTTTCCTACATTTACATCCCTTTATAAAAGGGTGAGTTGTTATATTCTTTAGCGCTCCACTGGGTCTTGTTTGTTGTGACCTTTCTACTCTCATCACCCCACTGTTTTGTATACTATCCTTAGGCATATTTTCCACATTTATGGCCCTATTTGGCATTTTGAGCTTCTTATAGCTCCCCTCTGGGATTCACTTGTTTGTGTTTGAATTAGTAGTTAGGATTTTGCATACGTTTAATAAAGCAAATTTTGTATTTTTCGTTATACTTTATTTAGACCATTCTTTACAGATATCCAAGCTATGTTCTAGGGTCTACTTGTTAGAACCCTTGTTCATTTCTTCCTTTTTCTTTCTCAAGTATACCAGGGTTACCCCCTATCTTGGATATCTGGTAGACACCGCACATTCACCTTAATTAGGAGTCTGTGTTCTTTTGTTTTCTATGCCCTACCATTTGGCCTCAATGCGACACCAAGAATATATGTGCTTATAGTGTTATTGAGAGTCCAGAACTCCACCTGGTTCCATTATCTGGAGGATCTACTTCTGATAGCCTTAGACCCTCAGAAGGCAGGCACACAGAGGTATATGGTTCTTTCATAACTCCTAAAGTTTGCCTGCTTGATTAATATCAAGAAAAGCAGTTTCAGACCAGCTCAGTGGTTGACATTCCCGAGTGGAAAATTCTATGCTCTGCTTTTCCCTATCTCGGGAACAGTTCCACAGATTGTAAAGATATGTAGACAGTATAGTACAAAGACATATACCAGTGGGGGGTGCCACAATCACAAATCGTGCGTATATTTACCATATATATTGCATGGTGATCATATAAAAAGAGGAATAAAAAAAACATACATAGTGAAGTATTTAATGACATAAAATATCTAAAACAACAGTACAAATATACACTCACAAAGAAGGTGGCACAAAGAGACTTATGTCTAGTTGTGCAAAAGCGCTTGTCAACCTCTCATGGGTTAAAAAATCCCTGGTAATATAGTTCCAATGTCGATGCCTCTTGAAGTCATCAGCCAGGCAAGGAGATAATGGAGTCTTTTAGGGAGGTGTTGACAGGCATCTCTGCTCGACGCGTTTCGTCCCCAGGACTTTTTCAAGAGCAGATTGTAAAGGTTTTCTCTCCCAGTTGCTTCATTTCTGCTTGGTAACAGCAAGAAAATAGATGCAACTACTAGGAATCCTGGCTTCCACCAGCAGACTTGTCAGATGGGCCCAATGGAATCTCTGGATTCCTTACAGATCCTTCCTATCTTGATCTAACAAGAGAAAGATTATTGGAGTCAGCCACTTACTATGTCCCCATCAGTGGAGTTACACCTTACCCTGGCAGCTGAAAGAGGGATTAGATCTCTGAGTTTCCAGTGAACAGAACCTCATTGGTCAATTATTAGCTTGAATTCCAGTTTTTATAAGATTGGTTGCACAGTGTTTGGACCATGTTGCACAATATTTCCATTCATTTGTATGGAATTAAGAGTCATTTTCAAGGCTCTTCTTCACTTCAGAGGCTTGCTGAAGAACGAGTGGGTCCAAATTTGCTCAAATATCAATGCAACTGTATCCTATATCTATCAAGATGGGTCTCACAGATACGTATTGATGGAATTCCAGCCCATAATGATCAGGGCACAGAAGAAAAACCAGGGGCTCAGAATCCAATGGCTGTTTGCTGGAGCCGAATAACTGTGGACAAGGTGGATTGGCAACCATGTCCTGACGTATCCTCGGGGTTGACACAGATTTCCTGATACCCTACATAGATCTGATGGCCATTTCTTGGAACTACCAGGTCCAGAAGTATTTTTTACATGCTAGGACCAGAATGCTCAGGTTCAGGATACACCGACTCATTTCGAATTTTAGTCTGATGTACATATTTTTCAGTTTTCGATTTTCCTAAAAAGGCAATGCAAAAGGTGACAGTGGGATACCGTGTTGACTCTAATTCCTATGATGAATAAGATTATTCTGGAACCTCCAAGGGAAATTCCAGTACGTCCAGACCTATTACAAGGCCCCTTGACACACCAGGATCCTCAAGTTCTGGTGTTGATGCGGGAGTCCATATTAGTATAGGCATCCCTGAGACGGTCATTGAGATCCTCTTACAATCCTCTACAGGCTTTACTAAGCTTGACATGGTTTTGTCTGTTGGAATTACTCCTCGTTCAGGCCTTGAAAGGTTCTGTGTTATAACACTCTAGAGAAGCACTTAGCTGCACTTTGCTTCATACAGGCATTGATTGAAATCATGCCTCCACTGAGTGTGGTGAAGCCAATATGTGATGTACCACTGGTCTCACGGGACCTGACTGAACCATTATTCGAACCTCTAGAAGGAGCTTCCATGGTGGTAGCACAGGAAGTGCTGGTGGCTGGTACCCAAGCAAGGAAAATGGGTGAACTCCAGGCTTGATCCTGTGAACCCCCTTCACTACTTTTCAACAGATATGGTCGTCTTGCATTTGGCACCTGAAGATCCTGCTTAAATGTAATTTGCTTTCTGTATTGAACCGTATGATTACCTGTATTCCTATAGCATTCGTATGCTGGCAGCCGAAAGCCGCTAGCATTTACCTGGTTGTTTCACGAACAGCAACTTTACCGGCTGTTCGTGAAACAAATGAAGTACCGAACCCAAGCCCACACACTGAGGGTCGTGTGGCACCAATTAACAGATTGCAACATTGTTGCAATTGGTAGTTAAGTGCTTTCCTGGGTGGCCGTCGTTCGACTACCGACCACGCGGTGGTCGGCCATCTTGGATCCATTGTCTCCCCAGCGGTGTTTTGTCGTTGAGTGCCTGGAACTGAAAACGGCTACTCGACGGCACGAACACAGCTGTACTTTCAGGCTGTTCGGGAGCTCAGGTCTTTCCCTATTGTGGTTCCCCATCGGTGTTCGGTACTTTCAGACGACTTTAGTAATAAGGTGTATTTCGTGCGGCGTTCAGTTGTTTTAGCTGGGATCTGAGCTGGGATCTGAGCGATACTCTAACGAAATGTGCACTCAGACCCCAGCTATCTACCGAATGTCCGTTCGTGCAAATAAAGTTATAGATTTTCATGTGAATTGCCGGTTCTGCTGCACGGAGGGATAATCCACTTAACGGTGTATTTCAGTGGGAGTGTCCCTCTCGTGCAGCAGTACCTGATGGGAGAAATGCTCCAAATGTTAAGTCCCCCATGTAGTCCCCTACTGTATTACCCCTGCCATGTCAGTAAGGAAACCCCTTGCATGGGGACTTGCATAAATACTGGAAGCTGTGAATAAAGACCTCAGTTGACTCCCAGAACTGTTTCGTCCGGTTACTGGGGTATTTGGGATATTGCCTTACTTTTCAGCGCTGACTGTGGATTACCTACTGTACCAGCGGAGATCGTGGGTTTTACTATTGCAGCTCCGCTACAATTGGTGGCAAGCGGCGGGATCCAACCTTACAGCCGAAAAGCGCAATTCGTGCAATTTAAACTGCCGAACAGGAAAAGGGAATGGCAATTGGAATGCAACAAAAGAACCGAATACCGAAGTGAATGGATACAGATTATTCTACATTAAAGCGGCAGACATTAAAGGAACTGCTAGAAGCCAGGGGTAAGATAGCCAGCAACAAATCCAAAGCTGTGCTGATTGCAGAACTGATGGAAGGAGACAGAGCTCGCAGCACTACACCCCCAGCAGCCATGGAAGAGACCCTCTACCAGAGGGAAATGAGGACCAGGGTGGAATTTTTACCACAGCCTGTACCACAGGACATGATGTCCGTGGTGATGGCAGATGTGCAGGAGTACGTGATGGCACAAAATCCGCGGAATGCACCCTCCCGAGCAGAATCCATTACTGCTTCGCTCAGCAACCAGGTAAAACCCAAAATCCCATATCATGCCTTTAAGATGTTTTGCGAGGAGAAGGATGAGATTGATGGGTACTTACAGGACTTTGAGAGACTGTGTGATTTACATGATTTGGAACAGACAGTATGGGTCCCGTTACTGGCAGGCAAGCTGGCCGGTTGGGTAGCAGAAGCATATCGTGCTGTACCCAGAGAGGACAGCAAGGATTACGCTAAAGTGAAAAGATCTATACTAGAAAGATATGCCATTACCCCGAAGGCATACCGGCGCAAGTTTAGAGGCCTGCGAAAGCCAGAAAAAGATTCACATGCTGAATGGGCACACAAGCTGGATCAAGCATCACAGGGGTGGATACAAGCCAGTCAAGCCACCACTATGGAGGAGTTGCGACAACTGATGCTGTTGGAGCAATTCTTTAACGGCTTGTCCCCAGAGGCACAAGAATGGGTGAGAGACCGAAAACCCCTCACCCTAACTGAAGCAGCCCGATTAGCTGACCAACATTTTGATTCGAGGAGGCATCATGGGCCCCTACCTAAGACTTACCCTCGACCCACGGGGCAACTCTACCGCCTACCGCTCCCACAGCAACCCCTTTCCGTCCATCTCAGGGGAATCCACCACCACCCTCCCGATATAACGGACGGGCTAATATACAATGCCACACCTGCAAGCAGTGGGGACATATATCACGTGAGTGCACCCAGAACCGGAGCAGACAGGCCTGGAACCAAGTCCGACAGAACCTGACACCAAGGGCTGCTGCCCACCATTACCAAATGGAGCCAGCCGCTCAAGAGGTACTGAGCGCTCAAGCCGAAGAACCCCTGGGAATCCTGCATGAGGTGATGTCGGTTCGAGCCACGGATAACAGAATCATCGCCAGCTAGTGACCCTGGAGGGGAAAGGGATTCAGGCGCTACTTTAACCCTGATAGCACCCCATTTGGTTCCTGATTCAGCACACACCGGCGGATCAGTGGCAGTACGAGTGGCGGGGGGGGGGAGCAGTGTACCGACTACCCACTGCCAAAATACATTTGGATTGGGATGCGGGGGAGGGGATGGTAGAGGTGGGCCTGATGCAGAACTTGCCAGCGGATGTTGTGCTAGGGAATGACTTGGGTCAGATGAACTCTGCTTTTGTACCCCAGGCTCCACATCAGGAAGCCCATCCAGTGACCAGGCGCGCACCACGGCTCCACAAGCACACATTGAGGCTCAGTTAAGAGACCATGACACCCCCTTGACACGTATGACCTGGGATACCCCCACCCAATTTGAGGCGGAGGTGAAGTCAGACCCCACACTGCAGGGATAGAGTGAGCACAGATCAGGCCGGGTTAGAGGGGGAGCGGTATACCTGGGAGAAAGGGCTATTATATCGTATGGCAGAAAGGGGAGTGGGGGGGGGTCAGTCACAGTGACGACCAAACAGTTGGTAGTACTCCAAAAGTATAGGCAAGAACTGCTTAGGATAGCTCATGACATTCCCTTGTCTGGGCATCTGGGAATGACACGCACCCGATACAGATTGACCCATGCCTTTTTCTGGCCCAGGATCTCTAAAGATGTACGGCAATATTGTACCTCCTGTGATATTTGCCAGCGAGTGGGCAAACGAGGTGACCGCCACAAAGCTAAATTATGCCCTCTGCCCATTATTGAAGAACCCTTTAGCAGGGTAGCAGTTGATATAGTAGGGCCTCTGCCCAAGCCCAGTCCCTCGGGGAAGAAATATATTTTAACCGTAGTGGACTACGCCACCCGATACCCAGAGGCCGTCGCCCTCTCCAACATTCATGCGGAGACGGTAGCCGAAGCGTTAATGAAAATATTTTCCAGGGTGGGGTTTCCCCAAGAGATAATATCTGATAGGGGCACCCAGTTCACCGCCGAGGTCACCCAACAACTTTGGAGGGTATGTGGCATTAAGCCGATAGTAAACTCTGCCTACCACCCCCAGTCCAATGGTTTATGTGAGAGGTTTAACGGTACCCTAAAGCAGATGCTCCGTACATTTGGAGAGGCTCATAAGGACTGGGAGCGCTTCCTACCCCATCTGCTTTTCGCCTATATAGAGGTACCCCAGGAGTCGACAGGTTTTTCCCCCTTCTAATTGCTATTTGGGAGAAGGGTGTGAGGGCCGTTAAACCTTATTAGGGAGCAATGGGAGGGAGAGAGTAGCCCAGATGGTACCCCCATTGTATCTTACGTGCTGGAGTTCAGGGACCGACTGGAGGCATTAACCCAGGCCGTGCGCACCAACCTCCAGGCGGTCCACCAACGCCAGCGCCGCTGGTATGATAGGGGAGCCAGAGACCGCAGCTTTCAAGTGGGACAGAAGGTTTTGATTTTGAAACCTGTCCGCACAGACAAGCTGCAGGCCATCTGGCAAGGCCCATACCAGGTGGTGGAACAGAGATGTGACACCACCTATGTGATTGGCCCCTGCTCAGGGGTAGGGAAGAGCCGCATGCTCCATGTGATAATGCTCAAACCCTACCATGAGAGGATAGAGGACATGGCGGCGATATGCGCCTCCGCCTCTGAGAATCAGGAGAATCTGCTCCTACCTGACCTATTAGAACAGGAAGAACAGACAGAGCCCTCCAAGGGAGTTCAGCTGGGAGAGCGGCTAAGCCCTCAGGAGCGTGCCCAGGTACAAGAGCTGATCGTAGCTAAAGGGGCTATCTTCTCCAATTTGCCTGGGTACACTCCGCTAGCCACTCACAGAGTCGAAACCCCGGGACAGCTACCTATGCGGCAGACTCCATATCGTGTCCCTGAAGCAGTCAGGGCACATATGAAGAATGAGATTGAGGAGATGTTGCAGCTAGGGTTTCTCGAACCTTCCGATAGCCCCTGGGCATCGCCGGTAGTGCTGGTACCTAAGAAGGACGGCACGACGCGCTTTTGTGTCGACTACCGGAGGCTAAATGACAAAACGGTGTCTGATGCCTATCCGATGCCCCGGAAAGACAAGTTCCTGGATAAAATGGCTACGGGTCAGAATCTCACTACCATAGATTTATGTAATGGATACTGGCAAATTCCGTTAGCCGATAATGCCATCCCCAAGTCGGCGTTTGTCACCCCGTTTGGCCTGTACCAATTTCGGGTCATGCCTTTCGGGATGAAAAACACCCCGGTGACCTTTCAGAGGATGGTAGATCTGCTACTGGACGGGTTTCAGGAATATGCATGCGCATACCTGGACAATATTGCCATATATAGCCAAACCTGGGCAGAACACCTACACCACATAGGAGCCGTTATTGACCATATAGGGGAGGCAGGGCTGACACGGAAACCTAGTAAGTGCCATATCGGGATGGCAGAGGTGCAGTATTTGGGTCACCGGTTGGGGAGCGGACACCAGAAACCTGAACCGGCCAAAATTAAAGCTGTTGCCAAGTGGCACACCCCTAGGACCAACACCCAAGTACTGGCGTTTCTGGGTACGGCGGGGTACTATAGAAAATTCGTGCCCTAGCCAAACCCTTGACTGACTTGACCCGCAAGAACCTTCCCCGACAAGTTACCTGGGCCCCAGAGTGTGATCAGGCATTTAACCAACTCAAAATGGCTCTAACTAATGCACCAGTACTTGCTGCTCCTGATCCAACTAAAAGATTTCTTGTCCACACAGACACTTCGATGTTTGGATTGGGGGCAGTGCTGAGCCAAGTTGGAGCAGATGGTGGAGAACACCTTACTTGAGCCGAATGTTATTGCCACGTGAAGTAAGCTACGCCGGCATTGAGAAGGAATGCCTGGCCGTGGTGTGGGTCCTCAAAAAGTTGCAGCCGTATTTGTATGGACAACCTTTTTCCTTACTCACAGATCACAACCCGTTGGTGTGGCTGAACCGTGTGGCTGGGGACAATGCCAGGCTGCTGCGCTGGACTTTGGCGCTGCAGCCTTTTGACTTTACAATTCATTACCGGCCAGGGTAGCAAAACGGTAACACCGATGGGTTATCCAGACAGACCAAACTTGAAAAATGATCTGTGAGTACTCCTCCGGACATCCCCAAGCCGATCCGTTAGGATCAGACTGTGTATGCCGGCTTGGTTCTGGGGGAGCATTGTGGCAAAACCTAGCCACTTCAGATGTTAGAACTGTGTCTCTAAAGGTTGTCCTACACACTGCTGCCATAGTGTGTTTAAATGTAATTTGCTTTCTGTATTGAACCGTATGATTACCTGTATTCCTATAGCATTCGTATGCTGGCAGCCGAAAGCCGCTAGCATTTACCTGGTTGTTTCACGAACAGCAACTTTACCGGCTGTTCGTGAAACAAATTACCGTATATACTCGAGTATAAGCCGAGTTTTTCAGCACATTTTTTGTGCTGAAAAACCCCAACTCGGCTTATACTCGAGTCAATAGTCTGTATTATGGCAATTTGCATTGCCATAATACAGACAGGGGCTGTGGGGGCTGCAGAGATGTTACTTACCTCTCCTGCAGCTCCTGTCAGCTCTCTCCTCCTCCGCGCCGTCCGTTCAGCACCTCGGTCAGCTCCCAGTGTAAATCTCGCGAGAGCCGCGGCTCTCGCGAGACTTACACTGTGAGCTGACAGAAGAGCTGAACGGACCGGCGGAGGAGGAGAGAGCTGACAGGAGCTGCAGGAGAGGTAGGTAACATCTCTGCAGCCCCCACAGCCCCCTCCTACATAGTGCCCAACCACTGGACCACGAGGGAAGGAGCCCCCCTCCCTGGCCAGCTAGCAAGCAGGGAGGGGGGACGAAACAAAAATAAAATAATAATAAAATAATAATAATAAAAATAAAAAAATAACATTACAAATAATAAATAATAATAATAAAATATGAAAATAATTAAAAAAAATAATAAGTAAATAAAAAAAATAATGAAAAAAAATATTAAAATAATGTAAAAAAAATAATAAAATTGCCCCCCCCAGGCTCTGCAACACACACATACACACACACACACACTGCACTCATACACACTGCTCTCATACACACTGCACTCATACACACACACACTGCATTCATACACACTGCACTCATACACACACACACACTGCATTCATACACACAGCACTCATACACACTGCACTCATACAAACTGCATTCATACACACTGCATTCATACACACACTGCATTCATACACACACTGCATTCATACATAAATATTCATATTCATATTCAATTAATATAATTTTTTTAGGATCTAATTTTATTTAGAAATTTACCAGTAGCTGCTGCATTTCCCACCCTAGTCTTATACTCGAGTCAATAAGTTTTCCCAGTTTTTTGGGGTAAAATTAGGGGCCTCGGCTTATATTCGGGTCGGCTTATACTCGAGTATATACGGTAAGTACCGAACCCAAGCCCACACACTGAGGGTCGTGTGGCACCAATTAACAGATTGCAACATTGTTGCAATCGGTAGTTAAGTGCTTTCCTGGGTGGCCGTCGTTCGACTACCGACCACGCGGCGGTCGGACATCTTGGATGCTTTGTCTCCCCAGCGGTGTTTTGTCGTTGAGTGCCTGGAACTGAAAACGGCTACTCGACGGCACGAACACCACTGTACTTCCAGGCCATTCGGGAGCTCCGTTCTTTCCCTATTGTGGTTCCCCATCGGTGTTCGGTACTTTCAGACGACTTTAGTAAAAAGGTGTATTTTGTGCGGCGTTCGGTTGTTTTAGCTGGGATCTGAGCGATACTCTCACGAAATGTGCACTCAGACCCCAGCTATCTACTGAACATCCGTTCGTGCAAATAAAGTGAATATTATTGAAGTTATAGATTTTCATGTGAATTGCCGGTTCTGCTGCATGGAGGGATAATCCACTTAACGGTGTATTTCAGTGGGAGTGTCCCTCTCGTGCAGCAGTGCCTGATGGGAGAAATGCTCCAAATGTTAAGTCCCCCATGTAGTCCCCTACTGTATTACCCCTGCCATGTCAGCAAGGAAACCCCTTGCATGGGGACTTGCATAAATACTGGAAGCTGTAAATAAAGACCTCAGTTGTCTCCCAGAACTGTGTTTCGTCCGGTTACTGGGGTATTTGGGATATTGCCTTCCTTTTCAGCGCTGACTGTGGATTACCTGTGGTGACATTCTGTCATCAAACTAATATGGTGACCAGGGGTCATGTGACCAAGCTCATGTATGCCTTTCTCACACTGGGATAAGCTGTATCCTTTGATATGGTAATTCAATACCTTTACAGGTCAGGAAAGAGATAACCACTCCCTCCTACCCCCATTCCTTCCTGTTCCTTTTTTGGCTGTGCTACTGAGCAGACATGGGCTAATTTTTATCATGGTGAACTGTGAGTGGGATCTGGTGATTTTATAAGATTTAGTTGTTATTGTTAGTTAGGTTGTTGTTGCTGTTGTTGTTGTTGGTATAATTAGTTAGATTGTGTGTAATTATTTGTATGTTGTTGTTGTTTTGTCTCTGAATAAATATTTGTTAAAGTAGACGGACCAGAGTTTAAATGTGTATGCGTACATAATAATTTATAGAGTTTGGTAATACACCACATTACCTACTGTACCAGCAGAGATCATGGGTTTTACTATTGCAGCTCCGCTACACCTGCCTATGGTGAATGCTTATCTATGTCATTCTCTACCGATTGAGCATTGATGCCCCTGCTTTGCTTCATGTAAGCAACAATTGAACTCAAGCCCCTGCTAAGGGTGTTGAAACCAATATGTGATGTACCACTGGTCTTACGGACTCTGACTGAACCTCTAGCAGGAGCTTCCATGATGTTGGCACAGACGTTGCTGTTGCTGGTGACTGGTACCTCAGCAAGGTGAATGTGTGAACTCCAGGCTTGATCCTGTGTACCCCCATTCACTGAATTTCAGTAGGATATGGTTGTCTTGCATGTAGCACCAGAGATCCTGCCTAAAGTGAGAGCCTTTCAATGCCATTCTCTACCTGTACCAAAGGATTTGGGGCTTTCTCCACTAGTGCTGTTACAGCATCTCATGGGCTTCCATGGCAATGGTCTCTGCTGAAACTTTGTAAAGTTGGCATTTGGACCTCTATGAACTAGTTTGTCCTGCATTACATTTTGGACATTGAAGCAATTAATGAGGCACAATTTGGACGTCACGTCCGTTCTCTACCTGTGCTGGAGGGTATCAGGGCACTCTCCTCTCATGCTGTTGCAGCATCATGGGTTGCCATGGCAATGGTTTCTACTGACACTTTTTGTAAGCTAGCATTTGAACCTCTTTAGACACGTTTGTCTGGCATTTCATACTGTTCGTTAAAACAGTCTATGTTGCACAATTTGGTACTCAAGTACTTAACTCAGTTAATTCTTCTATGTTGAATTATTCTGATTATTTGATTGGCTATTCTGTCCCTCCCTTTGTAAGCTTGGGTATTCCCCATGTGTATATGCTGCCATGATTAGCCAGGAAAGTGGAAAATTTATTCATACTTACCGTAATTTTCTTTTCCTGGCTATTATTCTTGGCAGCATATACTTCCCACCCATTAATGTCTCTATTTATGTACTGTAGAGCTTGTAAACTGACTGAGGACCTTAGGGATGGAGCCTCCTTTTAAAACCTTGGTGGTTTTCCTGTCCTATCGGCTGTAGGGGAGGAGCTAACCCATGTGTATATGCTGCCATGAATAGGTCTCGCATGGAGGCCCACTCATTGATGGTGAAGTAGTGCTGTTCCGCAGAGCGACTGACCCGTGCGTGCTGCAGCGGAAACTACACTATCGCCTGCTGCTGCTCGCACAGTCTCTCCAGCATGTGCAAGGTGGAGTTCCACCTTGTGGGCACGTCGCATATGAGGCGGTGAGCGGGAAGGCCGAAGTTACGCTGCAGCGCAGACAGGTGAGCAGCAGCAGGGTGAGAACGCTGAAAGCGTGCACAGACGGCCTGCACTTTCTGCAGCAGCTCTGATATATCTGGGTAGTTTTTCAGGAATTTCTGCACCACCAAATTCAGCACATGTGCCAGGCAAGGGATGTGCGTCAAACCGGCTAGGCCCAGAGCTGCCAGGCCGGGCTTGAGGCTCAGTTGCAACAACCACTCATCGGTCTGTTGTTCCATGCCCATCCACAGCTCCTGCGCGGTGTGGGGTTTTCCCCCCCAAACATATGAGTTTTAAAACAGCCTGCTGCCGTTTCCCCCTGGCTGTGCTGAAGTTGGTGGTGAAGGTGTTACGCTGACCGGATGAGGAGGTGGTAGAGGAAAAGGAAGCAGAGTAGGAGGAGGAGGCAACAGGAGGCAAAGCTGTGTACCCAAATAAAGATTGTCAAATGTTGTATCCTTAAACTGTGTCTCATCCGGTTACTGGGGAAATGGGTCTGTCCTATTCTAATCAAAGGGGATAACCATCGGTTACCCAGGTTCCGCTTCAATTGGTGGCAAGTGTCCCTGCCAACAGACCCATGGACTACAGTGCTCTAAAGCGACCTACACTGCAGGCAGTGGCGTACACACAATGCATGGGGCCCCGGTGCAAAACTGATCCGTGGGCCCCTCTCTCCCCCGATCCGTGCCCCCTCCACTCCCCTGACACATACATACATACAGACACACACACAGACACATACATACAGAGACACAGGCACACATACACACACACACAGACACACATACATATGGTGCCCCATGGATTGTGTGTACGCCACTGCATACATAGACACACAGGTACATACAGAGACACACAAACACAGACACACACATACACAGATACACACATACAGAGACACACACGTACATACAGAGACATACATACAGAGACACACACACATACAGAGACACAGAGACACAGACACACATACAGACAGAGACACAGACACAAATACAGACACACACTCACACAGAGACAAAGACATACAGAGACACAGACACACACACACATACATACATACAGAGAAACACAGACATACACAAAATGTTTCCTACCTTGTTACTTTCCCTGGGGTCCAGTGGGGGCTCAGCCTGATGGGAGTCAGAGTTCCCACTCTGACTCCCTACTCCTTCTCCCCCCTTCCGCGCAGGCTCTCTGTATGCCGGGCGGAGTGACCAGGGAATCACTTCCTTCCAGCTCTGATGTAATCACAGGGGGCCCGATCGCGCTCTTAAAGCGCCCAGCGCTGACTGGGCCCCTTCAAATCCATATCCATCGGGTGGCCCTGACAGCATGGGCCACCCGATGGACCCCTCCATATGCGGCCCCAGCAGTTTGCCGCAAATTGTGATGGCGGGTACCCGGAGTGCCGGGCCCGGTCGCAACTGCGACCCCTGTGACCCCTGCGACCGCGGTATGTACGCCGCTGACTGCAGGGCTTGTGTGGAGCCAGAGGAATAACGCCTGGTGGGCGTAACAAGGCCGAATTGACTGCTGCGCTCATAGAGGATGACCAGGCACGCAGTGAGGTAACGAACCCCAGCCAGTGGCAGGAGATGAGGAGGAAGTGCGCAAGGAGGTGGAACGGCGCCTGGCATATAACCGAGAGCCACCCTCAGAGGAGATCATCAGCAGGACCTTTTTGGAGGTGCAAGCCTATGTCCTTGCCAATAGACAGAGGGCGACCTCCATGAACCCAGATGAAGGAAGAAGGGAGCAGAGGGCGCCGGGAAGCACAACCACCCTGGCCCACAAGCTACCATACAATGCCTTCAAAGAGTTCAAGGAAGCAGAAGAAGGCATTAATGACTTTTTACAAGACTTTGAGCGCCAGTGCCTACTCCAAGACGTGGACCCCAGCGACTGGGTCACCATCCTGGCCAGCAAACTAGTGGGGAAGGCAGCAGATATTTACCGGGCTGTACCAGAAGAGCAGATCAGAGACTATCCCTCTATTCCACAAATCCTCCTGGCCCGGTATGCGGTCACCCGCGAGCAATCCCGCTGAAAGTTTAGGGAGACCCGGAAAGGGGAGAAGGACTCCCATGCGGAGTGGGCATGCCGCATCACAACGGCCACCCAGAACTGGCTCAACTCCCATCAAGCCAAGTTCCTGGAGGAGATCACCCATCTCGTCATGCTAGAGCACTTTTTCAATGGGCTCCCCAACGACACGGCTGGTGAGAGACCGCCAGCCTCAGACCCAAGAAGTATTGGTATGCTGAAGCTAGCTCATGATATCCCCTTGGCAGGGTATTTGGGCAGGAGCCGGACAACGTCTCGGCTCACCCACAGCTTCTTCTGTACAGGCATCTCTCAGGATTTGAGGCAGTACTGCCAGATGTCTGCCAGAGAGTGGGGAAGAGAAGGGCTCGGCACAGGGCCCTCCTCCATCTCCTACTTATTAGTGAAGATCCATTCGGCAGAGCAGCTGTTGACATTATAGGTCCACTAGCCAAGCCTAGTCCCTCTGGGAAGAAGTACATTCTGACCATCGTGGACTACGTGACTCGGTACCCTGAGCAGTACAGAGACTGTGGCTGAAGCCTTGATGTGATTGTTCTCCCGGATGTGTTTTCCCCGGGAGATTCTCTCAGACCAGGGCACCCAGTTTACTGCCGAAATGACCCACCAACTGTGAAGATTGTGCGCATTAAACCAATCCTGAGCTCGCCTTACCACCCCCAGACCAATGGCCTGTGTGAGTGCTTCCTTGGGTGCGGTGGGCAGTAGCAGGCATACTGTCTAGGGGACGGCTGCTCCGCTTTTGCACCCTGCTCTAGGAGGAGGAGGTGGATGTGGAGTAGGAGGTTGAGGAGGCGGTCACCGTGGCGGTGTTGGTGGAAGCGGCGGTGGAGGAGGAGCAGGTAGCCAACACTGTTTTTTATTTATTTGTATTTTTTTTATTAGGGTAGCCCCCAAAATATTGAGACATATAAAAAAAGAAAACAAAGCTTAAGTGCACTTGAGTATAACAATGGCTATTCTGCACAAGGTACAGACAAGTCTGGTGGGATCCATGCCTGGTTCATTTTAATAAACGTGAGCTTGTCCACGTTGGCTGTGGACAGGCGTATGCGCTTGTCTGTGATAACGCCCCCTGCTGTGCTAAACACACGTTCAGATAATACAATGGCTGCAGGGCAGGCCAGCACCTCCAAGGCATAAAGGCCAAGCTCAGGCCATGTGCCCAATTTGGAGACCAAGAAGTTGAATGGGGCAGACCCATCAGTCAGTACATGTAGGTGTGTGCACATGTACTGTTCCACATTGTTCCACCATGTTGCTGAAATGCTGCCTCCTGCTAAGACGTTCCATATCAGATGGTGGTGCTAGTTGTTGTGGCATGCTGACAAAGCTTTTCCACATTTCGGCCATGCAAACCCTGCCTTCTGTGGTGCTGGCGGTGCCCCAGCTGCGTTGGCAACCTCTTCCTCCTCCTCTGCCTTCGCCTCGTGCTTCCACTGAGCCCCCGGTGTAAGTTGGGAATGCCCTCAGCAGCGCGTCTACCAACGTGCGCTGGTAGCCGCGCATCTTCCGATCACGCTTCAGTGAGGGAATTAAGGACGGCACGTTGTCCTTGTAATGGGGATCCAGCAGGGTGGCCACCCAGTAATCAGCACAAGTTAGAATGTGGACAACTCGGCAGTCGTTGCGCAGGCACTGCCACCTTGTGGGCACGTCGCATATGAGGCAGTGAGCGGGAAGGCCAAAGTTACGCTGCAGTGCAGACAGGCGAGCAGCAGTAGGGTGAGAACACCGAAACGCGCGCACAGCCGCTACAGTGAATGTCACATCCTGTTCCAAGTTGCGGGTCAGTCTGGTGATGGCTTCTGATATCCAGTACTCTTTTTACTGAAGCTGCATCAGGTTCCTGGTATGTGGCCGCACAAACACTGGTGCTCAACACCAGGGGGCATTGGCGGATCCAGGGGGGGGGGCGCAACGCGGCAATTGCCCCCCCCCCAAGAAAATAGTGCTGCTGATGCTCTCTCCTATATCTCTCTGCTATCCAAGCACCAGCCCTGCTGTTTGCCTTCACGGACCGGAGGGGAGATCAGTGATCTCCCTCACCGGCCCACACAGGCACTCTGCTGGCAGACGGCAGTAGAGAGAGAGAACCCGGGGGAGCTCTAACCTCCAGCTCCGCCGGGTTCTCTTCTCGCGATCACGGAGCGTTGCCACGGTTACCATGGCAACGCTCCGTTCTCACGAGAGTGAACTATAGCCTGAGCTTCAGGTTAGAGTTCACTCCTCCACTAGAACCACCCGGGACTGGAAGAGAAAGCAATGTCTCCCCCTCCCTCAGCAAAGGTAAGAAGGGAGGGAGGACATAAACTATATTTATTTAGCTATTATATAATAATAAAAAAATATATATCTTTAATCTGCCCCCCTATCCCCTCACACACTGCACCACACACAGCCCCTCCTTACATACACAGCCACCCCTTACATACACAGCCCTACTTACATACACAGCCCTCCTTACACACACAGCCCCCCCTTACACACACAGCCCCCCTTACACACACACACACACAGCCCCCCTTACACACACATACAGCCCCCCTTACACACACACACACACACACACAGCCCTCCTTACACACACAGCCCCCCCTTACATACACAGCCCTCCCATTACATACACACAGCCCCCCCCTTACACACAGCCCCCCTATCTGCTCACAAACTATAACCCCCTACACAATGCACCACACACAAATATACAGTCCCCCTTCACACACTGCCCCCATAAACACACATAGCCCCCAATACACACACTGTCCCCTCCTTAAACACATAGTCCCAATACACACACAGCCCCCCATACATACACACACACACACACACAGCACCACTCACAAACACACTGCTCCCAATATACAAATTGCTACTCCATACATACACTGCACCCCTCTCTCACACACACTACCCCTCCATACACATACTGCGACCCACACACACACTACAGCCACTACCCCAAACAACCAAGTCCTGCAGAATCTTCTGAGCAGAGACTGGGCCCCTTAAAACAGCATTAACACCCAGCACTCCCAAGCAACCAAGTCCTGCAGAATCTTTTGAGCAGAGGTATCATCTCTGGAAGATCTACTCAAGAATTCCTGCATTACTGTTTCCTTTAAACTCTTATTTTACAATTGTGTTGTATTCCATCGCCCTCCCTATACTATCACTACTTAATTGATAACTAAATCTCCCATCCTGATCTTCTGTTTTTGTTTTTCTTAAAGCTGGTATGATCATGCCATTTTATGTTCATTCTCTAAGACTCTTTGTTAATTGTTTGTTTAGCTAGTGTTACTACTCTCACTGATAATCTAGTAAATTTATGTTCATGGTTTATGACTTTCACCTATCTAATCCTTCCTATCTTTTTATCCCAAATGTTCTCTCCTTTAGTTTTTCATCTCTAATTAAATTACCTCAATAGCCCCATGTCTCCCCACCCATAATAGTGTGTTTTATTTCATTTTTTTTTCTAACCTCAGACCTTATATTTCAGACTGGGCCCCTTAAAACAGCATTAACACCCAGCACTCCCAAGCAACCAAGTCCTGCAGAATCGTCTGAGCAGAGGTATCATCTCTGGAAGATTGCCCACCCCACTCTACCGTCCCCACACCATCCCACCCGATGGTCATCAACTTACTTATAGATAGTGCACATCAGCTGGTTTCTTTAACACACCAATCAAGTCACTAAACCTCTCCTCACCTGAAATCATTTAACACACTGCATCCTTACAATGGTTTAACCCCTTCCCAACCGCGGACGGAAATTTTCCGTCAACCTTGTCCTTCAGTTAAGGACCGCTGACGGTAAATTTCCGTCATTTACTAAAGTTAACCCCAGATTGCCCAATTGCGGCGATCGTGGGGTTAACGGTGCTCCAGTCTGCCTCTGTATTAGAGGCAGACCGGGAGCACCCGATCGGGCTGCCCCAGCAGCAGTGCTCGCTCTGACAGGCTGTCAGCGCGAACGCATGTGCTGCATGTACTCACCTTCCGCCTCCCTGCACTTCCGGGTTCTGTGTGAAGTGCAGGGAGACGGATCAGTGATGATCATCTTCTCCCTGTGTAAAAAAAATAAATAAAGTTAAATCCCACCCCCCTTTCCCCTGCTTTAATAAAATTAACCCCTTCCCTGCCAATTGATCACTGACTACAGTGATCAATTGGCAGGGTATACATTTTAATGTCATCTGATTTTTTTATTTTTTTTAAGCCTCTCAAAATTCTACTGTAAATGTTGAAACGGACAGGTCTCCTATATGGCACTGTAGCTTCACGAAATAGTGCCAAAGACATACAATGGGGGTACCGTTGTACTCAGCAGAAGTAACTGAACACATAATAAAACTTTGTACAGGAATAGCACACACCAACTTTACAAAATACACATGAGAATTTCTTTGTTATAAGTTAGTGTGCCAAAAAAACCCAAATACTAAATTTTACTCCAATATTTAGCGGAGATTGGCGGTGAAATGGCTACTTAGAAAGTGTCAAAACAACCTTAGGACAATAGCCTGTGATGTCTACTTTATATAAATATATACCTTTGTGTGGCTTTTGTTTTCTTTTATGGCTATTAAGCTTACAAGACATGACATGCGCACAGTCGATTATTCGGCAGGTGCGCTGTTTACCCCAACCCCCCAATAACTTACAGACACCGTATTTCTGTTGGAATATAAAAGTCCACAGCTTTATTTATTTTTATAAACAAGTTAACAAATTGGGGTCATTGCCACAAATGTAAATATACCTCCACCCCCCACCGTACATAAATTACCCCCGGCAATGACCCCGCCCAATAACAATAAATAACATTATAAATAACAAATAACACATAACACATGGCCTACCAAAGAGGCCCCATATCCATAACTTTTTTAACTGTAGGGGTGTACCGAGACCCCCCTACACCACCTGGTTCGGAGCCACCGATGAGCTCGAACCCACAAACCATTTCACACTCCAGTCTAATCCAGCCTAACCAATTTATACTCCTCCTACCTTCCAATTACCCAAGCCCTATCCCGCCATAGCAAGAGACTTGAACCCTTAATGTCTCGAGCGACCCCCACCACACATAAATAGGGCTTTAGAAATACCTTCCTGGAAACCTAGATTTAATAGATCACATCCCACCTCCGACAGGTGCACACCATCCCTCCTAAAATAACCGGGCAACCCGCCCTCCAATTCAAAGTGCCTCACTGGGACCCCCCCTATCCTCCTAATAAAGACAGCCATGGCCTTGTTTACTTTACCTCGGCAACGTGCCACAGCCGCCGTGTCCCTGGCATGCCTCCAGTTCAACCGCGGCACCATCTCAGACCACACTATTGTAACTCCAGGGACCAGTGCCCTCACCCTATCCAGGTCCCTCTTCATTCTCCTGACCAACACCTTCTGGGGGACCAAACCTAAGTCATTGCCCCCACCGTGAATCAAAAGTATATCCGGGGCAAACCCCTTTGACAACATCCCAAAAATTTCACCACTTATGCTCTGCCAGCTGAAACCCCGAAAACCAAACCACCGAAGGTCCACTGTGTCCAGAAGAAAACCCAGTTGTGTGCCTTGTCTCCGAACTGCGGCCCTCTTCTCCGCCCAGTAGACAAACGAGTGACCCACCAGCCAAGCGACCAAGCCTGAAAGGAAACAAATTCAGTTAACCGGCAGAGCACCCTTTACCCACATCCACAACATTCCATTCACACCAACCTTTCCGGCCTTACATATGCCCGGAACCTGATGGATTCCCATCTCCCAATCTGCTTTATCCGCTCCTCCCCTAGTCCGAGACGCGCCGCCTCAGTCGCAGCCCCGATACGGAAGGAGTGCGTACCAAATTGTCCGGGCTGCAAGCCCAATCCCGTCAACCCCATGCGGAAGACTCGCAAGAACTGAAAGCGCGACAGCGCTTTCCCATCCTCGTGAATCAGGAAGCAACCACCAACCTTCGGGCGAATCTGTAAAAACACGTCCCCACACACTACCGGGCACACCGGGGACCCTGGTAGCGAGGACAGGACAATTTTCTTACCTTTCCCGAAGACGTCCGTCTTCGAGCGCCGGAGCCAAATCACGACCTTGTCCTGTTCGATAACCACGTCCTCATACCGGAGGCCCGATGCCCCCGACCTATTGGCGCTCACCAATTCGCCAATACGAAAGGCCCCAAAGAAAGCCCATACGAAAGCCACAGAGAACAAAGTTACCTCAAATGCCGAACTGCACACTTCGTTCAACAACCCCACCAACCCTTGAAGGGTGGCAAAGGACACCGGCCTCCTCGTATCCACGGACCTCCTGCCCTTCTTGAAACCCTTCAAAGTTTGCTTCACCAAGAAATGTTTTGTCAAGTCTTCCCACCCGTTAAACTTGAACAGGAAAGCTAACGCAGACATGTAGCGCTCCACCCTAGAAGGGGACGACCCACCTGCCACCAACCTGCAAAGAAGCCACAACAGCGTATCCAACCTACCGGCTGCGGAATCGCCTGCTCCCGCCTGGGACATCATTTCCTCCCATTCACTCCAAACCTTTGTATAAGCGGTCCAAGTCCCCGGCGCCAGCGAGCTCCTTATGTATCGCCCAAGCACAACGTCCCGAGCCGCCACATCTCCTCCGGGCACGCCTGCCCTGTCGCTTGCGCGTCCGGTGCTGCTTCCCGGAACCGCACCCACTGTGAACGAGACAGAGCGTCAGCGACCACATTCAGCAGACCCGGCACGTGCCGTGCCCGGAAGACAATGTTCCAAGACATACACAAGAGCACTAGCTGCCGCAACAACCTAACCACTGGAAGGGACGAAGCCGATAGACTATTAATTACCTGTACCACTGCCATATTATCAGAGTGGAAGATAACTTTCTTGTCCCTGAGCTCCTCGCCCTATAGTGATACCGCTACCACAACTGGAAAAAGCTCCAAAAAGGCGAGGTTCCGAATCAAGGGGCTCTCGGACCAAGCCGTAGGCCAAACCTCGGCACACCACTTGCCCCCAAGGTAAGCCCCAAAGCCAACGCTCCCCGAGGCGTCCGTAAACAGCCCGGCGTCGCCAGATGCCTTCATCGCATCCCTGAAAAACACCCGTCCATTAAACTTAGTGAGGAAGCGGTCCCATATGTCCAAGTCCTCTCTCATGCCTACCGACACCCTGATGTAATGACTCGGCAGTCGAACACCACAGGTAGCCCTAGCCAGCAATCTACAAAAAACTCTACCCATAGGGATCACCTTACAAGCGAAATTAAGGCTGCCGAGCAAGGACTGCAGTGCCCGAAGCGTAACTTTCCTAGCGCCCTTTATCGCGTTCACCTGCTGGCGGAGCACCCTCAACTTCTCCTCCGGCAGCCTACATTCCCCCACGACCGAGTCGATTTCCAGCCCTAAAAAACTCAGGCACTCGGTCGGGCCCACTGTCTTGTCCTCAGCCAGAGGAATCCCAAACTGTTGAGCTATCCTCTGAAACACCCGCAGTATTTGGGCACATCTGTCGGACCCAGCCGGGCCCACACACAGAAAGTCGTCCAGGTAATGGACCACCGTACCCCCGCCCGTTTCCCTGCGCACTACCCACTCCAAGAACGTGCTAAACTTTTCGAAATACGCACATGAAATGGAGCAACCCATGGGTAGGCACAGGTCCACGAAAAACTTACCCTCAAAAAGGCACCCTAACAAATGGTGACAGTCTGGGTGGATAGGAAGGAGCCGGAATGCTGCCTCCACATCCACCTTCGCCATCAAGGCCCCTCGCCCTGCTCTCCGAACCAACTCGACAGCATGGTCGAATGATGCATACGATACGGAGCACAGGGCTTCATCGATGTCATCATTTACTGACGCCCCTTTCGGGAATGATAAATGATGAATCAACCTAAACTTACCCGCCTCCTTCTTGGGGACTACCCCTAGCGGGGATACCCTCAAGTCAGGCAACGGCGGAGCCTCGAACGGCCCAGCCATCCTACCCAGTTGCACCTCCTTCAGCAACTTGTCCCGCACAACTCCCGGGTGTTCCCCCACCGACTTGAGGTTACTGCATAACCTCCCCACATCCCTACTCTGAAACGGTATTGAAAAACCCTCCATAAAGCCTTGCCATAAGAATTCGGCGTCCTGACGGTTACCGTATTGTTTTAGCCACGGCAGCATCTCGCCTACTTTCACCGGGGTTGCCCCCCGCGGCAGCGGAGGGGGCCGACGCTCCATTGGCTCCCACTCCTGGCGCAGACTTACCTCGCTTAAAACACCGACTGGCTCCATGTGCACCCCCACAACCGGAGCACTCGTGCTTAAACCGGCACGACGTACCCCACTTGCATTGGCCCTCGTTAAAGAGCCAACAGAAGCCTTTCTTTTGCCCGGCCGATGCAGGTCCCCCAGGGGCCGCACCGGCCGTCCCGTGAAAGGGCGCGGCCTTTTGCGCCATCATGAGCCGCATCCAGAGGGGAAGGTCCATTTGATCCCACCGCATGCTGGGATTCGCCGCTAACCTCTGGCGAAACTGTTCGTCGTACCGCCACCAGGCGACCCCGCCATAAGTCCGGTACGCTTCCCCAATCCCGTCTAGGTAGCAAAACAATTGGGAGCATTTATCCGGCGACTTTTCCCCTATCACGCTGGCCAGGATACAAAAGGCCCTCAGCCAGTTCCCAAATGTTTTATGAATCTTCCGATACCTATGCTTTTTCTCCTCCTCCTCCTTCTTCGCGTCCTTCTTGTCCTCCTCTTTCATGTCTAAGAACTCCTCCAGCGGGAGTAAGGAAAAAACCTCCACAAACTCACCCTTCCAAATTTTCTCCTTGATGTCCATTTTTAGATGACAACCTAATGGGCCCGAGAAAGACACGTGCACGTTTTGCCGCGCAGCGTCTGTAATTTCGCCCCCAATACCAACCTTCTCCCCCGACTCCTTACTAGTTTCGGACACAGATAACCCCACTTCGCTATCCTGTGTTGGGCCCACGGCCCTACCTGGTAACCCTTGGCCCTTCTCACACGTCCACACTCTCCCAAACTGAGGTGAAGCCATTTCCCCACCCGCCCATGAATCTAAGAAAGATTTTAAACAAGTCAATAGTGTTCCTGCGTGTGGTGTAACATTTGACTCACCGCCTGAGCCCGAAGCCGCAGAAGGCCGTGGGTTCGTTTCCCTTCCGTCCACCATGCTTGGCTCCGGAGCATCCAATTGGCGCCGACTCCCGTCAGCCTGGCCCTGCCTCAGGACCGCGGGTGTATTGCTGCGAGACCTGCAAGGAGAACGACACCTGGGTAGTGTGTCCACATGATCACATACCCGCCCAACCTCCTTCTGCTCCTGCCTGTAGTTCCACACCATATCTCGTCTCCCTGCCTGGCCCTCCCGGCCGTAAGCGCTGCGCCGCTGACCTGGCGAGCTCCTGCCTGATGACCCAGACGCACTGCGCCGCTGCCTCCACCTCCGTTCCCCTGAGACCGATCTCCTCCTGCTAAGCCTGCTTGCTGACCTGCTCCTCTCTCTACCCCTCCACCCGTCAGCCTGCCTCCTGTCATGCCTGGCACTGACGCCGCGCTGCTCCCTGCTGCGATGCGGCCTAGGGCTCCGCGAGAGACCCCTCGGTCCCCGGGAGCCGCCCCTGTGGCCCTCCCGCTCTCTCCCAGCCCGTCCTGTCTCCATGCCCTGGGCTGATTCCTGGGAGCTATCCCGACCCGCTGAACCTGGCCCCTTTTGGGCCGCCTTGCGAACTGGGGATTCCACCTGTCTGTCCCGGCGCCTCCGGTCCGCTAAAGCCGCGGGCCCTGCCGGCCCCAATGTACCTGGCTGAGCGGACCCGCCGTCTGAGTCCCTTGTGCTGCACCTGGCCCCACTAGAGGCCGCCCCCGATGTGTCCCCTTGCACAGGGGCTCCCCCTGCCATCAGGGGGACCGCCTGGTCACTAGAGGCCTCCGCTCTGCCCCCCGCCCCCTGCCCGGCCCCAGCGCCATTCCCTGACTCACCGGGCCGCATCCGCTCTCTGCTTCCACCATCCGATCCGCTCTGGGTCCTTGCTCCAGCCGCAACCGTCCCGCCTGCCGCCTCCCGGCGGGGCGCACACCGCGTGGTAGGCCTCGGCCTAGCTGCTGCCCGCGCCCGGCCAGCACCGCGTCGAACCGACGGTGCCGGCCGCGGTACCTCCACTCCGCTGGGGCCCGCTACCTCATCCAGGGTCCCAACAGACTCCGCTGACGGGCTCCTCCGTCTGCCGACTTCGGGCTCCATGCCTGGGCTCAGCCGCTGGGGCGGTCTTGCCCTCCTTATGGAACGTCGTGCAGCCGCCGCAGGGGTTGTAGGGGGGGGACCCTGAGCCCCCAGTTGCTCATGAAGCCAGGCCAGTCCTCTATCCCGCACAGCAGCTCTCACTCCCTCCAGGATTTCTTCCATTGATGCCATGATCTGCAAGACAAAAGAAAAAACCAACACAGACCTGCCAAAAACAATTACCAGGCAAGTGTCAGTTTAGTTAAAATGTCCCTTAGTCATAAAATGGCCGCTTAATATACTCCTATTGTCCAACCCCCATTTACCAATAACCACGCCCCTTTAACTGGTTACTCCCCTGCCTACTCCTGGCTCTGTCAAGGCCCACTCCCCTGACTGCGCTGTTCCATGGGCTTCAAACATACCAAATTCTAAGTATTGTGATTAACACTGTAAGTCCCGTGTAATGGATCCAGGAGCTGGTTCACTTAAAAAAGGCTTTGTTAAAATTCAGGATGAGAACATAAAATTTGTATATATGGTGTGTATACCTTTAAATCTGTTTCAAACAGAATGAAATTAGGTGCACGCCAAATACTATACTTTTAGCAAACAAGAAATTAAAATCGCCTTCAAGTATAGGAAACTGTTTCCTGTGATGTAATAAATCAGTGTAACACTGATGCGTAATGACACAAAAATATTTGGTGTGTGTGTCTTTAAATCTATGATCATTAAGTGAACAGAGTATATACCAAATGGTGTACTTTGAAGTACAGAGATATATTACTTATAAGGTGGAAATATAGTGTGAATAACTGTATTTCATAAAAATTGATAAAAATCAATAAAGTCCAATGAATTCCAAATGAAGTTTAAAAATGATTCAAAATGTATTAGAAAAAAGCGCCTATGTCAGGGCATTCAAAGTGGTAGAATATAAAAATATAAAACTGCATAAAAATAAATAAATATAAGTCAGGGACGTTATGCAAGATTGTTACCAGCACATCTGTGTAGGTTGTTCCGTTTTCGTAGTGAGGACCGATCAGGATGGATGTGGATAGTTTGTTACACTCTCTGCCGGCTGTTCGTGAGGTTGGCGTGCGTCCCAGACCTCACTCTGGATGGTGCACGCTGTTGGCCGGCGGGTCCCCAGATCTCGGAACACTCTACGTTGGATGGAAAAATACTGCAGCTGGATCCTTGGTCTGCGTCCGTACCCTGCTTACTTCTTTGTGGTCTGTGGTCTAACGCGTTTCGTGGGTGTCAGCCCCACTTCCTCAGCATCTCGTCTCTGAGGAAGTGGGGCTGACACCCACGAAACGCGTTAGACCACAGACCACAAAGAAGTCCCACAATGGCCCACAATGAGCTGGCTGATGCACACACAGCGCTCCAACAGAAGGTAACTTACCTAGAGGGGAAGATTGCTGACAACGAGGACAGAGAAAGGAGGAACAATATAAGGCTAAGGGGTGTACCAGAAGATATAGGCCCCCAGGACCTAACTAAATTTGTGCAAGGCGTATTCAAAGCCCTGATTCCGAGCCTGGAAACATCAGACCTCCGCCTAGATCGCACGCACCGCCTACCGAAACCTAAGCATTTACCGCCTTCTACCCCGAGAGATGTAATCACGAGGGTTCATTACTTTACCATTAAGGACCAGCTGATGCAGGCCTCCCGAACCGCCACAACACTACCAGCCCCATTTAAGGATATAAAGTTGTTCATCGACCTGTCTGCCAACACGATGTCCAAGAGACGGGCCTTTGCGCCCATTACCGCGGCGCTCCGTACCGCCGCTATTCCATACAAGTGGGGATTCCCTGCAAAGATTTTGTTGAGAAGAAATGGCACAGACCGCATCATCCTGACGCCACAAGACTGCTTTCGCTTGCTTAAAGATTGGGACATACAATTACAGAAGACATCTGACCCAAGACCACCCGCGACTTCGCCGCCCAGGAAACTCACAAAGAACTTGCACATGGTCCCTTGGCATGATCCACATACAGAAGCGCAAGATGTGCCAAACGCCCACTCGCCTAATTGTACCCTGGCAGACCATCACTGAAGACTCACCAATATTCATCATATGTAATGTATAATTCTTGTTTGCCTAACACCCCCCTGCGCAACCCGAGTGGCTGCTTTAATATACTCATTGGTTCTGAACCGCATGTCCACGCTAAACGGACATTGCTTAGATAGTGTTTGATCTCCTGTGCTACCACCCTGACCAGGGCATTGTTATAACGATCCATTAGATAAGAGTGATTGTGCTGCTTAAATACTAGATAATTTCAACTAACGGACAGACACTGTTCCCGAGCAATACTCAGTAGCATATAACAACCTATTCGCCAAAACTCCCCATACGGCTTAAATTACAAGCCGTACCATACCCGTTTGCAGAATCCTGCGCCGTGCCTCTTGGCTGACGGGTTTTGTATATAGTTCTTGTTACCCTGCCCCACTGCCCTGTTACCTCCCAATACCCCGGAACGACCCCACGCAACCTGAACGATAGACACAATGCCGATCAAAATCATCTCTTTAAACACAAAAGGGTTAAATTCACCTAATAAGAGGCGTCTGGCGCTTCTAGAGGCCAAAAGCCAGAAGGCGCAAGTGGCCTTCTTCCAGGAGACGCATTTTAAATGGGGCTCCAGACCCAAGTTCAACTCACCCGGGTTCCCAATAGACTACCACTCATGTTTCTCTAAAAAGAAAAGATGAGTTTCTATCCTAGTGAATAAATCAGTCACATTTGAAATAGTTAGGAAAATTGGTGACAGCAAGGGCAGATATCTCATCCTCCAATGTTACCTCAATAACAGCCCTTATACATTAATGAATGTTTATGGACCCAATGACAATAAAGAATCATTTATGTCTCGAATGCTAGCATTATTGAAGCTGTATAGCTTTGGGGAGGTAATACTTGGAGGCGACACCAATTTTCTCCTAGACAGTTCCAAAGACTCCTCTGCTTCAACCACGGTCATACCTGCTACGTCCAAGAGACGACTTAAACAGTCCCAACACATCTGCACTACCCTGACGGCCCACGACTATGTAGACCCCTGGAGGATACTACACCATACTGACGCCGACTACACATGCCATACCCCCGCACACAACAGCTACTCAAGAATCGACAGGTTCCTGATCAAGACGACGTCCTTAACAAAAGTGCTTCACACAGATATTGGAGTGATCTCGTGGTCAGACCATGCTCCCATATCACTGACCCTAGACGATAAGTTCCCTGCCAGCGACAAACCCACCTGGAGACTTAACGAATCCTTACTTAAAAACCCGCACGTAGTGGAACAGATCACGCTAGATCTCGAAAACTACTTTAAGGACAATGCCAGGCCGGACATAGACCCTGACACCACCTGGCTGGCACACAAAGCAGTCATAAGAGGCAGCTTTATCAAACATGCTTGTCAAATCCCCCGGTCACGCAAAGCACAATACATAACTCTCATTGACGAAATAAGACTCCTGACGCATACGAACAAGCACTCCCCTACCGACACAACACACCGCAAACTGCTACACCTTCAAACTAAACTAAGAGATATGGAACTAGCAAAAACTACTTATTATCTACAAAAATCAAAACATAAATTTTTCATGGCAGGAAACAAAGCTGGAGCCACTTTGGCAGCGCAGCTTAAACAAAAAATGCACGCCTCCAGGATTGCCTACCTCAAAGGGAGAGATGGTCAGAAAATCATTGACCCTCGGAAGATTGTTAACACGTATGCGGAATATTACCACTCATTTTACAACCTGAAAGAAGACCAGACTACCTATGTTCCTGACACTGGTGACATAGATAAATTCCTCTCCGACCTCCACCTACCCTCCTTATCACAGACAGCAATAAACTCCCTAAAACAACCTATTACACTAGACGAAATCACACAGGCGATAACAAGCCTCCCCTCCAATAAAGCCCCAGGACCGGATGGTCTTTCCAACAAATATTACAAGACATTCACGCAAATCCTATCTCCTCACTTACTCGCCCTATACCGCCAATGTGCAAATAAGGGAGCCCTACCAAACGAAGTACTTCTAGTACACATCTCCACACTACCCAAACCTGGGAAGCCGCCCACAGTATGCAAGAATTTCAGGCCCATATCGTTACTAAATGGGGATGCCAAACTATACGCTAAGATACTGAGCAATAGGTTAGCTCCGCTTCTTGGCCAACTAGTACATAATGATCAGTCGGGATTTTTCCGGGGCCGCCAGGGCTCGGACAACACCCGTAAGATTCTCACAATTCTGTCCGCCATGGGGAAAGACGCGACCGAGGGCCTTCTCCTAGCACTAGATGCGGAGAAGGCCTTCGATCGCCTCAACTGGTCATACATGTCACAGGTACTAGCGAAATACGGCTTCCCAGCCGAAACAATCAAGGGAATAAGTGCCCTTTACAGTTGCCCAGCGGCCAAAGTATCAAATGGAGGGTTCACCTCAGAAATATTCACAATCACAAACGGGACCCGCCAAGGCTGCCCTCTATCCCCCCTACTATACATTCTATCACTGGAACCATTAGCACTGAAAATACGCACAAATCCGCAAATTAAGGGCATCACAATCCGAGACAATGAATATGAGCTGTCGCTATTCGCGGACGATGTTCTAGTTTCCTTAAGCAGCCCAGAACAATCTCTCCCACACCTTATGCAAACTCTCGAAGACTTTGGCCGGGTGTCTCACTATAAACTCAACCAACAAAAAACAGTATATAATATGCGTCGGTGCAATAAACGAGAGAGATGCAAATTGAAGTTGAACGCATACAGCAAGAAAATGCAAAAATTGCTTGTGTCATTAAGCATAAGACAAGCTTCTGAAGCTGTGTCCTTAAGGGGTTGAACACTCATTGATATTTGTGTGTTTGTATATATGATCTACATATCTATATAATACACATTTTCTCTAATGTTCTCTCTTCTATTTTCCACTTTAACACTAACTTCTCTCATTACTAAAATATCCCTATCCTTTCGCTCACCTGTCCCTGGCAACACCACCATCATTACTTCCACCTTACTCCCCTCCCCTTCCCTCTCTATTCATCCCATGCACTCTACACATACCTTTCCAGCCTATCTCCACCAACTCCTCCCAATTCCTCTACATACATACCCTCCTACAAAACTTTCAAATCCTACTCCCACCTTCACTTCCTTTCTATCCTTCTGCTCCTAGCAGCTGGTGATGTCTCTCCAAACCCCGGTCCCTTCTCAACAAACTCACCACATACTAACCCAAGGATCCACACTAATCTCATACCCATCTCATGTTCCTCTAAATCCTCCAATACTGCCCTCTGGAACGCACGCTCTGTTTGCAATATAACTAAATCCACTGATGTCCATGACTTCTTCATCTCTCGTTCAATAGATTTTGCTAGCCTTAACAGAAACCTGGCTCTCCCCCCCTGCATCTTTATCCTTCGGTGGTCTCCAACTTACCCACAACCCAAGAAACTCTGGATGTAAAGGTGGTGGTGTTGGGTTTCTCCTCTCCCCTCACTGCTCCTTTAAACCTCTTCCCACCCCCCCCTTCCCTCTCTTTTCCGTCATTTGAAATACATTCAATTCGCCTTTTCAAACCCTTCTCTGCTAACATTGCTGTTATTAAACCGTCCCCCTGGTTCCCCTCTTCTCTTCCTTGACCACTTTGCTGCCTGGCTACCCTATTTCCTCTCTTCTAACATTCCATCCCTAATTCTTGGGGACTTCAATATTCCTATAAACCCACCTTTGACCTCTGCAGCCACTAAACTACTTTCAATTACTTCCTCCCTCGGGCTATTGCTTTGGACAAATTCTCCCACCCATGTAGCTGGCAATACCCTTGACCTAATCTTCACTTATGCATGTACAGTATCTAATATCTGCAACACTCCATATCCACTCTCTGATCACCACCTCTTATCATTTGCTCTCGCCCACCCCCTCACCCAACAACCTCAGCCTAACCCCCCTCATCTCAGGAGGGACCTTAATTCTCTTGATCTCCTACAGTTGTCAGCTGACATTGATTCACAACTGCTGTCCATCCCTTCCCTCGCCTGTCCTTCACTGGCCATCTCCACATATAATTCTACTCTTACATCTGCCTTGAACACTGCAGCGCCACTCCAAACAAGTACCCCGAGGAGGACCCGCCCCCAACTATGGCATACTAAATCAACACGCTACCTGCAAAGATGCTCCCATTGAGCTAAACGCTCCTGGAGGAAGTCTCGCACCCAATTAGACTTTCTCCATTATAGATTCATATTGTGTTCATACAGTGCAGCCCTTACCCTTGCCAAACAGTCCTATTTTTCCTCTCTCATTAGTTCATGTTCCCGCAACCCCAGGCGACACCTTTAATTCTCTTCTTCGCCCTGCTGTGGCCACCCCCCAAACTAACCTTACTGCTGATAACTTTGCATGTTACTTCACTGACAAGATTGAACAACTAAGGAAAGAATTCTCCCCTCCTTGCCTTTCTGTTTCTCAACCACACATAAATCATGCCTTTCCTACCCTTCAGACATTCTCCCCAGCTACTGACCAAGAGGTGTCTGCTCTTCTTTGCTCCTCTCGCCCCACCACTTGCCCACTCGATCTTGTCCCATCTCACCTTATCAGATCTCTCTCCACTTGTCTCGTGCCTTCTTAAACACACATCTTCAACTGCTCGCTCTCTTCTGGCATCGTCCCTGCTGACCTTAAACATGCCACTGTAGTACCTATACTAAAAAAAAACATCCCTCGACCCATCCACCCCCTCTAACTACGGTCCCATATCCCTGCTCCCTTTTTCCTCAAAGCTTCTGGAAAGACTTGTCTTTACCCGTGTGTCTCATTTCCTCAATTCCAACTCTCTCCTTGACCCCCTTCAATCTGGCTTCCGCCCTCTCCACTCTACAGAGACTGCCCTTATCAAAGTGACGAACAACCTAATCACAGCTAAATCCAAAGGCCACTACTCCATACTAATTTTTCTTGACCTCTCAGCGGCCTTTGACACCGTTGATCATGCTCTCCTTCTTCAAACTCTTCAATCGCTTGGTCTCTGTGACTCTGTCCTCTCGTGGTTTTCCTCTTATCTCTCCCAACGCTCATTCAGTGTCTCTTTTTCTAATGATACCTCCTCCCCTCGTCCTGTCTCGGTTGGAGTCCCCCAAGGCTCCGTCCTTGGTCCCCTTCTATTTTCTTTTTATACTGCCTCTCTTGGCAAACTTATTACCTCTTTTGGATTCCACTACCACCTGTACGCTGATGACACCCAGCTATATCTCTCCTCCCCGGACCTCTCCCCTGCCGTCCTGCAACGTGTCACTGCTTGTCTTTCTTCCATCTCTGACTGGATGTCCTCCCGCTTTCTGAAACTCAATCTCTCAAACTGAGCTCCTTGTCTTTCCTCCTCCTAATACTGATCCTCCTCTTTCGCTCTCCCTTCAAGTTTCTGGTACTAACATCAGTCCATCCTTGCAAGCGCGCTGTCTTGGCGTCATACTTGACTCTGGTCTCACCTTTGAGCCTCACATCTAGCATGTTGTCAAATCCTGTAGATTCCATCTTAAAAACATAGCCCGCATCCGCCCCTTTCTTGCACCAGATACTACCATGGAGCTTGTCCATGCTCTAGTAATTTCCCGCATGGATTATTGTAACCCTCTCCTGATTGGTCTTCCCAAAAGTCGTACTGCACCCCTACAGTCCGTAATGAACGCTGCTGCTAGACTGATCTTCCTCTCTTGTCGTTTCTCTCACACCTCACCCCTCTGCCAGTCCTTACATTGGCTTCCTGTATGCCATAGGAGTCAATTCAAGGTACTAACTCACACCTATAAAGCACTGAACAACTCTAGCCCCTCTCATATCTCCTCACAGATCCATAGGTATGTCCCTTCTCGGTCTCTCCGCTCTGCCCGTGACCACCTCCTGTCCGTTGTCCGCACCCGTACGGCCAACTCGCGCTTGCAGGACTTCTCACACGCGGCTCCCTTCCTATGGAATAGCCTGCCTACCGCCATCAGACTCTCCCCTAGTTACAAAGGGAAGTAACTATCCTTTTTATATTGTTTCACATACTGCACCTGGGTGGTCTAAACTTGTATTTTCCCACCCATAGTCTTGCATCTTTTAAGAAGTGCCTTAAAACCCATCTCTTTAGGAAAGCTTATGGCCTCCAAGACTAACCCTTACCTCGCATACCTGTCTCTTTCCCTCTCCTAAATGGTAGCCCACCTCATTTGATTGCAAATTCCAGTCCTAATGTGTTTTACACCCCACCTCCTATAGAATGTAAGCTCGATTGAGCAGGGTCCTCTTCAACCTATTGTTCCTGTAAGTTTATTTGTAATTGTCCTATTTATAGTTAAATCCCCTCTCATAATATTGTAAAGCGCTACGGAATCTGTTGGCGCTATATAAATGGCAATAATAATAAATAGGTACACACATGCAGTTACATAGAAACAGTCATACACCGATACAAACAAACACTGACACATACAGATAGATACACAGATACAAACACACATATAGATAAAAACACACACACATACAGACACAGAGCGACACACAGGCACAGACACACATACAGATAGAAACACACACATACAGACACAGTGATACAGACACACAAAAAGATACACAAACAGATACACATATACCAACACACATACAGATACACAGACATAAGTGTGTGTCTGTGTGTCTTTGTATAGTGAATGCAGTGTGTTTGCTTGTATAGTGGATAATGGTGTGAGGGAAGGGGTGATGGTGAGAGGGAGGGGGGGTGGGTGATGGTGTGTGGGGGTGAAGTGAGAGGGAGCTCAGGGGGGTTATTGTAAGAGGGAGGGGGTGAGAATGAGAGGGATAGGGGAGATGAGGAGAGGGAGGGGGAGTGATGAGGAAAGGGAGGCAGTGTACTCTCCCTTTAAGGGAAGCCAGTTCATGGTGTAAACCCTGCAAAGCCTGGGTATGCTGGGAGACTTGCTGGGTCAAGGCTGCAATGGTTTTCTTTAACTCTGCAGACTCCATGGTCAGATAGTAAAGTCAGGATCTTATCTTGAGTGGGAGTCCGGCACGCAGAGTTAAAGCACCCTTTGCAATTTGACACAAGCCAAGGGGACTCAAGGCAGAAATCTCTGGGGCTGATAAACACAGTGCTTCCAGGAACATAGTACAGGCAATGAATATCCAAAAAGAGTAGTCGGGGTCGGAATCAATAGTTAGGACAGGCGGCAAACAGGCATAAACAGAAGACGAGCAGAGGATCAAAAACCAGGAGTGAGATGAACAGCAAAGATACCAAACAGGAACAAACGATCTGACAACAAGTCACAAGCCAGGCAAGGTTTATATAGGGAAATATCAGTCACTTATGAGGAACAGGTGTGCAGGGTCCAGGTGTAGAGACTCAGATAACAGGACACCAGGAACAACTGGAACAACCAAAGATGCGTGGAGCCCAAAGTAAGGTTACTGACTGGGATGCAGAGGACCCAGGGTAAATCCCAGCCAGGCTCAAATACACAATATTGTGTATGGCACGATGATGATCGTTACAGGTCCGAGATGGTGGCCCATACGCGTGACCAAAGGGCTATGGAGTGCTGCAGGATCAAAGTTAACAAGCGGGTTTCCAAACTTGTTGTGGGTATCGGGGGGCTCTCAGTTAGGCACCGCATCTTTGAGCGGAATGCAGCGATTTATTTTCACCCGGATAGGGTCCACTTAACGGACGAGGGCCCGGTCTTGTTTAATTTGGCACTGCAGGATGCATTGGAGCAGGAGGCTATGGCTTTGGTTGGGGATTGCTCCCGCTGATTTAAGGGTAAAGCATCGGGGCTAGTGGTGGGTATGGTCCTTGCCAAGCCGGGTTGAAGGAAGTGTAACGGACCGTTTTGCTCACCAGAGGTTAAAAAACGTTTAGGCGATATTCCCCTTTCCAGATACACCGACAGCTAATGTAAGCACCAATCTCCCGAACTGAAAACACATGAACCCTGGAAATATCCGAACAGGAAAACCATACGGAAGGGTTACACTCCTGGCAGTCAGCATACAATCCAATTCCCCCATAAACGAGACGACACTTCGTTTTGAGGGTTAAGCAGAATCTGGTTTACTGGGGCTAACTGCCTGGCTTTTATGCAGGTCTCCCACCTGGTGGACACTCCCCTAGGGGACCAGATGGGAAACTGGGAAACATATTGGACATTGACCAATCACAGACATACACCTTTAAACACTCCCACAATGCATCACAATCCCTCCCCTCTGCCCTGGAGATAATTGGGAAGTAATCCAATTATCTCCAAGGACAGAGGCAAAACTCCATTAGCCACATGGCAGACAAAAGACAATAAAAGACAGAAAATTACACACGGTTGCTTTTATCACATAAAACCCATACATTCTACATATCCCCAGATAGCTTAGATCTGAGCGCACAGTACTACCGAATGGTGCTCAGATCACATACATACAGTTCAATCGCCATGGAGCCAAAGTCTTCCCATAGTCTTTTGTTACACGAATAGGCTCCATGGCATGGCTATCTGGGGTGATGCTGTTCATACGGTCAAACTACCGAATTAACAGTCCGTCGGTTCCACTACCGAATGCAGAGGTAAGGAGGCTGGCGGCTCAGCGGTGCTCGCGCAATTAAGTGTCCGTTTTCAGTTCCATAGTTTGGGCGCTTAACACCACTGGCCGTTCGGGAGTTAAAATGGCCACTGCCACGTGTTCGGCAAGCGAACAAAGGCCACCCAGCGTTCATCAATTAAGCTGCGGTTAACCGCAGCTTCTGGGCGGTCAATTGACGGCACACTCCAGTTCCCAGGTGGTCCATCGATCGGTACTTTGTTCGGTAGATTGAATCTACCGAACACCCCGGCAGAAAGGCGAGAATAAACCTTTTGGCAGGGAAAATAACAGGTTTGAACTGCAGGGCCATAGTCTAAAGGGAGCAGATGAGCAACCAGGCTTCTCCAGTGCACAGTGGCGAGGTTGGTTCCACCACAGGAAGAGTACAGGGAGAAAATGGAAAGTTGGCCTGGGCCCCTCCCCCTAACCTCTGGGAAAGGTTTGACCTTTGGGCATGCCCACTGAGCCAAAAGGTTGGCCAGTGGTTAGCATGGTGGTAAGTGGAGGCCAGGTGGTGTTAAGGCCAAATTGGAGGCCAGGTGGTGTTTTGGGCGAGCTCCCGTGGAGTACTCAGGACTTGGTGATGGAATGGCTAGGCAAGGACGAGTTGGCATTCAAAGATGTATATATCATGTTGATATGGATATTATAATGTTATTTATTGGTTATTTATGTCGGTAATTTTTAATAAAAGCTGTGGCCTGTTTTATACCACAATATATGTCTCAGGTCGTTATTGGGGGGATAATTGGTAAGTAAAGAAGGTTGGTCGCACTACACAATAACCACTACCTCCACACATCAGTGTATAGATACTCCGTATTATTATACAGAGCGAGATATTTATTATCAGCGTATAGATACTCAGGATTACTATACATAGCGACATGTTTATTATCAGTGTATAGATACTCAGTATTATTATACAGAGCGACGTGTTTATTATCAGCGTATAGATACTCAATATTATTATACACACTAGTGACTACATTATTATGTGGATACTGCGGTGTATACCAGCAGTCCCCTCTAGGGGAGCTTTGCACAATGCACAGTTTGTCCCTAACCAGCTCCTGTAGTAAGTGTGCAAGGCATGCTGGGATGGATACACCCCCTAGATTTGCTCTCTCTTCCCAGTGTGTGTATGGAGTTCGGCCATGTTGGGTGTATGTTATAGCAGGAATGTGTATATCAACAAAGGGATCGAACATAATATGTGACTTGTGATCAATAAATCCTGGCTGATTAATAGACGGTATGTTATTGTAAGTCAGCTATCATCAAACATAACAGGTACTCGGTATCATTATACAGAGCGACATGTTTATTATCAGCGTATAGATACTCAGTATTATTATACAGAGCGACATGTTTATTATCAGCGTATAGATACTCAGTATTATTATACAGAGTGACATGTTTATTATTAGCGTATAGATACTCGGTATTATTATACAGAGCGACATGTTTATTATCAGTGTATAGATACTCAGTATTATCATACAGAGTGACATGTTTATTATTAGCGTATAGATACTCGGTATTATTATACAGAGCGACATGTTTATTATCAGCGTATAGATTCTCGGTATTATTATACAGAGCGACATGTTTATTATCAGCGTATAGATACTCGGTATTATTATACAGAGCGACATGTTTATTATCAGCGTATAGATACTCAGTATTATTATACAGAGCGACATGTTTATTATCAGCGTATAGATACTCAGTATTATTATACAGAGCGACATGTTTATTATCAGTGTATAGATACTCAGTATTATTATACAGAGTGACATGTTTATTATCAGCGTATATATACTCAGAATTATTATACAGAGCGACATGTTTATTATCAGCGTATAGATACTCGGTATTATTATACAGAGCGACATGTTTATTATCAGCGTATAGATACTCGGTATTATTATACAGAGCGACATGTTTATTATCAGCGTATAGATACTCGGTATTATTATACAGAGCGACATGTTTATTATCAGCGTATAGATACTCCGCATTATTATACAGAGCGACATGTTTATTATCAGCGTATAGATACTCAATATTATTATGTGGATACTTTGTTGTATACCAGCAGTCCCCTCTAGTGGAGCTTTGCACAATGCACAGTTTGTCCCTAACCAGCTCCTGTAGTAAGTGTGCAAGGCATGCTGGGATGGATACACCCCCTAGATTTGCTCTCTTCCCAGTGTGTGTATGGAGTTCGGCCATGTTGGGTGTATGTTACAGCAGGAATGTGTATATCAACAAAGGGATCGAACATAATATGTGACTTGTGATCAATAAATCCTGGCTGATTAATAGACGGTATGTTATTGTAAGTCAGCTATCATCAAACATAACAGGTACTCGGTATCATTATACAGAGCGACATGTTTATTATCAGCGTATAGATACTCGGTATTATTATACAGAGCGACATGTTTATTATCAGCATATAGATACTCAGTATTATTATACAGAGCAACATGTTTATTATCAGTGTATAGATACTCAGTATTATTATACAGAGCGACATGTTTATTATCAGCATATAGATACTCAGTATTATTATACAGAGCGACATGTTTATTATCAGTGTATAGATACTCAATATTATTATACAGAGCGACATGTTTATTATCATCGTATAGATACTCAGTATTATTATACAGAGCGACGTGTTTATTATCAGTGTATAGATACTCAGTATTATTATACAGAGCGACATGTTTATTATCAGCGTATAGATACTCAGTATTATTATACAGAGCGACGTGTTTATTATCAGTGTATAGATACTCAGTATTATTATACAGAGAGACATGTTTATTATCAGCATATAGATACTCAGTATTATTATACAGAGCGACATGTTTATTATCAGTGTATAGATACTCAATATTATTATACAGAGCGACATGTTTATTATCATCGTATAGATACTCAGTATTATTATACAGAGCGACGTGTTTATTATCAGTGTATAGATACTCAGTATTATTATACAGAGCGACATGTTTATTATCAGCGTATAGATACTCAGTATTATTATACAGAGCGACGTGTTTATTATCAGTGTATAGATACTCAGTATTATTATACAGAGAGACATGTTTATTATCAGCATATAGATACTCAGTATTATTATACAGAGAGACATGTTTATTATCAGCATATAGATACTCAGTATTATTATACAGAGCGACATGTTTATTATCAGCATATAGATACTCAGTATTATTATACAGAGCGACATGTTTATTATCAGTGTATAGATACTCAGTATTATTATACAGAGCGACATGTTTATTATCAGTGTATAGATACTCAGTATTATTATACAGAGCGACATGTTTATTATCAGTGTATAGATACTCAGTATTATTATACAGAGAGACATGTTTATTATCAGCATATAGATACTCAGTATTATTATACAGAGCGACATGTTTATTATCAGCATATAGATACTCAGTATTATTATACAGAGCGACATGTTTATTATCAGTGTATAGATACTCAGTATTATTATACAGAGCGACATGTTTATTATCAGTGTATAGATACTCAGTATTATTATACAGAGCGACATGTTTATTATCAGCGTATAGATACTCAGTATTATTATACAGAGCGACATGTTTATTATCAGCGTATAGATACTCAGTATTATTATACAGAGCAACATGTTTATTATCAGTGTATAGATACTCAGTATCATTATACAGAGCGTCATGTTTATTATCAGTGTATAGATACTCAGTATTATTATACAGAGCGACATGTTTATTATCAGCGTATAGATACTCAGTATTATTATACAGAGCGACATGTTTACTATCAGTGTATAGATACTCGGTATTATTATACAGAGCGACATGTTTATTATCAGTGTATAGATACTCAGTATTATTATACAGAGCGACATGTTTATTATCAGTGTATAGATACTCAGTATTATCATACAGAACGACATGTTTATTATCAGCGTATAGATACTCAGTATTATTATACAGAGCGACATGTTTATTATCAGCGTATAGATACTCAGTATTATTATACAGAGCGACATGTTTATTATCAGCATATAGATACTCAGTATTATTATACAGAGCGACATGTTTATTATCAGTGTATAGATACTCAATATTATTATACAGAGCGACATGTTTATTATCATCGTATAGATACTCAGTATTATTATACAGAGCGACGTGTTTATTATCAGTGTATAGATACTCAGTATTATTATACAGAGCGACATGTTTATTATCAGCGTATAGATACTCAGTATTATTATACAGAGCGACGTGTTTATTATCAGTGTATAGATACTCAGTATTATTATACAGAGAGACATGTTTATTATCAGCATATAGATACTCAGTATTATTATACAGAGCGACATGTTTATTATCAGTGTATAGATACTCAGTATTATTATACAGAGAGACATGTTTATTATCAGCATATAGATACTCAGTATTATTATACAGAGCGACATGTTTATTATCAGCGTATAGATACTCAGTATTATTATACAGAGCGACATGTTTATTATCAGTGTATAGATACTCAGTATTATTATACAGAGCGACATGTTTATTATCAGTGTATAGATACTCAGTATTATTATACAGAGCGACATGTTTATTATCAGCGTATAGATACTCAGTATTATTATACAGAGCGACATGTTTATTATCAGCGTATAGATACTCAGTATTATTATACAGAGCAACATGTTTATTATCAGTGTATAGATACTCAGTATCATTATACAGAGCGTCATGTTTATTATCAGTGTATAGATACTCAGTATTATTATACAGAGCGACATGTTTATTATCAGCGTATAGATACTCAGTATTATTATACAGAGCGACATGTTTACTATCAGTGTATAGATACTCGGTATTATTATACAGAGCGACATGTTTATTATCAGTGTATAGATACTCAGTATTATTATACAGAGCGACATGTTTATTATCAGTGTATAGATACTCAGTATTATCATACAGAACGACATGTTTATTATCAGCGTATAGATACTCAGTATTATTATACAGAGCGACATGTTTATTTTCAGCGTATAGATACTCAGTATTATTATACAGAGCAACATGTTTATTATCAGTGTATAGATACTCAGTATTATTATACAGAGCGACATGTTTACTATCAGTGTATAGATACTCGGTATTATTATACAGAGCGACATGTTTATTATCAGTGTATAGATACTCAGTATTATTATACAGAGCGACATGTTTATTATCAGTGTATAGATACTCAGTATTATTATACAGAGCGACATGTTTATTATCAGCGTATAGATACTCAGTATTATTATACAGAGCGACGTGTTTATTATCAGTGTATAGATACTCAGTATTATTATACAGAGCAACATGTTTATTATCAGTGTATAGATACTCGGTATTATAATACACAGCAACATGTTTATTATCAGTGTATAGATACTCAGGATTATTATACAGAGCGACATGTTTATTATCAGTGTATAGATACTCAGTATTATTATACAGAGCGACATGTTTATTATCAGTGTATAGATACTCCGTATTATTATTCAGAGCGACATGTTTATTATCAGCGTATAGATACTCAGTATTATTATACACAGCGACATGTTTATTATCAGCGTATAGATACTCGGTATTATTATACAGAGCGACATGTTTATTATCAGCGTATAGATACTCGGTATTATTATACAGAGCGACATGTTTATTATCAGCGTATAGATACTCGGTATTATTATACAGAGCGACATGTTTATTATCAGTGTATAGATACTCAGTATTATTATACAGAGCGACATGTTTATTATCAGCGTATAGATACTCAGTATTATTATACAGAGTGACATGTTTATTATCAGTGTATAGATACTCGGTATTATTATACAGAGCGACATGTTTATTATCAGTGTATAGATACTCAGTATTATTATACAGAGCGACATGTTTATTATCAGTGTATAGATACTCAGTATTATCATACAGAACGACATGTTTATTATCAGCGTATAGATACTCAGTATTATTATACAGAGCGACATGTTTATTATCAGCGTATAGATACTCAGTATTATTATACAGAGCAACATGTTTATTATCAGTGTATAGATACTCAGTATTATTATACAGAGCGACATGTTTACTATCAGTGTATAGATACTCGGTATTATTATACAGAGCGACATGTTTATTATCAGTGTATAGATACTCAGTATTATTATACAGAGCGACATGTTTATTATCAGTGTATAGATACTCAGTATTATTATACAGAGCGACATGTTTATTATCAGCGTATAGATACTCAGTATTATTATACAGAGCGACGTGTTTATTATCAGTGTATAGATACTCAGTATTATTATACAGAGCAACATGTTTATTATCAGTGTATAGATACTCGGTATTATAATACACAGCAACATGTTTATTATCAGTGTATAGATACTCAGGATTATTATACAGAGCGACATGTTTATTATCAGTGTATAGATACTCAGTATTATTATACAGAGCGACATGTTTATTATCAGTGTATAGATACTCCGTATTATTATTCAGAGCGACATGTTTATTATCAGCGTATAGATACTCAGTATTATTATACACAGCGACATGTTTATTATCAGCGTATAGATACTCGGTATTATTATACAGAGCGACATGTTTATTATCAGCGTATAGATACTCGGTATTATTATACAGAGCGACATGTTTATTATCAGCGTATAGATACTCGGTATTATTATACAGAGCGACATGTTTATTATCAGTGTATAGATACTCAGTATTATTATACAGAGCGACATGTTTATTATCAGCGTATAGATACTCAGTATTATTATACAGAGTGACATGTTTATTATCAGTGTATAGATACTCAGTATTATTATACAGAGCGACATGTTTATTATCAGTGTATAGATACTCAGTATTATTATACAGAGCGACATGTTTATTATCAGCGTATAGATACTCAGTATTATTATACAGAGCGACATGTTTATTATCAGTGTATAGATACTCAGTATTATTATACAGAGCGACATGTTTATTATCAGCGTATAGATACTCTGTATCATTATACAGAGCGACATGTTTATTATCAGCGTATAGATACTCAGTATTATTATACAGAGCGACATGTTTATTATCAGCATATAGGTACTCAGTATTATTATACAGAGCGACATGTTTATTATCAGCATATAGATACTCAGTATTATTATACAGAGCGACATGTTTATTATCAGCGTATAGATACTCAGTATTATTATACAGAGCGACATGTTTATTATCAGCGTATAGATACTCAGTATTATTATACAGAGCGACATGTTTATTATCAGCGTATAGATACTCAGTATTATTATACAGAGCGACATGTTTATTATCAGCGTATAGATACTCGTATCATTATACAGAGCAACATGTTTATTATCAGCGTATAGATACTCAGTATTATTATACAGAGCGACATGTTTATTATCAGTGTATAGATACTCAGTATTATTATACAGAATGACATATTTATTATCAGCGTATAGATACTCAGTATTATTATACAGAGCGACATGTTTATTATCAGCGTATAGATACTCAGTATTATTATACAGAGCGACATGTTTATTATCAGCGTATAGATACTCAGTATTATTATACAGAGCGACATGTTTATTATCAGCGTATAGATACTCAGTATTATTATACAGAGCGACATGTTTATTATCAGCGTATAGATACTCTGTATCATTATACAGAGCGACATGTTTACTATCAGTGTATAGATACTCGGTATTATTATACAGAGCGACATGTTTATTATCAGTGTATAGATACTCAGTATTATTATACAGAGCGACATGTTTATTATCAGTGTATAGATACTCAGTATTATTATACAGAGCGACATGTTTATTATCAGCGTATAGATACTCTGTATCATTATACAGAGCGACATGTTTATTATCAGCGTATAGATACTCGGTATTATTATACAGAGCGACATGTTTATTATCAGCGTATAGATACTCTGTATCATTATACAGAGCGACATGTTTATTATCAGTGTATAGATACTCAGTATTATTATACAGAGCGACATGTTTATTATCAGCATATAGGTACTCAGTATTATTATACAGAGCGACATGTTTATTAGCAGCGTATAGATACTCGGTATCATTATACAGAGCGACATGTTTATTATCAGCGTATAGATACTCAGTATTATTATACAGAGCAACATGTTTATTATCAGCGTATAGATACTCAGTATTATTATACAGAGCGACATGTTTATTATCAGTGTATAGATACTCAGTATTATTATACAGAATGACATATTTATTATCAGCGTATAGATACTCAGTATTATTATACAGAGCGACATGTTTATTATCAGCGTATAGATACTCAGTATTATTATACAGAGTGACAGGTTTATTATCAGTGTATAGATACTCGGTATTATTATACAGAGCGACATGTTTATTATCACGTATAGATACTCAGTATTATTATACAGAGCGACATGTTTATTATCAGGCCTCATTTCACGCTCAACTCAGTGAAGACTGCATTTTTTTCTGGCATATGGTGGCAGTACCATCGGGTTTGCCCCTTTTTCTGTGGGACAAGCATCTAACAAGTTAATATAATCAAGTGAAAAAACACTCCCCCTTACCCTATAAAGGGCTACCAGGCAAACCAATCTCAGGTTCCTTTCTTGTCCCTTCAGGGAAGGACATTCATCTAGGAGGTGAGACACAAAGGCTACTGGTCTGGTGGTCTGGGGGATCCCGCCCGAGAGGTGAGCTGAGTGGCCATGCTCCTGCCTCTGTGGTAACGGAGCGAAGAATGAGGAGCCTTCTTATGCCGTAATTAGTATCAGATCCCCTGCTAGTTGTGCAGAAGAAGGGTTTAATGAGGTGAAATATTTTACCCTTGAGATTATAACTCCTATACCATCCCTGGTGCAGCATCAAGACAGGAGTTGTTAGACTGAGAATTTACCTTCCTGTAAATCATCTAAATGTTGGTTCTAGTGTTGTTCTACGTATGGAAGGTGTCTCTTAAATCGGGTTCCAGGGTTAAATTGTCATCTACTAATGCTATTTGAGTTACACCTACATTTAATTGTTTCCCTATTTCACCTTTCTGATATGTCCGATTCAGGTCAGGTGAAGAGCAAGGGTTCTGGAACCTGGGCATCAGGCTGTCTTAGAGTCTCTTTCTTTTCTATAGTGACTGTTACCAAGTCAGTCTCTGAGCATTCAACAGCAACAGCCAGCTTGCGAGCCCTTCTGTGGATTTCTATGTTCCATCTTAGCTGTGCTTTGGATAATAGGTGTGATTTCTCCCTTGAAGCAATCAACTGTTTCTCTTTTCTTTGTCCTTAGATGCAAACTATACATATGAAACATTTAAAATGTGTTTATCTGTCTAGTATGAATCCCAGACTTGCTGATAGTAGAAATTCACAGCTATTTAATTTTACTTTAGGTCCATAGTGAGCATTTCATTTTCCTAGTTTCTTTTAATAATTTCCACTCACTGCCCCTGGGTCAGATAAAATTTATATTATTATCTCCCAGTACGGCCACGTTTCTTAGATTGATATTTGAATTGGGAAATGTCAGCCAACTTCTGTGAGTTGGGCTAAAAAAATGGAATATTGACTTACAGTTTGTAGGCTACCATATATGAGGACCGTTTTATTAAAGGACCACCCTAGTGCCAGGAAAACATACTCGTTTTCCTGGCACTAGAGTGCCCTGAGGGTGCCCCCACCCTCAGGGTCCCCCTCCCGCCGGGCTCTGGGGAGAGTAAAGGGTTAAATCTTACCTTTATTCCTGCGCCGGGCGGGGAGCTCTCCTCCTCCTCTCCGCCTCTGATACTCCCTTTCGGCTGAATGCGCATGCGCGGCAAGAGCTGCGCGCGCATTCAGCCGGTCTCATAGGAAAGCATTATCAATGCTTTCCTATGGACGCTTGCGTGCTCTCACTGTGATTTTCACAGTCAGAATCACGCAAGCGCCTCTAGCGGCTGTCAGTGAGACAGCCACTAGAGGATTTGGAGTCTGGATTAACCCTATTATAAACATAGCAGTTTCTCTGAAACTGCTATGTTTATATATTTAAAAAAAGGGTTAATCCTAGAGGGACCTGGCACCCAGACCACTTCATTAAGCTGAAGTGGTCTGGGTGCCTAGAGTGGTCCTTTAATGATTTCTTTGTTTCCATTTTGATATATGCTGCACCCACTGCAATGGTGCTACAACCGGATCAAACAGACTTTATTATCAGTTTTCAACTAGTCAGCCTGTGCTGTGCCCAGAGGCTGGGCTTCATAGTATCTGTGTGTATGGCTTTACAGTGAGACGGTGGCATCTCAATCACACCTGGGAGTCCAGACATTGTATAAACTAGCAGGGACGTTTTAGCCGCGAGGCAAACAAGGCATTTGCCTTGGGCGGCATTTTCCAAATGCCCAGGGCAAATGTCTTGTTAGCCTTGCGGCTAACTGACAGGCTGGGCTGCGGGTCGGGCTGATGGGCTGGGCGGACGGCACTGGCAGGCGGCTGGCGAGGGAGCTCTTCCTCTGAGCGGTCTGCTCAGCTGGTCTGACGTCATCTTCCGGCTCCCAGCCTCACTGTGCGGCGCGCGAGGGAGCTGAGCAGACTGCTCAGAGGAAGAGCTCCCTCGCCAGCCGCCTGCCAGTGCCGCCCGCCCAGCAGCCACTGGACCACCAGGGAGAAGAAAAAAAAAAGTGTTAGTATGAGTGTGTGTGTGTCTGTTAGTGTGTGTGTCTGTTAGTGTGTGTGTGTGTGTCTGTTAGTGTGTGTGTGTGTCTGTTAGTGTGTGTGTGTGTGTGTCTGACTGTGTGTGTGTGTGTCTGACTGTGTGTGTGTGTGTCTGACTGTGTGTGTCTGCTAGTGAGTGAGTGTGTCTGTTAGTGACAGTGTGTTTCTGTCAGTTAATGTGTGTGTGTGTGTGTGTGTGTATTTAGAATGTGGGGCGGAGTGAAGGGTTGGGTGTGGGTGGTGAGGGGGGCGCCTGAGTTTTGTGCTGCCCTAGGCACCATTGACTAGCAGTTGGCTTGATTAGATCACACATGTAGACCATTAATGCTATCAAGTGGGAAGGGTGATTCAGCTTCACGTATTGGGCTTTAGGCCTTTGCAGCCCCAAAATACCACATTCCAACATACTTCAGGTCCGAAGGTGTAGAATTTGGGATAAATGCATTTTCTTTCTTCTGAAATGTATGCATCTATGTCTATGATTTAATTTTGTTGAATCCTAGATTTGTTTCTGGTGATATCTACCGTATATACTCGAGTATAAGCCGAGATGTTCAGCACATTTTTTGTGCTGAAAAACCCCAACTCGGCTTATACTCGAGTCAGAGTCTGTATTAAGGCAATTTGCATTGCCATAATACAGACTGGGGGGAGAGGGGAGCTGGCAGAGCTGTACTTACCTTTCCTGTAGCTCCTGTCAGCTCTCTCCTCCTCCGCGCCGTCCGTTCAGCACCTCGGTCAGCTCCCAGTGTAAGTTCTCGCGAGACTTACACTGGGAGCTGACAGAGGGAGCTGCACAAACCGCGCGGAGGAGGAGAGAGCTGACAGGAGCTGCAGGAAAGGTGAGTACAGCTCTGCCAGCTCCCCTCTCCCCCCCCACTGAACTACCAATGACACTGGACCACCAGGGAAGGAGCCCCCCTCCCTGCCATGTATCAAGCAGGGAGGGGGGACGAAAAAAAATATAATAAAAAAAATAAATAAAAATAATAATTAAATAATAATACAAAAAAATAATAATAATATAACAAAAATAAAAAAAAATAATAATTAATAATATATTAAATGCCCACCCCCACCAACACATACACAAACACACACTGCACTCACAGACACTGCACTCACAGACACTGCACTCATAGACACTGCATTCATTATATACACACACTGGAAATAAATATTCAATTAATATATACGCACACACACTGCACTCATACACGCACTGCACTCACACACTGCATTCATACAGACACTGCACTCACAGACACTGCACTCACAGACACTGCACTCACAGACACTGCACTCACAGACACTGCACTCACAGACACTGCACTCACAGACACTGCACTCACAGACACTGCACTCACAGACACTGCACTCACAGACACTGCACTCACAGACTCTGCACTCACAGACTCTGCACTCACAGACTCTGCACTCACAGACTCTGCACTCACAGACTCTGCACTCACAGACTCTGCACTCACAGACTCTGCACTCACAGACTCTGCACTCACAGACTCTGCACTCACAGACTCTGCACTCACAGACTCTGCACTCACAGACACTGCATTCATTATATACACACACTGGAAATAAATATTCAATTAATATATACGCACACGCACTGCACTCATACGCGCACTGCACTCATACGCGCACTGCACTCATACGCGCACTGCACTCATACGCACACACTGCATTCATTATATACACACACTGTAAATAAATATTCAATTAATATAATTTTTTTAGGATCTAATTTTATTTAGAAATTTACCAGTAGCTGCTGCATTTCCCACCCTAGTCTTATACTCGAGTCAATAAGTTTTCCCAGTTTTTTGGGGTAAAATTAGGGGCCTCGGCTTATATTCGGGTCGGCTTATACTCGAGTATATATGGTAATTACCTATGTGCAGATATATCTTGCAGCTTTCCATTCATCTTTTTCGCAAGTAATTTCCAGAGATTAAGACATGGTTTACATTAGTCGGTGTACTGCAAACTTTTTTTTTATATCAGGACTGTAATAAGCGTGCTACGTTGGTTTGATAACACTTAACTCTAAAATTGGGATCAGCACAATTCTTCCAGACTTTAACACCTCCTACTGCGTTTATTCCCCCTCATCCTATTTTGTAACCACAAACTCACAATCCACTTCTGGGTCTATTCTTACCTTTGATTTTAGGAGGACCTATGTAGGTTACATTTTTTCCTTTCCTACATTTATTCATAGTTTTTCTCCATATGTTGATGTATCTCTACAATGGCTAATTGTGAGGCTGGTCACACTTATGGCTTACTTAGTGGTTAATTATTTGTCTTATCGGCCTACATGTTTCCAAGGATTCTTCAGGAGTTATTGGCAGACAGAGCTGTATCCTGGCTCTTATTCCATAACTGGCATTAAAGGGTTTTTGTTCTCGTTTTTTCTAGGAGACACACAGTGGGAACTTCCAATCTCTATCGATCTCATAGTGAACAGGAATCTATCCTAGAGGTTCTGTAGTGGTTCAGGTTTACCGCCTGGCTGCTGTTAGGTTACTTCCTTATCTTCAAGGTCTACAAGAAGATGTAAATTGCGGTTTTATTTTTGTCAAATAGACCTCCTGCTTCATAGTCCTACTTTGACATATGGGTCTGGTTACTTAATTGGGGTTACACCACTGCCTGCATGTTCACCCTTCTCTAGACACCATGCTTCATTTTCTTCAGAATGTTTTTTTTTTTCTGCAGGTTTAGGTATTTCTACTTTTAAAGTTCAGTTTTCAGTCTCGAGATTCTTCCTGATTAAGGATTATTGCATCCCATAGGCTAATCAGAAGGTCTTTGTAAATCCATTAGGCCCAGTCATCCTCCTGAGAGGCCTGTTTTTTTCTCCCGAGATTTATCCTTGGTTTTTACAGGCTCTTTGTAACCCTCTTTCGAGCCTTTGGAAGAGGTTCTCTTTTTTTCACTCAAGGTTGCCTTTTTTTTTTTGGTGGCCGTCATTTCGACTATAAGAGTCGGTGAGCTTCAGGCACTTTTTTCCTCGAATTATTTTACAGTGTTACACAAAGACAAGGTGATTCTTCACCCTAAGCCTTCCTTTTTTCCCAAAGTTTTGTCCTCTAAGACGGTGATTTAACCGATTGTTTTGCCTTCTTTTTGGTGGTTATGCCGCCTCTCATCAGGCACTTAAATGGCATTTCTTGTATCTTAAAGGAGTATTGCACTGTTTCTCTTCCTAGGACTAGAGAGTTCAGAAATTCTGGCCATCTATTTGTTAACCTCCAAGGAATATTCCAGGGGTAAGGAGCTTCCCGCAGTTCTTTGTTTCGATTGGCTCTTTCAATGCACCAGGGAGAGTGCGCTGCTTAGTGGACAGGGGCCTATGTATGAGTGTGGGATGGATGTTGGCTATGTGCTATGTGCTAGGTGTGGGAGTGTGAGATGTGAGGAAGTGGGTGGTGACAGATTAGACTGACCTCAGTGCCACTTAGGAGCCGGGCCCGCAACAAGTTTCCCTGCCTGTGGGTCCTGGATGCGGGATCCTGTTGTTACAGCCATCCTGTGTGCCCTCAGGGCTGTTACTAGTGCTGCTGCAGGCGGCATAACCACCAAAAGAAGGCCTCCTCCTTCACCATCAGCCTGGCGGTGTGGGTCCTGGATGCGGGATCCTGTTGTTACAGCCATTCTGTGTGCCCTCAGGGCTGTTACTAGTGCTGCTGCAGGCGGCATAACCACCAAAAGAAGGCCTCCTCCTTCACCAGCAGCCTGGCGGTGTGGTTCCTCTCCCCAGCGGTCTGGCTCCCCCTGTACCTCCCTCCAAGGCACCCTTCATGGCTCCAGCTCGGCTGAGCCCAAACTCTCCTCCTCGGGCCTGGTGCAGGAACTGCAGCCCGGGCCCGAGGCTTCAACAGGGCCGCGCGCCTGGACCACGTGGCGCGCGGCCTGCTCCGGTCCTTCCGCTGCCCCTGGTGTCCGGGCGGCGGCATCTGATGTGGACCATGCCCTCCCCCATGGATGTAGTGGGGGGGGCGGAAGCACGGCAATCGACCCGGGTGGTGCTTGGGATGCCGCCCGGGGTCCTCCCCTCTCGGCTGGCAGTGGTGAGTAGGCCCCCTGCGGGGCACGCAGGGTGGCTCTCAGCAGCTGTCGCCGGATGGGGAGGGTTTCTGGATCCCCCTCTTGGCCTCCTTGTCCCGGCCTTCCCCTCCATTTTGCCACGGGTGGTGTACCCCCCCTTTTCCTTCGGGTGGTTCTCCCCTCATTAATTATTGAGTCCCCCTCTGTATTATTGTCCCCCCTCTGTATTATTGTCCCCCCTCTGTATTATTGCCCCCCTTCTGTTTTATTGTGTCCCCCTCCGTTATCTGTCTCCCCCATTCTTTTGCTCCCCCCCCCCCAATTTGCAGGCAGGCCTGCTTTGCCCTGCCCCTCCCCCCCTTACCTGTCTCGGCAGCCTCCTGTCCGGGAGCGTTGGCTCTTCATCTCTCCACTGCTGCTTCAGGCTTTGGGTGCAGTTGCCGGATCCGTCCAGCAAGTGGCGTATGCAGCTCCAGTTGCCATGGGAACGGCGCTGCAGGTGATGGACTCCTTTTCAAGCTGCTGTCTCTACTATGGTGCCGTCAGCAGTTCCTGGGGTACCGTCAGGTAAGTCATGTCTTCCTGCACTGGCTGGGGTGGCTGCGCTAGGCGGGTTCATGTTGGGTTTATTAAAAAAAGTTGAACGGTCAGCCACGACGGTGCATTCCCCGCTGGGTGGGTTGGTGGCGCTATGAAGAACATTTTTTTTCGTCAGCTCCTCCCAGTTTGGCCCTCTGTAGCATGGGATCAGATGGACATTGACCCCTGGCTCTCCATCGTACCCTGGCCGAAGGCGCATAAAAAGGGGGTTTGTCCTCCTTTCCTGGGGGGGGCGGCTCCGCCCCATCGGCCTCGCAGCAACGGCCAGGTTGTTGCTGGAAGTCTAAGGTCAGCCGATGTAAGTGGGGTCACATTCTATGTTTATGTTTCTAAGTCGGTGCTCGACTTCCCGCTGTCAGGGTACCTGAGGTCTCTACCTTTGAGAAGGGTAGAGACTTAGTTGTTTATCCATCTAGACACGCCATATCTCCCGTTCCTCGCGGTCCATCCAGTCTTTCTAACGCTGGCCGCAAGGGATCCGCTTCCTTTTCTAACATGACGCTCGATACGTGACGTCTTGACGCTATCCCGAGCGACCTGCCACTCTATTGGCTTTATCCTATCAGCACTCAGCTGAGGCGTGTCTACTCTCCGGACTCAGGGTATTTAAGCTTGCTTCACTCGTCAGCTCATTGCCCTGTCGTGGTTCTAGCTTGTCTAGTCACTCAGTGCTCTGGTATTCTAGTTTGCTCTTTGGTTCTGACCCGGCTTGTTGTACTATTCTGCTTATCTCTGTTATCCCTCTGACCCGGCTTGTCTCTCGCTTACCTGTCTTCTCCTTACCTCGACCTCGGCTTGTCTCTGACTATTCTCTGTACGTTAGTCCGGCCATTCTAAGGCCCGGTATACGTACCTATCTACTGTTAGTACTCTGCGTGTTGGATCCCTGTCCCGATCCTGACATTACGACAGGGCCAATGGATCCTGCAGGTACTAACAGTCAGCTTGGTTCTTCCGACCCCAGGTTTGACGCCATGGAACACAGGATGGATCAGATGGCTCTAGCACTACAGGCGCTTTTGTCTCGTGCTAGTAACCCACCAGAGGAGACACGTACTCCTTCGATCTCTCCTGTAAGTTCAGGTCTAGAAGTGGCTACTGTAGGTGCTTCTTCTCGTATTACTCCACCAGTACGTTATGACGGTTCACCTGAGAAGTGTCGTGGTTTTTTGAACCAGATCAGCATCCATTTCGAATTACAACCCCGCTCCTATCCTACAGATAGAGCGAAGATTGGATTCATTGTTACGTTACTCATTGAGAAGGCTCTGAGATGGGCTAATCCTTTATGGGAGAATGATAACCCATTAGTCTATAACTATAATGCCTTTGTAGCTGCTTTTAAAAGAACTTTTGACCCCCCTGGTAGGAAGGTCAATGCAGCTAGATTACTGTTGCGCCTTAGACAGGAAAATCGAACACTTGTGGATTATGCACTAGAGTTCAGATCCTTGGCGGCAGAAGTTAAGTGGAACGAACAGGCTTATATAGATGTATTTTTAAATGGGCTATCAGATGTAATCCTTGACGAGGTCGCTACTAGAGAGCTTCCTGAGAGTTTGGAGGATCTAATTTCTTTTATCTCTCGCATTGATGAACGCTTAAGAGAGAGACAGAACACTCGAGATAGGACTCGTAGACCCTTCTTTAAACTAGCTCCTGCTTTTCGAGATTCTGAGATCGAAACCTCACGTTTCCCTGAGCCTATGCAGATAGGTAATACTCACCTCACAGAGGAGGAGAGACAGTACAGGAGAAGGGAGGGTTTATGTATGTACTGTGGAGTCAGAGGTCATTTACGCCTAAATTGTCCCAGTCGTTCGGGAAACGCTCGCACCTAAGTTTCTCTAGAGGACAGGCCTTGGGTGTATCTATTTTGTCCTCTGTTCACAATTATAAAGATCACAGGCTTCTGTTACCCGTTTCTTTGACTTGGGAGAAGGGAGTAGTAAAAACCATGGCTTTGATCGATTCTGGAGCCGCTGAGAGCTTTATCGATCAAGTTTTTGTTAACAAGCATACTATCCCATCCCAGTTAAGGGAGACACCCCTGGCCGTTGAGGCCATAGATGGTAGACCGTTACTTGAGCCTGTTATTTTCCGTGAGACCATACCTGTGAATTTAACTGTTGGCATTTTGCATGAGGAGGATCTATCCCTGTTGATCATTTCCTCTCCTTCTATTCCCATAGTCCTGGGGTACTCCTGGTTAAAGAGACATAACCCTATCATTAATTGGGAATTAGGGGAGATAGTTTCATGGGGTCAGAATTGCCAAGAGAAGTGTTTGCGGAGGGTCTCGCCTCTTTGCCTGGCAAACACGTCGGCTAGCTCCTCTAATCCTACAGAGATACAAATACCGCCTCAGTACCTGGATTTAAAGGCAGTATTTGATAAAAAGAGAGCCGATACCTTACCTCCACACAGATCCTTTGATTGCAAGATTAACCTACTCCCTGGTACCATGCCTCCCAGGGGTCATGTATACCCGTTATCTACTAAGGAGAATTCAGTTCTAGAGGAGTATATTCACGAGAATTTAGACAAGGGATTCATTAGGAGATCCTCCTCCCCTGCCGGGGCTGGATTTTTTTTTGTTAAAAAGAAGGATGGTTCTCTTAGGCCTTGTATTGATTATCGAGGTTTGAACAAGATAACCATTAGGAATGCTTATACCATTCCTTTGATTACTGAACTCTTTGATCGTTTAAAGGGTTCTAACATTTTCACTAAGTTAGACCTCAGAGGGGCGTACAACTTGGTGAGAGTCCAGCAGGGACATGAGTGGATGACGGCGTTCAATACTCGTTACGGTCATTATGAATATACTGTAATGCCTTTTGGGTTATGTAATGCACCGGCCGTATTCCAGGATCTGATAAATGAGGTTCTTAGGGAATTTCAGCAGGAGTGTGTTATTGTATACCTGGACGATATACTCATACATTCTAGAGACATTGAGACTCACCACGATCAGGTCAGAAGGGTTTTGCACAAACTTCTTCAACATGGGCTGTACTGCAAATTGGAGAAATGTAGTTTCGATCAATCCCAAGTAAATTTCCTCGGTTATGTGATCTCTGGGGAGGGATTTAAGATGGACCCGGATAAGCTCCAGTCCATTCTGGATTGGCCTCTACCCAAGGGTCTCAAGGCCGTTCAGAGATTCATTGGGTTCTCCAATTACTATAGGCGCTTTATTAAGGGTTATTCTTCTATTATTGCGCCCATCACCAATATGACCAAACAGGGGGTTGATACTAAGAATTGGTCTACGGAAGCTCTCCTTGCTTTTAAAACTCTCAAGGAGCGTTTTGCTTCCGCCCCAATTTTGGTTCACCCTAATACCACTCTACCTTTCCTACTTGAGGTAGACGCCTCAGAGACTGGCGTAGGTGCTATCCTATCCCAAAGGCTAGGTGTGGATAAACCATTACATCCATGTGGATTTTTTTCTAAAAAATTGTCTGGTGCAGAGAGCAGATATGACATTGGGGACAGAGAACTACTAGCTGTTATCAAAGCTTTAAAGGAATGGAGACATTTATTGGAAGGGACATTACATCCTGTTACTATTTTAACGGATCACAAGAACTTGTCCTATATTGGAGAGGCCAAGCGATTGTCTTCCAGGCAAGCTCGTTGGTCGTTATTCCTTACCCATTTCAACTACGTTCTTACTTATAGGCCTGGTTCAAAGAATTCTAAAGCCGATGCTCTATCTCGCCAATATGAACCATTGGCTTCTTCTGAACCGGTTCTGTCTTCTATTGTACCCCAATGCAACATTGTTGCTAACACAAGTCTCAAAATCCATTCCCCGTTGCTTGCCCAGATCTTGAACTTACAGCATCTAGCACCTGGACAGACTCCTGAGGGAAGAAAATTTGTTCCTCCTGAACTCCAACTGGAGCTCTTACAGTGTTTCCACGAAAGCAAGGTGGCTGGCCATCCTGGCATTCGCAAGACTTATTCCCTGATCTCCAAGGATTTCTGGTGGCCTTCCTTACGAAAGGATATTAAGGAGTTCGTCGGGGCTTGCGAGACTTGTACCAGGACTAAACAGCCTCACGCATCTCCCTGTGGTTTGTTGCTTCCCTTGGACATTCCTGAGAAACCATGGTCCTGTTTGGCCATGGACTTTATTGTGGATTTACCTGCCTCCAAGAGACAGACAGTTATTCTCACGGTGGTGGATAGATTCACTAAGATGGCCCATTTTGTACCGTTGCCTAAACTCCCCTCATCTCCTGAATTGGCGGAGATTTTTGCGAGATAAGTTTTTCGCTTACATGGGATACCTTCTGAAATCGTTTCTGATAGAGGCTCTCAATTTGTCTCACGATTCTGGAGATCCTTTTGTTCTCAATTAGGCATCAAATTGAACTTCTCCTCTGCATATCACCCTCAGTCTAACGGAGCCGCTGAGCGTACTAATCAAAAGATTGAACAATATCTGCGCTGCTTTGTTTCCGAACACCAGGATGATTGGGTCGGTTTGATTCCTTGGGCAGAGTTCGCACACAATAATCTCGTTTGTGATTCTACTCGTTCCAGCCCCTTCTTCATGAATTATGGCTTTCATCCCTCCATTTTTCCTTCGGTCTCTTCTTCCCAAGGAGTACCGTCGGTTGATGATCATGTCGCCAATCTGAAGAAGTTGTGGGATCAGACTCGTCAGATTCTCCTGCATAATTCTATGTTGTTCAAAAAACACGCTGATAAACACAGAAGGGCGGCTCCAGTTTTTGTCCCTGGGGATAGAGTATGGCTGAGTACTAAGAACATTCGTTTAAAAGTTCCCTCTATGAAATTTGCGCCTCGGTACATAGGTCCTTACAGGGTTTTGTCTCGTATCAACCCGGTTGCGTATCGCCTAGCTCTGCCGTCGGCCTTACGCATTCCCAACTCCTTTCATGTGTCGTTGCTGAAACCACTGATTTGCAACAGATTCTCCTCTGCGGTTTCCTCACCTCGCTCTGTTCAGGTGGACGGTCAGGAGGAGTACGAGGTCAACTCCATTATTAATTCACGGTTGTCCCGGGGAAAATTACAGTATCTGGTCAACTGGAAGGGATATGGTCCTGAGGAGAGGAGTTGGGTACCTCAGGAGGACGTCCATGCTCCTCGCCTCCGCAGGGCGTTTCACTCCCGCTTCCCATCTCGTCCCGGTCCCTTCCGCCCGGTGGGCGTATCTGAGAGGGGGGGTACTGTCAGGGTACCTGAGGTCTCTACCTTTGAGAAGGGTAGAGACTTAGTTGTTTATCCATCTAGACACGCCATATCTCCCGTTCCTCGCGGTCCATCCAGTCTTTCTAACGCTGGCCGCAAGGGATCCGCTTCCTTTTCTAACATGACGCTCGATACGTGACGTCTTGACGCTATCCCGAGCGACCTGCCACTCTATTGGCTTTATCCTATCAGCACTCAGCTGAGGCGTGTCTACTCTCCGGACTCAGGGTATTTAAGCTTGCTTCACTCGTCAGCTCATTGCCCTGTCGTGGTTCTAGCTTGTCTAGTCACTCAGTGCTCTGGTATTCTAGTTTGCTCTTTGGTTCTGACCCGGCTTGTTGTACTATTCTGCTTATCTCTGTTATCCCTCTGACCCGGCTTGTCTCTCGCTTACCTGTCTTCTCCTTACCTCGACCTCGGCTTGTCTCTGACTATTCTCTGTACGTTAGTCCGGCCATTCTAAGGCCCGGTATACGTACCTATCTACTGTTAGTACTCTGCGTGTTGGATCCCTGTCCCGATCCTGACACCCGCAGATGGTGCTGGATAAGCTCCTGCAGGAGGTAGCTTTGGGGTGGATCGCGGGGTCAGTTGAGGCCCCGTCGCCCCCTAAGTTGCGGGTCCCCCTTGGGCCTGGCGCCCAAGTAGGAGGTGGGGAGTTTCAGCTGATTCATCTTTTGCCCTACCCTCAAGGGGTTTCGGTGAAAGATGTCAGGCGTCCTAGGCATCCTTCGATGCTGCGGTGCGCATGGTCATGGCAGTAGGCCCTGGGGCTTTGCTAGCAAAGGCCGACATCGAAGCCGCGTTTCACTTGTTGCCTGTTCATGTGGACTGTCATCACCTCCTGGGTGATGGGGTGTGGACCGTATTATGTGGATACGTGCTTCCCGATGGGTTGTTCATATCCTGCTTTTACGTTGAGTGCTTCAGCGCTTTCCTGGAGTGGGTGGTGCGGCAGGATAACGGACTTAAAGCTGTACCCCCTGTTTTTGGGGTACATCAGAACTTAATACTGTATGTGTTTAATTATGTTAAATGTTTATCTGAGGGGAGGGGACGTGGGAGTTGTACCATGTATATGATTGGTGATTTTATGCCTCCCCCTGGGTGTGTTCTTTTTGTACTCCACTGTAATAAAAACCAGGCTGTGTGTTCCAGCACTCAGTTCTTCTTGACCCTTCAAAACGTAGCCTCGTCTCGTTCTTGAAAGGGAATTATATTTGATTATTACTCTGCTCTTTTTACAGCTGAACCTGACTCTCCCTCTGGATCTCGTGGATGGGATTATACCAGCTTTACTCTTATGCAGCAGCTCTCCAGGGAAAAGGACGTCTCCAACGGCTGATACCCTCTCACTACCTGGGTAGCCGTTACAATATATATATATATATATATATATATATATTTTTTTTTTTTGGTGCGTATGTCATTCGTATGGACCAGTGTTGGGTAACCGAGGTCTCCAGACGACCAGTGGTGGGCAGAGGATACCGTTGCCCTTCGGCTAGTGGTTAGCAATCCGCTGTATCTGAATTTAAGGGTTGAGTATGTAAATCATAGCGCAAGGTAGAGAGGTAGGAGGGAAGAGGGGTGGGGAGGGACAGAGGGAATCAGGGGGGTGTGCCAGTACGGCCGGTAGTCTACTCCTTGACCTGACCGAGGTTCTTTGTTGCGGTGCTTTATGTATCAGTGCTAGGTTTGGACAGGAATCTTGTCCATGGCTCCCATACCTCCTGGAAGAGGGTTATTTTGTGGGACACAGAGGCCTGTAGTTTTTCCATTACTTTATATGCGTCTACTCTGGTGATCCATTCTCTGATCGTCGGGGTAGAGGGATTTTTCCATTTTACTGGAATGAGGAGGTTGGCCGCTGTTAGAAGGTGGGTTAGAAGCCTCCAGTGTGCCTTGATGAGTGTGTGAGGTAGTAGGAATAACAGTGTGTGAGGGGTATGGGGAAGTTGTATTCCCGTTACTGTCTTGATCATTGTTACTATGTTTGTTCAATATCTTTGGGTTTGAGGGCATTGCCACCAGATGTGGACTAGGGTCGCCCCAGTTTGTGCACATTTCCAGCAAACGTCTGGGGTATTGGGGAATAGAGCATGCAATTTGGACGGGGAGTAATGCCATCTAGAGATTCGCTTATAGCCCCTTTCCTGTATTGTGGTACAAATAGATGTCTTATGTATTTGGATAAATATGTCCATTGTGCCGGTGTGATTTGTGTATTGAGATCTTCTGTCCATGAGTCTGTAAACCTTGGTGGGCTATGTGGTTTATCTGGAGGATTTTGTAAAAAGTCGAGAGCGGTTTTGTTTTAATGTTCCGAGCTTTGGGGTCATCATCCTTGCAAGGTTCTGGGGACCTGCCCTGGCAGCCCTCCACTGGTGCAAGTCATTTTTCGCGCTGACTGTGATAGACCCACCCCTTTTATGACGCAAAAAAGGGGCGTCGACCTAGTAACGCTAATGACGTCACGAATCATCAGAACGTCCGAAAAATGACGTTTTGGGGGCGTGGTTATAGTCACAACCAGATACAACCACAGTATAAAATGGATTCTCTGAGTTAGGTTCATTGCCCTGATTCTTCTTGGTCCCAATAGCGCATTGTATTGTTTGTATTTTCTGTTTTTTTACTTCGGTTTGCTTGACTATTCTCCCTCCCTTTTGACTCGGCTTGTGTACCCTCGTCCTTCCTGACTTCTGGCTTCCCTGACCTTGGCTCGTCCTCTTTATTCTCTGTTTTTGTAACTTTAACACCCGGCCATTCTAAGGTCCGGTACATTACTCTTTTGTTACATTCTGTGTGTAGGATATCCTACTATCCT